>NW_008341889.1:3395361-3447809 GCF_000622305.1 Nannospalax galili | reverse complement strand
AACAAAATGGGTTAGTGATGCCTTGTGAGCATGGGCTCTACAGTGGCAATAAGAAACTAAAAAATTTGCAAAACATTACTGAATTTATTATCGCTATTTATTTTGATTAGTTTACTCAAGTATACTTGATATAAGACATAAAATTAATTTCATCATGAGAAACTACATTTACATACCAAAGCCTGACCAAGACTCAGTGAGCTTTGTACTCATTGCCTGGGTCCCTTTGTCCCACTGAGATTCCAAAGAGAATTGAATAATAAACTCAGCCAGCAAGAGAAGGAATCCACAAAGATTCAGGAGCTGGACCTGCCAGTCACCTGACTTTCTCTTACCACATTAGCCTCTATGAAACAATCTCTATTTGGGGATGTATCTCTTCCAGATAAAGCCTTAAAATTGCATATCCTTTCAGGAGGATATTGCTGGCTCACTTGGATTAGATGCAGAGCTTTCCAAAATTATTTAGTAGAAGCCATGAAAATACTTATATGGCATCCAATGCCTCACCAGGGTCTTTGAGAAGAGAGGGAACATCCATACTCACAGAGGGACCTAACATAAGCAAGGACTCACATATTCAGGTTTCAGTCTGGACAATTTATGCTGAAGAAAGTTGGACTCTGATGGTTTAAGAATTTGGCATTTCTAGATTTCATAATGTGTATGGTTAAGTGAGCTGAAAGCATGAACAATTTGTGAGGGAAAAAAATCGCTCAGCAAGAATCCCCAAGATCATGAGCAAAGAGAGCTTGAAAGAGCTGCTTGGCTCTTTCCGTCTTCTGGGTGAGATGCAACAATGAACTTCTCTAAAAATGATTGTTCCCTGTGTTTCCGTTTGTTCTTGTCTAATATGGTGGCCGGCAGCGTTGAGACACCACTGTAATTAATTTACACATTAACTTGGGAACATACTCATACTGACTAAAGCAAGATGATGGCATAAATATTTCATGGAACTAGGTATCAAAGATCATAAAACTGGGCTGATTGAGGGCTTCAAGATCTAATCATTCCTTTAAAAATTCTGTTTCTAATGTTCCATACTCAAGGTATTCATTCTATATGTGTGTGAGAGAATTGCTATTATTGGCAGATAGAAAATCAGAGTACAGGGGCTGGAGAGATTGCTCAGTGGTTAAGAGCACTGACTGCTCTTGCAGAAGACCCGGGTTCAATTCCCAGCACCCACATGGCGTCTATGAACCATCCTTAACTCCAGTTCCAGGGGAATCTGAAGCCCTCTTCTGACCTCCGTGGCATTGCATGACACAGGTGCACTCACATACATGCAGGAAATACACTCATATACATAAAATAAAAATAATAAATAAAATATTTAAAAAAGAAAAGCAGAGTACAATAGGATAAAACCAACTACAGGCAAAAGAATTAATCAACCATGCTTCTAAAGACAGATTTCCCAGAGGTAGATTCATGACAGCATAGCACAGATGAATATCTGTGCTTTCAAAGACATTTAGAACAACTTACATTATAATCTAATTTATTGACATTTTGAAGGTTAGGTCAGAAACTCCAATGAGCTTTTATAGCTGTGGCCCCTAAAAGAGAGCTGCTGCTGTAGGATTCATTCATTAAGGCTTATACTGTATGACTATTGACCTTAGGCGTCACTGGAATTGCACATCATCTCTATTTAATGTCTGAGATTCTCAGTGCTGACAAAATTCAATCCAAAGACAAATGGCTCATCAGTAGCTTAAAATCTATGTACACATATACACACATTCTCATGCATATACAGGAGACGAAGGCAGATTTACAAATAAGAAGGTAAAGTTAAATAAATAGACTATGCCATGTGGTTGATTTCCCCCAATTACCTTGAATTTTATAGTTCCCAAATTTTAAAACTTAATTCCAGATAATATAATTATTTAACTTAATAAGACATGTTGGAAAGGAACAAGAAAAAAAAAAAAAAAGCAGAGAAAAGCCTGAAAATGTTTCATCTTACATATGACCCTGACTGTGAGATTCTTTGTGAGGAGCAGTGAAAGACTGTTGTCAGTTTCATTGGGTGAAATGTTTGAAGAATAGCCTATGGCTTGTTTGGCCCCTCAGCTATATCATTTAACTTTGTTAGGTGCATCACCCAAAGAAACAGATAAGAGCAGGTAATGGGTTCGTCTATGTCATGCCTAATGAACACATTGGCATTTTTTTTTTCAAGTAATACTGCATGATCACTGCAACAGTTGAAAAGAAGACGTGCTGCCCTTACAGGCCACTCTAACTTCAATTAAGTGCTAATAGGCTGATGTGCTTAGGAAAAGCTTTGGTGTTGGAGCTGATAATCCTACGCATGAAACATGAATAACAAGGACACAAAAAGAGGCACACTGCTATGTGAAACTCAAGAGCAACTTTCATGTGGGAAAGAAAGCAGTGGAATACTAAAATACCAGAAATTTAAGAGCAGTCACATTTAACATGCAATTTTAAGGCTTAAACCAAGTCTGACAAAGTCCAAGTGTGCATCTAGGAACACATGAGCACACACAATAAGCCATGCATAAGTAGTTTATTTTTGTACTTGCGGTAATAAAAAGGGACTGAATTCCACATTGTGACAGCTCTTACGGAGCAGTATTCTATAAATACTGTTTACTAAGACAGTTATTCTTGACTAAATCAGTTCAGTGAGAGGAGACCGTCCATGCTAAAGATGCAGAAATCACTCCACACAAGCCCTTAGCAATCTGGGGAAAGGTATTAAAGTCACACAAATAACAGATTATGGTTTAACTTACTATAGTGACCTCAGGGTCACTACGACTTGGTTAGTATCATGTGTCTATGTTAGAATGTGACAGGCACTGTGCTCAACATTGTAGAGTACTCTTTATTGGTGCTATGATGTTGGTGCTATTAATGGCTTAACACAATACAAACTAATTACAAATTTTTTGGAGGTCAAATTTCCTGAAATCAGTGCTGGTGAGAGACTCAGTTGTTAAAAGTGCTTTCTGTGCAAGTCTGACAACCTGAGTTCGACCCCCAGAACTCATTGTGGAAGGAGAAAATGAATTCCCCCAAATCCTCATCTGCCCTCCATGCATGCACCATGTTCATGCTCACACACGCAAACATCTCTCTCTCTCTCTCTCTCTCTCTCACACACACACACACACACACATTAATGATTATTTTTACATTTTTTAGAAGCAGCATTTCATTATGACTTTAACACATGCAATAACGATTTCTAGAGCAAAGATACATCTCTTTCAAAAGTGGCTATAAAATTTTTAGGTTCACAGTTGAATTAATACAGTTATACAATATTGAACTCAGTATAAACCCTGTAAGACATACAATTGAATGAGTTTTTAACTCTCAAAAGATATCTCCATTTCATTCTAAAATATACTGTTTCTTATAGAAAGACTCATTGTTTTTGCTACTGACACTGAGATGTTGGCGCATGCGTCTCTAATCTGTATGTATCTGATTATTACTAGTTATGGTGGGTTACACTCGACTCCTTGGCACCTATGTATGGATATAAAGTCATCAGGTAGATTTCAATGGTAATGTTTATCACCTCTACTAATTAACATGATGTAAATTTTTATTCTTCCTCAAGTATAATTTTTTAAATTTGTTGAATTTCTTGTGTGTATATCACACAGAACATCCCAAACAATCTTATTCATCTATAGACCCACTTCCCACATGGCAGAAATATATGTCTAGGCAAGATTTATCTGAGAACTATTGGTCTTTTCCCAAGCTTTATCTACATGGCACATGGTAATTAAAAGTATCAGACTGGTGGAACTAACCCTCTTGGATGTTTAACAGAGGTCTGTACTAATTTGGTCAGAAGGACATAAAGGACAGTTTTTGCTCCTTGCCCTCCTAGGTCGACTAGTTCCAGGGGACTATGAGCATCTCTCAAAATGTCCTGTAACTGTGGTGAGTCACCTGTCCTCTTGATCATGGAGGTCATGGAGACCCCATGAGATGGACTTGAACCAGTGTCCAGTCTACAAAGAGGAGGGTCAACACAGAGGAATCATTTCTTCCATGCTTCCAAGTGAAGCCAACCATGGTTGAGCAGGACCTTTGACTTATCTTCACATAGACAGAACTGGTAAAAGAAAGGAGCCAGGGGCTCCTCCCAAGCCCATGTGACCCCTGAGGAACAGATCCTCCAACGACCTTAAGAATAAAAATAAATTGGTTTATCTGCGCCAACTGTATGGCCTTAAACACCCAAAGTATAGCCAAAGATTAAAGGGACCAATATATTTTTTAAGAGTCCATATGTGTAGCTAAAGGCTACATAACAAGAAACAATGCCAGATAGGAGATGCCTTCTTTTGAGTTGTTGGCCAGGGTGGCCCAATAGACTCCCAGATAGTAACCCAGCATAGAGCTGGGAAAATGAACAGCACACTAATGATTTTTAAAAATTGAAAAGAAGTCGTAGAATCAAAGTGTTGACAGTACAGTCTGGAGACTATGAGAGAGAGCCTGTTTCCTTTTCCATCTTCTACAGGCTGTTTGCATTCCTTGGCTCAGAGACCCTTTCTTTCATCTTTAAAACACATAATCTCCAGCTCTGCTTCTTGCTCACATTTCCCCAATCTCTGACACTCCTGCTTTCTGCCTCAGATGCCTCAGATTCCATTGGGCTCACTCAATGAGCCCCTCACTTCTCAAAATTCTTAACCCCACCTCAAGTAAAATACTCTCAGGTCCAGGGAATGAGAAACATGGCCATCTTGGGGCATGGTGATGTTCTGACTGCCATCTGTCAGTTATTTGGTTTATTACTTAAAATAGCCTTATTATCCTGATGCTGCCATGCCCTTTCCCCTGCAGTATCAAAGCTAAAGAAAGTGACACCTGATGGGGTATAGAAATGGTTCCAAGCTTGTAATCTGTAAATACTAATGGGAGATTCAGGTTTGGACAAGCTGGACTCAAGCAGAGGCCTCACTAGATGTTATATTTAGGCCATATGACTCTAGGCAGGAACATTTGGTTCAGTAAAACTTCTCCCACAGTCAAATAATTTTAAAAATTAAAGGCTGACCTCATCATAATTTTAGTATTCATTTAGTTGTCAGTTATTTGGGGCATTTTTATCTGACTAATAATGAGTATATAAAGGTCAGAGGACCTACCAGAAATCAGGAAATAAGCATTGGGTACAACTACACATTCATGATGCTATGTTTTTTTTCTCTTCATTTTTAATAATATTAAGTGGTTATGGATAGTGAGATCTTAAGGGCATAGATAAGTAGAAATGGGACCTGCCACATAATATGAACAAGACAGGCAAGGCTTATTTTTTGAGGATCTTAACTGGAGCTCGCCAATCTGAGCCAAAAGACACCATTATATTCACTTAAGGGGAATGTTAGGCTTTTATTGATTTTTTTGTGGTGGGCTAAAATTTGGTAGCTGTCCATGGGTCATGGGCACAGTTTCAAAAGATGTTTTCTGTCTTGTGCATAATCTTCCTGGCCTTGCTTGGTGGACTAACAAGTGGTGAACTCCTTTTAGGAACTGATAATTTAGAGCTGGCATTATCATCTTACGTCCTGAACTGTGATGGGTCTGGAGGACTTTCAGTACTGGAATTTCTGAGAAACACAGGGGCACTGTAGGAGACACGTATATTTGCTTCAGTGGGCAACAGACCAAGCTAATTGTGGCCTGTAGTCTTGGAGAAACATTTCTGAAATGATTGATATTTATTTGCAGAGCTGAGTTGAGTACAACTCAAAGGTTGGGGTGGCAAAGGGGACAGACAAAGTATGAAGATTCAGATGCCACACCCTTTATCCAGTTCTGTGTGTGCATGTGTGCACAAGAGTGTGCTTTTATATGTTGCACATGAGTGTGCAAGTGAGTGTGCATTTTTGTGTGTGCACACTTTGTGTGGGTATGTGTGCAGACCTGCGCATGTGTATGTGGAATCTGGAAGTCAGCCCTCAGTGCTGTTCCTCAGATGCTGATCTTATTTCTCCTTCTGACACAGGGTCTCTCAGTTGGCCTCATGCTTACCCAGCAGATGAGGCTGCTGGACTGACTGGCATACCTCAGGGATCCGTTCATCTCTGCCTCCCTAGTGCTGGATTCACAAGCGTATGCCACCGTGTCAGCTCTTTTATTTCAGTTTTCGGGATCAACCTGAGCCATGGAAAGCATTTTAATGACTCCCTTTGTTTCATTTTACTTTATCTCATCTTAATAATCTACCAAATAGCTTATAGGTTCTGGTGAAAAACAGATTTTTGTTTTCTTACCAAAAGCAGCCTCCAGGTTTCTGCAAAATGGCCTCGGAAACTGTCACCAAAACCCACACGTCAGAGGTGTTCAGTCCAGCAAGACAGTGGGAAGCTGAAAATTTATTTCTCAGCTGAATGACTGCCATAATTAGTATTTTTTTAACCCAACTAAGAGCAAGTGATGTTAGAAGTTTAATTTAGGTTTTCCCTGATTTTGTCATGTGGGTTGCCATCCTGATTCTCACCATTTTTCAGTTGGTTTAGTGAAAAGCATCACCTAGTCTGGAAATACTTTGGTCTGTGATCCAATCTGGTGTGTTATGATTAAGACGTTTAAAGCATGCTTTTAACGGGAGCAGGGGAAGGACACAGAGTCTATTGGTTTTTGTCCCCTAATGGCTCCTACCTGTCTCAAGGTCTAAGATGATAAAACATAGCATTCTGTGTATTTAGTTTATAATTTCTTATTTCTTCTTTTTATTCGTAATCTATTTCTTTTTAAATTTTAAATTATATATTAGCCAAGTGTATCTGTACATGTTTACAGGATACAAAGTGATGCTGTGATTTATGAGTTCAATGTGGAATAATTAAATCAAGTTAATGAACATATCTGCCACCCCAAATACTTTTCTTTTTTTCCTTTTGGTGAGAGCACATGACATTTATTTTCTTATTGCTATTGAAAAGCACAATACACGATCATTTACTTTAATTGCCAAGAGAAGCAATTCTCAATTTCACACTGAACCATAAAAATCCCATTTAGTCAAGGCTATCATGAGCAAAAACAACAAACCGAGAGGTATCAACACAACTTGGCTTTAGACTGTGGTACGAGGTGATGGTAATAAAACAAAATTTGTCCAAAATAAGAGTAGACCCACTGACCAATACAATAGCGTAAGCAGCCCAGAACTGAGCTTGCATGTGTATAGTCAATTGATTTATGACATAGGATTAAATAAATGCCTTTAGATGGACAGCTCTTCAACAAATGGTGCAGGGAAGGCTGGATATCCGTAACAAGAAGAGTGAAATTGGATCTTTAATCTCCAACATCTCTTTTGAACTTTTTGATCCAAGGCTCATGCTTTCTTGTTTCCTTCTGTTTCGCAGGCTTGGTGCTGAGTGCTAATGACTCTCCTCTCCATGCAATCCCAGGCAGTCATTTTCAGATAATTAGCTACATACCAAATGTTGTGTAAATGGGATCATTATTGTGCATTTCTGTTGGGCTACAGTGATTCATGAACCATTTTGCAAATACGAAAAACAGTTCATAAATCAGTTTGGGTGTTGGGTGGCAGAGAGAATAATAATAGAACAATAGTAATTAAACATACTTGTGCCAAGGGTACAGCACCAGCTCTGGTCATGTGTTACATGTATCTGGTTGAATTTTCCCTGACTCCTGTCATTATATGCATATATCTGTGGACTATATATTGTTTCTATAATGTTTAATAATGCCTTGTAAGCACTTTGCTAAACTATGCATTAGGAAGTAGGAAAAAACTAAGGCTAAGTCTACTTTCTTCTAACCAGAGCACTTTTCTCCTTACCATTATGAGGAATGTCTATGCTGGATGCATTATGAGGAGGCAGCACAGTAGTAAACCACTGAATGATGCGGGGGGGGATCTAGATATTGAGGCAAATATAATGGTAAAATCCAAAGAAAATGTTTACCTTAGTGGAGTGCTGGAAAACCAGTAAGAATTATTCTCAACTGTTCCTAGGATTGTTTATGAAAGGAGTCAGAATTAAGAGGTCAGAGAAAATAAATTAATATTCTTTTCAAAACTATTAATTTGGGGCTTATTTTCAAAACTGCTATATGGATTTGTACAATTTTCTTTCCAGAACAAAGAGCACCTTTGCTGAAAGCTTATCAGAATAATCCTGAAATAGTATTCTCTAAGGAAGGAAATAAGATACAAGAGTCACCAAGAACTTAAGACAGTGTCTTATTTAAGGACAGTCGGTGCACGTGGACACAGAGAACAAAACAAGATAAACACAAGGAAGTCAAACATACCTTCTTAAATTTCCCTAAGTCCTACAAGAGTAAGAGTAAGCCTTGGGGCTTGCTTATTTTCCCTTAAATAATCAATAATTAAAGAAATCCTGAAATTAGGACTGGAGAGATGGCCCAGCGCTTAAGAGTACTTAGTGTCCTTCGAGAGAACCCAAGTTCAATTCCCAACACCCACATGGTGGTTAACAATTGTCTATAATTCCAGTTCCGGGGTATCAGATGCCTTCTTCTGGCCTCCACAGGGTTTGCATGACAGGGGTGCATTTACACGTATGCAGGCAATACACTCATACACATAAAATAAAAACAATAAATAAAATATTTTTTAAAATTAGAGAATGTTACCTCTGGCATAACAACTCTGGCACAGCATTGGGGTATATTTCTGTTCATTTCTCCCTTGTGTCTATAGGCATTTTACAACTTGTATAAAGGAGTTAGGATTCTCCTTTTCTTCCTTTGAATCTTAGTATCATACACATTTCCTCATGACATCGGAATTGCAATTTTTGTGATAGGACACATTATACTTTATATGACATTTAGGTGCCTATCAAATTTTTCAGTTTAAAAGAAAGCTAAAATAACATTATTTGAATATGTTAACTTTTTACAGTTTGGATTATTTCTATAAAACAGTAAGAGGATTATTATCTAATGACATGAAAGTTTTGTAGTTTAATATATGGTAAAATGCTTTCTTAAAAAAGAATACAAGAGAGTGTCAATTTTCATTTAATACTGTTTACCTGGTTATTGTATTGTTTTGTTCAAATAGATGAGAAACTTGCACTTTTAATTTATTTTAATATATGATTCCTAGAATAGTAAAGATTTTTTTAATATCCTTGCCTGAAAGTTGATTTGGAACCATTATTTCTCTAGAAGTAAAAAATAACTAGTGATGTATATGTTTATGATTAAAAGGAGGAAACCTTTGGTATTCTATTAAATAAAAAGAATGGAGACCATTTATTATTAATTTGTTGCTATCTTATTAACTAGATAAATATGTATGTAGTATTTAATATCATTATTTTCATGACATTGTTAATTTTTGAGGTAGTGAGGAAAGTGTACATTATAGACCTAAAATCTTAAAATAAAGTTTATCTTTTTGTTTGTTTTCAATTTTGTTTGGTTTTTGTTTTTCTGTGACAGGTCTCACTAGGTAGGCCAGGCATTAGTATGACCCAACATTAAACATTTTTTAAGTAGGAGTGTACTCCAAAATAATGAATAATAGAAAGTGTAACACAGTAAATACATAAGCCAGCAACATAATCACTCTCACATATCATGTGCTGTGTGTACCTGCGTTATGCTTTATCTGACCAGTTGTGCCTTAGATTTGTTAACACCAGCATCACCCTAGCCATGTAAGCAGGCATTGTGCCACGAAGTCACTAAGATGTAAGAGGGTTCAGACTTCATTATAATATTGTACAAGCTCTCCATTATTGACTGAAAGGTCGTTATGTGGTCCATGCTCCCTCCCTCAATTTTATATTGCTTTTTAGGAATCACAGTGTACTTTATCAAACTTAAGGAAATTGAAATGTAATTATATGTTCAAAAGGACAAAAATAGAAAGTGGATTTACATGCATCCAAGCTAATAATTAAATATCATAAACTTTGTACAAATAATGCATGGTTTCTAGCCCTGTATTTTATAAGTGCAAATTCTTTTTAAAAAATGTACTCTTGCAATTTCACTGATGTTTGTAATACATTTTGGTCACACTCATCCCTCCACCCTCTCTTGGACTTGGCTGGCTCATTCCACTTACAGGTGCCTACTCATTTGTACACAAAGAGCTAGACATGTTCTTTTTTTAATATAAAACTATTTGTATGCATGTGTGCTCCACGCATGCATGTGTTTTTCCATGTGAGCATGTGCCTATGAGTATACATGCCCATGGAGGCCAGAAGAAGGTGTTGGATCCATTGGAATTGGAGTTAAAGGTAGTTGTGAGCCTCCAGATGTGGGTGCTGTGAATTGAACTCAGATTCTCTGCAGGAATAAGTAGTAAGGGCTCTTAACTGCTGAGTCAGACTCGTCTCCAGCCCCAAAAGATGTTCATCATGAAATAACAGGTGAACAACTGCTGTTCAACATGATAAAGAAACACACAACTCTGATGTGTAGACAGTGCATTGCTTTGCAGTGGTTAAAATGAACAGCTGGACTTCTATGTATTGATGTTTGTTCTTTACACAGTGTGAGGAAGAGCAAAGAACACCCTGAACTAGAAAGGATGCTTACAGAAGTAACGCTTATGTAAAATTTTACAAGAACAAAATACTACCATACATGTCCTAAGAAATCACATGTAGTAAAAGAAAATGTTGAACTGTTACGCTGGAGAGGGAGAGGAGAGAAGTAAGAGGAGGTAGGGCAGATGAGATGGAGTTGTGACGGCCTCTCAAGGTTCCTCCTCCCTTTCTCTTTCCTTTTTTACTTTTCTTCTCTCGTCTCTTCCTCCTTCCACCACCATTTTTCCTTTTTCTCCACTTTACTTCCCTTCCCTTTTATCATCTCCCCACCATATTTTTGTTAAAGAAAACAAGCAAATAGGGCAACGTGTGAATATAGTTAAATCCCTTCATTAACTTCAAAATTGATGTTCTTGGGTGAATAGAAAAATTCTCAAATAATCATGTTTACACCCTCATTTTAAATGTTATTCTGAACTCGGAATAGTCATCCCCCTGTCCACTAGCCCAGAATAACTATGAAGAATGGAAACCTAGTTTTAGCTCTCCATTACATGGACTTATATCTAATTGGCATTTAATAATGGATATTGATTCTAATTTTGTAAAATGTGTCCCTTCACTCAAGAAATACAGCTCCTTATGTGGGTGCTGGTGTTTGAAGTGGATATGCTTTTCTTTGCATTTCTATCACAATTGGCAATTACACTTGCATTTGTTTGGTTACTTGTTTTCTGGTCTGTCTGCTGCTTGAATGGATAAGTATTGCAAGGCAAATGACCTCATAATCACTCGTTTACGAGGGTTCGCCCAGTGTCTGGCTCAAAACTGATGTTTAGATTAATAGAATTAATGTGGCATTTAAGGAAACACTGAAACTATAATTTCTCTAAAGAAGACAGAAACAGACTAGAACGCCATCTTTTTTGAAAAATTATGCCAATGCTGCTTGGAAAATGCATTTACAGTAAAGATCCATATTTGTCATTCTGATTAAATTTCTTACTAAAAATCATCATCAGTGAGTGCACTGGTTAAATAAACAATCATAGATTCCTGGCAGTTGGATAATTTCCAGAGCCATGAATTTTCTTGAAGCATGCTTAAATTAATGTTGTAAGACCTCCTGCCATATGTTATAACTTTAGATGAGATTTGGCTTACAAGAGAACTAGCCAAAACACTCATAAATATGGCACATAGTCCCATAATATGTTTTTATATATTTATTTTAAATCTTTTAAAAATCTTTTATTTAGCATTTTTATTTTTAGTGTATGACTGCATTGCCTGCATGTGTGTGAGTGCTCTCATGTCGTGCAGTGTCGGAGAAGGTCAGACGAGGATGTTGGATCCCCTGAAGTTGGAGTACAGACAGTTGTTAGACTCCATGTGGCTACTAAGAATCAACCCTGGGTCCTCTGCAAGAGCAGCCAGTGCTTTAACCATGGAAGCCATCTCTCTAACCCATTACCTTTTGTTTGAGACATTGTCTCACTATGCAGCCCTGGCTGGAACTCACTATGTAGACCAGGCTGGCCTTGAACTCACAGAGATCCATCTGCCTCTACTTCTAGGAATGCTGGATTTAAAGGCACACTCTACCACACCCAGCTATACATAATATATTTAATAATGTAGTTGAGTATTACATGCTTTATTAGCTTAATGCTAATTAAATATCAACAGTATTATAATGAATAAAGGATTGGAAAATGTGCAGAACTTATCAGTTATATAAGTGGAAGACATTTCAGATAATGGAAACTATAAATAATGTTCTCTTTTTAAGTCGTCTCCTGAAGTTTACATTCACATTTTCTACAAATAAATCATGCCCTTTCATAAAGAAATATAAGTGCTATGCTTAACATGGCATCCAGGAATACAAGGGCCAGGAGCCTTGCTGGGCACTTCGTACACCTTTTCTCCTCAGATCTTCAGAGTTCCTCTCTGTTGGCCATTACTGTTGGGTCAGAAGCAAAACAACCTATGTCAGAGGAGGCAAAAAAGCCTTGGCCATGAACTCTGTGTTTCTGTGCTAATTCTTTTGTGGTGAAAGTCAGATCTGAGTTTTAAATTTCTCTCTTGGCTTTTGTATTTCTAATTCAGAAAGGCCTTTATTCGCCCATTAATAAACGTAACAGTGAAAGATTTCTAGATAGCTTGTCTAGTGGTCATGATTAACTTACCTTATTGTTTTTTATCTGTTTTACAATTCTGTCCCTTACATCAGAATGCTAACAGCATGAACATTGATGCAGTGCAAACAATGCTTACCTGTAAACCCACGGTGCTGTCATTCACAGCCCTATGCACACTGGTTGATTTTGCCACGGTACCTTTATGTGCCCCTTCTTTTCACTATGCTGTGTCTTTTCATAAAATCTACCTCATGAGCTTCCTGAACTAGATGTAACTTCTTACTGTTTCAGTAATTAATGAGATAATTAAAATATTTAACCCATGTTTTCAATAATGCTGCCTTTTAAAAATGGATGTATTGGGAAAAGATGAATGTATTGGAGGTGATGTGCCATAATTTCTTAAGTATTTATCTACTGGGTATTTTATGGGACACTTAAACCCAGGCAAGTATTAGCTTGCTTCTCTGAGATAAAGTCCATCTGAAAGTTTAAAATACTGGTGAGGCTGTTGCTTTCCTCTGCTGGCCTTGTTTTGTTCTTTCTGGTTTGTATACAGTAACTGAACTATTTACTGTTGACAGCTCAGATTGGGAATTTGGTTTCATGCTCTGCCTGTCTAATGACTTACGCAAATAGGTTAATGGATCATAGGGCGAAACTATACTCAGAATCAGCAGAGAGTCTAATTTGTTAGTTTGTTTTGTTTGTTTTGTCTAGTTTTTCATTTTGAGTGCAAAACAATTGAGAGTCTTATGCCCAGTGGACGAGAAAGCAGTCATTCGGTTTCTGGGCGATGAATTTCTGTGTTTCTATGTTTACACGTCATCTATGCCAAAGTGTAGATCTGAATTTATAAGTGCTTTGAGTGCTGTTATATCTGTAATTCAGGAAAGTCATTATCTCTTGTTATACGAGAACATTAAATAAATTAGATCACAAGTCTCCTCAAAACAAAGGAGCATGGTCTTGATTGGTTTATTCAGATAAATAAATAGTAATATCAAACAAATATTCCCAGTTTCTCCAAAAATAAGGAAAATTGCTTTTATTTTTAAGTGCTCTAGACTTAAAAATCATTTCTTATGGAAGCCAAAACAAAATTACTTTCAATATCTTCAGATAAAAATAATTTAAAAGTTAAAATCAATCTTTAATGAGTCTAATTTAAAAATTGTCTAATATGAAGCACCTGTACTTTTTGATTTATCAGTATTGAATTTAATGTAAAATACATGCTCTTCCATCTCATTTCCTTAATTTATACAGATTTACTGAACAAATATGCTAACTGTAGTACAAAATATTTGAGATTATGAAAAATATAATTTATTTTCAAATAAATTGGATCCTTTTTCTGACAACTTTTCTTCATCAGTACTTACCTTTTATACATCAAATTGAGAATAATTCTCATTATTCTGAAGTTAAAATCTGGACTAACATTAACATGAGCTAGGTATTGAATAATCATTTGACACCTATGTAATTTCCAAGTAAAACAGAAAGCAAACATCAGCTACTAAGCATGCTTTCAAATTTTTATATCTTTATTTCATATTTTATGCTTTGGAGTGGTTGTAGCTTTGGGGTGTATTAATGATTATTTTTGTTTTATACCTTTTAAAATATGTTAAATCAATGTAGTCATTAAAAAATTGTGTTATGTGTGTTCATGTGCACTACTGTTCATTTGAAATGTTCATGGGTAATTATGTTTGCAACAGTCTGCTCCATCACGTTTTGTGTGAAATACAAATTGTTCTGGTTACTAGCTCTAGTTAATAGGAGTAGCTAAAACTATCCTAGGAGCAATAGCACAAAGAAAAATAACTATATGTATGTTTCTTTATTATCTAAAAAAAGGTTTTATCCAAAGTGGTGGTTAACTCATCAGACCCATTTATACTCCTGAAATTTATCAATATTTACTCATTCTATAAACTAAAATAATTTTTTGCTATGCCTTTATTTATTGATTTAAATGAGCAGTGATAAATGTGTCTCATGGTAACACCTCTGTGCCATTGTGAAAATGGTGTGGATAGTGTGGACTATACAAAGCCTGCTAAAGAGAAAAGTCCTAAAGTGACTGGCATGTGCACTCTAGAAGGTGAAAGGTCAGGCTTAGCAGTGTAGGCCTGTACTCTCAGCTATGCTGGAGGCTGAAGCAGGTGGATTATGAGTTGAAAGCTTGCCTAGGTTACACAGTAAGTTCAAGGCCAGTCTGGGCAACTTTGTAAGACCCTAATCTCATAAGGAAAATATTGAAAAGGTCTATGGCTGAAAAGCCCTGTCAATTCCCAGCATGACAAAATAAGGGGGGAGGGGATTGTAAGTGACAAGCCTGGAAATGAATTCTATTTGCCTTAATTAAAGAACCCAAGTCTGAAAATAAGCTGTAAAATACATTAAAATTTTTGAGACATTTGCCTCATCTTAATGGTTATGCTTACTTGATTTTCTAATTAATGCTTTTTCCTGTGATTTGAAAAATTATTCTTTACTTCCTCAGTGATTATCAGAAAACAAAGACTGTCATTTTTATTCCTTAAATTTTTATTTATTTTTTATTTATATGTGTGTGTTTGTATGAATGTATGCCACATGTGTGTGGGTGACCATGGAGGCCAGAGGGGAGGCATCTGATCTCCTGGAAGTGGAGTCACAGGTAGTTGTAAACCAGTTGATATAGATTCTGAGAACTAAATTGGGTCCTCTGGAAGAGCAACAAGGACTCTTCGCCACTGAGCCATCTCTCCAGTTCCCAAGACATTTTTATCAGAATAATTTTATGCTCTGTTCTTTGATTTTATTACATCTTCAATTATTTAAGGAAACTAAACCCAACTGAAAAACTGGCACCAATGATCCTAATTTAATTAAATGTTCAGATCGCTGATGATTCTTATTTATTTTGTATTTCCTAAGTCAGACTATCCATACTTCTATCTGTATCTATATTATTTATTTATCTATATTTTTTATTCATAAAGAACTTTTCCCATAAAGTATTTCCATGAAGTATTTTCATAAAGTATTTTTTCCAGAGCCTCTGAAAAACAAAGTAATACCATCGAGAGTTGTCTAGTCAGAGCATGGGTTTACCCTGCTTCTAATTAAATCTGTATATGTAAACTATTAATACGAATATTCCAGAGAGTACTATGCTTTCAGTATTAGATCTTTCTAAAGTCATGCTAAAATGTAACTACCATTGTAATGGTATTAAATAGTGAGGTTGCTGGGTGGTTAGATCATGTGAGGGCTGTGCCTGCATGGAGGGATCAACACCGTTTTCTTGGGGATGGGTTTACAGAAAGGATGTAAGTATGATCCATCATGTGGCCCCCTCTGTTTATCCTACTCTTTTACCCTTCATCTTTTCATATGGAATGAGGTTACAAGAAGGCTCTTTCTAGATCCTGGTCATCGGCTTGTCTTTCCCAACTTCTAGAACCATGAGCCAACAGATTTCTGTTCCTTAAACATTACCCAGTTTGAGGTACTCAAAGACAACAGCACAAAATAACCTAAAACAATAGGTTTGGTATGAAGTCTGTGGAAATTTTTCAGTGCCTTGGCTTTTGTAATGTCCTTCAAACACTGGACAGAATAGTTCTCTGTAGTTTTCCTACATTGATCACGGTCCTGATGATATTAAATAACAACATAGAGTATTGTCAAACCAATTATCAGTAATTATGTACAGGAGTCAAATAGTTTACAAGTAAAGTAGTTTGTTCACGTCCTTACTACTCGTTGATCATAGCATCTCCTGGAGACTGAGCATCAGCTGTATCCTTACATGAGCTGTTGGGATCAGAGAACAGTCTTTCAGCATTTGTAGTTCACATACCTCATCTATTAGATGGTCTTATTCCTGGGAAAATTCAAGTGGAAGGGTCATATCTCCAAAGGCTCCTGATAGTTGTTGCTATCTCATTTCCATTCTGGGTAATGCAACACTGAGCACAGTTGTAATCTAAGTGCTATAAAAGTCCTGGACTAGAAGAGGTCAAGGACCTGGTAAGATCATTTGCAGGTAATCTGTCTCCTGTTGTGATTTGAGAAAGGAATTGAAATGTCCTAAGAACAAGGTCACAAATTCTCTATCTCCTGAGACACATGAAGCATGAGGCCACAGACTCCCAGGTCACCCTGACCTAGCATGACAGGTTTCTGCACCTTCCATTACACCACAGAAATAGCAAGCGATCCAAGCGAAACCCTTTCCCTGCTCATCACAGTTCTTATGAAATGAAGCTTATGACTGAGGACCGAAACATGCCCCATTCCCGTACCAAGGCAGCTGTATCCACTGGTTTTCTGTAACCTGCTTCCTATTCATTTTAAAATCTATTAAAACAATATGGTCAGCACTGATTGGATTTAGTGGGTTAAAAAATAAATAAGCTTTAAAAACCCATATCTCTCAGAAGTAATTTCTGGAGCACATATCTGGACGGTGAAAGCTTGTGTTCTCTCCTCAGGTGGCCATTCTCAGTTCTGCTCACTCTTCCTAAACTCAGTGGGCTTCAGCCTTTTAAGATGACAAACTTTATTCATTGACACAGTCTATTCAGAGAGGAAATAAGACTGGTAAACTTTTCTGTAACATACCTGGGTTTCATTGCTCACTTGTCATTCTGCAGTGTTAACAGTTGAGGCTATTAGTTGACAAGTCAGACTTCTAAAAACAACATGCATGCTCCTTGATCAAACGGCTAATTTGCCTTAGTGAGCACAGCTCAAATATCAGATAGGAAAATGGTTCTGTATTAGTTTACTTTTGTAGGAATGGTGGTCAAGGATTGTGGACAGGAGGCACAGGCTTTTCACATCATTGGATCTGTTATAATCCATGTTATAGTCCCCACCTCAGAACAGTCTTGATTTGTGATTAGCACCACTTTTGGCTCCACTGTAACTGTGATGCAACAAGATTGCTATGTGTTAAAGGAGCTTATTTCAAAGAGATAACACACTTTTTTTTCCCCGAATGAGCTCATTTAAAATAATAGGTTTAAAATGGCAACAAAAATTGGCAGTGATAAAGGCTCTTGAAAATGTGCCATTTCTGTAGTTTTTACTCAGACAGCATGGGGAATTGAAAGGGTCTCTGAGGACTGATGGTTTCTGTTTCACATCATCACAGATGATAATGGATCCTCAGGGAAGAGTCAAAGAATTCCTCTGCTGCCAATGATGTGCAAGTCTCCTTGGCTCAGAAGAAAAAAAGAAACTCAAGAAAAAAAAAGTGTGGTTCTGATTTCTTCCCTACTCACTGATATTTATTGATCATTTTTAAACCAATACTAGAGAGTGCATTTATAATAAAACATGTAAGATGTATGGAAGGTGTATGCAATATTGAAATATACATGGATGCAATTTGTGGTTGGAATGTAAGCTCTAGACTGCCAGCGTTCATGACCAGAGTGTTCACAGCTATTGACCTCAGATTGCCCAATTTCTCTGTGACTCAGTTTCCTTCTAAGATGCAAAAATATTGGCATTAGATTGAATAATATCTCCAAAGCATTTAAAATGTTGCCTTGAAAGGCAAGGACCCAATGTTTGCTACTGCAGATTTTGATTAAATTATTTACCACAAGGAATTTCAGAATCATTATTTCAACAGTGGGCCTAACAGGGTCCAGGGATTGGCAGGCCCTAGGAGAGAAGCACCAAGGTAGAATTTCTGTCTTCAAGGTGTTAACAATTATGTGAGGCACAAAGTCAGAAGTGCTCTGGTACTACTGCTGGGATAGGTGTATGTACAGAGACTGTGTGCAGAGGATGGAGCGTCACTGAACAGAGCAAGCAGAAATATAACTTTATTAGAAATATTTATGCAAATAACAACTAAAAAGTAATGACAATTCCCATTGAATGGTTAAAATAAGAAGATGCATACATTTCACAGTTGTCAAAAGATGCCCCTCAGGTATCATTTGTGTAGGTGTCAAAATGATTTAGCATGTTTAATAGCTTGTGAGGGAAGAGAGTGACTTTGACTGGAGGTAAAAACCACGTATGCAGGAAGTTATAAATGGGTCTCTTTTGCCCACCTACTGGTGTTTTTAAGATGTAAAAGAAAACCAATTATCTTTTATATACCAGAGAAAAGGTTTGCATAGATTTACTAATTTAGATTTTGAAGGTTTTGTTTTTTCCAGGAATGATAAAAATTTTTGCTAGTAGTTAATTTGTAGTTTAGCTCGGGCACAAATTTAAGTCATGACATTGAAAATTAATTACCGATGAAAACTTCTTGATCGATTTCCTTCTCTATCCCTAGCTCTGACTGTTAGTGTAAAGTGACTGACGTAATGTCTGTGATTTCCCCAAATGCCGGAAACTCGACAGCATAATTTGTGGTAGTGGGGGACTGTGTTCTCACTCCCCCCCTTTAAAAAATGTATGACAGAATACACGAGGTCCAGTGGGGGATAGGGGGACTGATTGGGTGGGGGTCTAAATCTGATGAAGAAATGTATGAAATTACAGAAACTCAATAAAAACTTTAAAAAATTTTTAAGTGACTAAGGTAAGGACAAAATTAGGTGATAGGTGGGTAAAAGAATGGGGCTTCGAAAATCAGTTATTAACTATGTAGCAGGTCTATTGTGAAATTATAAACATCATTTACTAATACTCATAATTAATCTGTAAAAGAGCTGCTGTTTTAAAGATGAAAAAAAACTACCAAAGTAATTTAAAAAGTCAGTACAACCCCCCCACACACCAATTTCAGTGACATCCTTCACAGAAAAAATACGAAGATTTACATAGAAGTACAAAAGACCCTGAATAGCCAAAGCAATTCTAAATAAAAAGATCAAGACTGGAGACTGGAGAATGGCTCAGTGGTTAGGAGCACTAGCTGCTCTTGCAGAGCACCAGGGTTCACGTCCCATCACCCACATAGTGGCTTACAACTGTCTGTAACTCCAGTTCCAGAGACTGTCATCCTCTTCTGGTCTCTGTGGCCACTGTACACAAATGTACAGAAAAAATATTCATACACATAAAATAAAACTAAGGAAGTCTTTTTAAAGTAATCAACACTTGAGGTAGAGACATAGTTAATTTTGTTATTCTACAAAGCCATAGTAATAAGAACACCATGATACTAGTGCAAAAACAAACATAAAAATCAATGGAGTTATAGACAGTTTTTAGCTGCCATGTGGGTGCTGGAATTTGAACCTCAGTCCTCTGCAAGAGCAGCCAGTGCTCTTAACCTCTAGCCATCTCTCCAGCCCCTCGAAGACTTACTTTTTATTTTTATTTATGTGTACATGTGTCAAGGTGTGTATGTACACACATGTACAGGTGCTTGCAGAAGCCAGAAGATGGTATTGGATCCCCTGGAGCTGGAGTTACAGGTAATCGTAAGCCACCTAGTGTGGGTGCTGGGAACCAAACTGGGGTCTACTGTAAGAGCAGCAAGTGATCTTACCTCTGAGTGATCTCTCCAGTTCCATATTTTAAAACCACCACAGTAAAGCTCTAATCTTACATACTTAATAATCTACAAAATGTTGGGCACCTTCCCTCAGTAGTAAATAACCTGTTGCATAGAACCAATAAATAAAACCAAAATGTTAGAGATCTAGAAAACATCTGCCTAGGATACTCAGTGAGTGCCAACCTTCAGGGTGAATGTTTATTCAATTTTCTTTCTGTTGCCAAAAAAGGTAATATAATAAGATACAAAGCTTATAAAATTATAAACCAGTTGCTATTTGTACCTACAATTATGAGCTTTTTTTAATGTAAGATGACCTTCTGTATGTTCTATATAGTCTATAAAAACAGAGAGTGCTCCTATAAATTACAGTGTTATATAGGAGAACCAACTATTGTTTGTGAGTCAGAGTGCTTGTTGACGACTGTTAGAGCTTGAAGCAAGCTCATGGGCATTCTAGTTTACCTCCCTCAGTTAATAGATGAGAAAGCCAAGACCCTCTTCTGTCCTTCACGGGCATACATACATACATGCAGGCATAACACTCATACACATTAAAGAAAAAATAAATATTTTTTAAAAAGTAAGTCTTTGAAATAATAAACCCATCACACATTCTTTGATAGCCCTTTCTTTAACAGAACTCCTTAAGTGGGCTGTACTTAGTGACTTACAGGTAACAAATAGAATAAACTGGAAAAAAAATCAATGGACTAGACTAGAAGACTCAGAAATAGACAATAAATGCATGCAGCTACAGCCACCCAAGTTTTGACAAAGAAGCCAAAGCCTACATTTGCTAAAAGACAGCCTCTCCAACAGTGCTGCAGAGAAAATGGGCCATCCCTGTGTAGGAGAATGGAATTAGATATGTGTCACTCATCCTCTGCAAAAATCATTTCAAAATGGATTGAGGCCTTAACATAAGACCTAAAACCATCAGAGGAAAATACTTTAAGATATAGGAATAGATAAGGACTTTCCTAAAATGACTGATAGCTCAGTAAATGAAACCAAGGATTGACAAATGAGAGTGCTTGAAATTAAAAAATTTTGCATAGCAAAAGAAGCAACTAAGTGGAGAGAAAGGCTGACAAAATGGGATAAAATTGCTGCTAGATACATATCTGACAGAAAATTAATATCCAGAATAAATAACTAAAAAAAAACCCACAAACCAAACAATGCAATAAATATATAATTAACAAGATAAACAGTTTTCAAAACATGAAGGACAACAACTATATGAAAAAATGCACAACAACCATTAACTATCAGGGAAATATTAAGTTATGTTGAAACTCCATTTCTTCCAACTCCGGATAGCTATCAAGAAAACAAATATTGAGCTGGGAATGATGGCATACACCTTTAATCCCAGCACTCGGGAGGCAGAGGTAGGCGAATCTCTGTGAGATTACAGTCTGGTCTACATAACCAGTTCCAGACAATCCAGGGGTACAGGGAGATCCTGTATCAAAAATTTAAAGGAAGAAGAAAGAAAGAAAGAAGAAAGAAAGAAAAAGAAAAGAAAAGGAAAGGAAAGAAAAGGAAGAAAGAAAGAAATACCAGAAAGTGTTGGTGAAGATGTGGGGAAAGGGATCTCTTACACACTGTGGGAGACGATGTAAGTTAGCCAAGTCAGTGTAGATTCATATGGAAGTTCCTCAAGAAACTAAAAACAGGTCTACCATATTACCCAATTATGTACCAAAAGAACTCTGTCAATACATCAAGGAATACTTGCACATTTTTACTGTAGCACTATTCATAACAACAAATTTATACAAGCGGCCTAAGTGCCTATCAACAGATAAAGAATGCAGTAAATACATCGTGGAGTTTTATTTAGGTGTAAAGAAGAACAAATTTATATCTATAGGAATGGGTACAAAGGAAGACTGTCATGCTAAGTGAAGTAAGGTGGACTTGAGGACACATACTCGTGCTTTCTCTCATTGGTTGATCCTAGATTATATGTAAATACATAAAACCAATTACATGTATATGCATGGTTTGTATTACAGACATATATGACACAAAAGTAAAGAAGCAAGACTCCAGAGGAATGAAGGAGAATAATGGGAAGAAGGAGAAGGTTGAAAAAGGAAGGTGTGGAGTAAATATGGTCAAAATACAGGATTGTATTTGTCTGAAATGTTTTTAATGGAATCCATCACTGTGAAAAATGAATATGCATGAAAAAGATCAAGAAATTGAGGATGAAAAAGGTTAGTGAATTGGCCAAGGCTACAGAGTCAGGAAATGTTTGAGTAGGGATTTGAAGTTAGGTATATTGTCCTAGAGTCTAGTCCTTGACTATGGAGTGAACTCACTTCCTGCAGTTGGGGTCTGGTGATGGGAGTGAAAAGAAAAATGGGAAAGCCTAAGAGAGCACTGGGTTATGGTTAGATGCTGAATGCCTGGATGAAATCTAAAAGAAAAGAATAGCATAGTAGGCACTAGACGTAAAGACACCCATTGTATATTTTGTATGAAAGCATACAGTTGATTTAAAAAGCATTTGGGTGAGTGCCCAGTCAACAAAAAAAGCTGTTTAAGAAATAAAATTTCAGCTATGCATATCTTGGGAAGCTGTACATAGTAAACATGAGATTCTCATGAGAATGAAGTCTGGAGGAAAATACGTTTTACTGCATGTAAAATCTGGGTATCATACAAGCCAAGGTCCCATGTGACAATAGTGGAGCAAAGCAGTCAGCTATGAAACTTTGTGCTGTTTACATTCTCAATTTTCCTCTGCATTGCTACTTTCTGCTGTTTTAATTTTTTTTTTTTTTAAATTAAGCCTCTGTGACTTCAGAAGCCAGGCTGCAATTTTCTTCTCAGTCCCTCCTATTGTCTTAGAAACAATGAGACATTGGAAAAAAGCAGCTTCTTCCACCATCTCAGGTCAGTGATCGTATCTCATGGACAAGGCTAGCCGCTGAGCTCTGGAGTAAATTGTAAATAATATTGTTCAATATTTTCTAATCACGTATTTTTGTAACTCATGCTCTCTCATCTTTATTCTGGCATTCCAGTTTGATTTTGCTACTGGGAGTAACCAGGTTTGAGAATACATTTGTTTAATTAGGAAACTCTTTCATGCTCACACAGTTCAATCTTTATGGCATTTAAAGAACTAATGAGAATCTAGAGGAAATATCAAACATTGCTGCTGTTTAGTTCTCCCTGGAAGTCTCCAGAAGCAATGCAGTTTTGGCAAAAAAAAAAAATGGTTTTAGAGTTTTTGGTGTCCAGAATATATAAAGGTGTGCTTCCGTTACAGCGCTCATGGAAATTTGTGAATGCAGCATAGAAAACTCATACATATGAATGTGGAGAACAATGGGGTTAATGATAGAAAGCAGGATATGGAGGAAGACTGACGCAGGCCTGAAGTGAATGTGGCCAAGGGAGTGAACACAGGAAGCAATTGGGGTAAAGTGGAGAAAAATTCACTCATGAAGGGAGTGTGTTGTCCAAGTTCCCCCTCTTTTATGTAGGAAGGCTGATGAAAGGAGAGATATAGCTATTCTTTCTTATTAACTAACCATTTCTATTTTGTTCAATAATAATAACTTCATTTTTGAATCTCAGTTTATCATCATTTGTCTTTAAGTATTTAAAGTTAAGATTGAATAAAGCACTGCAGTTTGTAGGTAACAAAGGGAAGCAAGGATCGCTTTCCCTCTGACAGTTTGTTTCCTTGCATTTCTTGCTGGTGAATTATATTAGATTTTAATGCTTATTTGTCCTATTTGAAGCATTAAGATTATGGTTTTATTATCTCCACACCAGCAATAGTTGATGCAGGAAACTAGTTAAATTATAGCAATTAACATGAGAATAAAATTAATTTAAAGATTAATTAATTTAAGTATAGAATTATATCAAGCTTCCTACTTCTCACATCAGGTTCACATGATAATATTCGACCACCAAGATAATAACTCTATCTCAATATCCTTGATTTAATCAGTTCATCTACAAAGCATCCTTTTCCAGGTGAGGTAGCATACCACAGGTCTTTGAGTTTAGGACTCAGATATCTTGGAGAAGTTCATAACACAGATACATGACTTTATGACCATCTGGCTTTAAACTGGGATATTCATATGAACATTGTATTTTCTTTCTCTGGATGATTCATTGATTTTTTTTTTTTTTTCTGTGAGGTGATAGGGTGCTGGGGAATGAACCCAGGGCCTTGCACATTCTAGTAAGTACTCAACCAAACTACATTCTCTGCGACTCTCCTTCCCTCTGTCCTATCATTCCCCTCTTTTCTTCCTCATTTGCATATTATTTTCATGAAAAGGTTGAAGATGATATTTGACTCCTAAATATCTTAGCACAAATTCTAGAAGAACAAGGACATTTTACAATAAATTCATAAAACCAGTGGCACAGATGGCTGCTGGGAGAGGCAGAAACAGTTTATTTCAAGGATGGGACTCTTGGTTCGTTAAGCAGGCTCCAGTGGATGGACCCATGAAAGATATTTGGGGACACAGATTGGACTCTATAGGCCATATATATATATATATATATATATATACACATATATATACATATATATATATATATATAGAGAGAGAGAGAGAGAGAGAGAGAGAGAAAGAGAGAGTGAGTACATTAACTTGGTGGGGGGCAGTACGGGGAGGTGCAGATGGGGGAAGGGATCTAAATGTCATCAAATTATACTGGATGAAAATCAAAAAAATTCAATAAAAGTAAAAAATTAAATAAAAATAAAAATTTAAGCAGGGTTGACTTAAAACAAATCCCCCCAAATCACAAAAGCATTATAATAGTAAAAAAATAACTTTTGAGATTTTTCATCCAGTTCAAATTTATCTAGTTTTATTCAGAATGTTTTTGATAACTCTTAGTTGATCATTTTTATTTAGAAAAAAATAAATTTGAGTCAAGGATCAGACATTACATTTCATTTCTATGACTATGGAGTCACCTTTAACCTAGACTAATCTCTTTTCCTTTTTTATGACTTCAAGATAATTGGAGAATTCAGGTCAGCTGTATTGTAGAATGCTTCACAATTTGTACTTATTTGTTGAGTCAGATTCAGGTCTCACATTCTTGGTAAGAATACTATTTAAACGTGTTATGTACCTCTTTACATTGCTTCAAATAAGGAGGCACATAAATCAATTTGCATCATTAGCTATGATGCTAAGTGAGATTATCTGGTTAAGGTAAAGCTCTCTCTCTGTATCTAGATCATCTGATATCTAATGAATTATTTCTTTTTAAAAATATTTTTCTTATTATTTTTATTTTATGTTATATGAATGTGTTGCCTGCATGGATGTAAGAATATCCATGTCGTGCGATGCCCATATACAATGTCAGAGGAGGGCACTGGATTCCCCTGGAACTGTAGTTACAGAAAGTTGTTAGCCACCATATGGATACTGTACTTGAACCCGGGTCCTCTGCAAGAGCAGCCAATGCTTTAAACCACTGAACCATCTCTTTAGCGCCAATATTTTTATCTATCATTTTTATTTTATGAGTGTTTTGATGTAAGTGCATCACGTGCATGCAATGCCCTGCAGAGGCCAGAAGAGGGTGTCAGATCCCCTGGAACTGGAGTTAACAGATTGTTATTTGCCACCATGTGGGTGCTGGGAATCAAACCCAGGTCCTCTGGAAGAACAGCAAGTGTTTTTGACTGCTGAGCCATCTCTCCAGCCACGAATTACCTCTTTGGGTAGCTTCTGCTCTCTGAGCCTTTCTGCAGGGGGACAATTCTTACTGGCACATACTAAACCTAGTCCCAAACTCTCCTGAGTAAGTGAATAGCTGCAATTTCTCTGAGACCGACAATGGTGAAGAGAACCAGCTAGGCCTTCTAGAAAGGCTAATAAAAGGCTGTGATGACATCAGTGCCATCTCTTTTTCTTTCTCTTCCTACTTGACTGAATGCAAGTGAGGTCACAAAAGCACAAAGAGTTACAGGAAGTTAGATCATATCTTTACTGGGTTCCTGAACCCATGTCCACAGAAAGCTAGCTCTAGACTTCGTTTGTATGAAAAAAAGATAATCAACCAACAACCCTCCACCCCATCCAACACCTTTGTTTAAACCTCGCTCAAGTTTCCATGTCTTGCAGGCCAAATCCATTTTGGCTCACTATCCTGTTAATCTTGGATTCAGCTATTTAATTCTCCTTGTTACATTTAGATCAAACACTGAAGGACAATGTGCTGTAGTGGTGTAGGAAAGTTTTACTACAATTTCATTGTCACTCACTTGGTTGAGGTCTTGAATCTAGTTCTGTACCTTTTCAAATGCTCTTAGATGAACTGTGCCTCCCATTTAATTCAACTATTCTAAATCTTGGTTATTTTAAAGCTCCCTACCCAATAACTACCACATACGCAACGTTTTCTATGTAACCTCACCAAGAACAGTGATTCCTACTGCATACCTACAAATGTATTGGTATACATTCTTAACAAAACTTTCAAATGCTTCCAACTTCTTCCATTTCAGTAATTCTAGAACATAAAACAATTTCCTGTCTCATTTCTAACATTTTCTCCCTGTCCTTTTTGGAAAACTCTCTCTTGCCCTCTCTTCATTTTAGCCTGTTATTGTGGCCAAGGCTTTGCCGTACAGGTGGCGATACTAAGCAAAGAAAGTTTCCAACAGTAACAATAAAGCTCTTCCCCTGAGCATGCTTCCTGTTCTAGCTCTTGTCTTTCTTCTCTCTGAGGAATGTCTCCAGACATATACAATTCAATTCCTGCCCTGAGCCTCTGTATTCAGAGATCACAAATTTTCATTTTTGTCAAACTCAATGGCCCCCTTTTTGTTATTATTTACTGAACAGTTCTGAAAGTACTTTTGATCTCATCCCAATATCTAACATGGTGCCTTCTAAATTAAAATTTCATATATGCTTATTTCATATTGGTTTGAATCAAGACTTTACCTAAAATGATTTATCCTTTAATGTACCAAGGATGTATGTTTGTAATGAGATGAATGCCTAAAAGTTGCAAAGAGTATGGTTTCCTCATTGTGTGGCTCAGTGCTGTTCAGCATGCTTTCATTTATGCCCTCAAGGATCTACCTTCTGGTCAAGAGTCACTCAGCATTTCACTGTCATCATTTGGCATGTCACGTTTTGACTATACTGAATTAGATCCTCAGTTCTCAGGTTTGCCTTCTTTTCATAGTTACCTGTAAAAGGTTTGATTTTTTATTTTTAATTGGGGCCACAATAACTCACTATGTATAATTGTGATCCTTAATAAACTTGAAAGATGAGAAACATGCAAACGTTAGAAGGTATAAATATCATATATACTGTAAATATACATTCTTGTATACACACATATACATGTCTGTATATGTTAGGTCCAATGCATGAAGGGTTCACAAACATCTGGAAGGGGAAGAAGTCCCAGTTGGTGGGCATGGAGAACATTCTAATGTTCAAAGGGCAAGGCTTAAGTGGGATAGAGCACTCACTAAGGCTCTGGCACACGCATTGTGAGAGAAGACACCAGTGCATCATGGAAGATATAAAGTCATAAGAGAGCAGGTGCTGCCAGGGACTGGAACCATATACTATGATCAAAATATTAATTACTAGTAGAATTTAGACATGGCGTTCAGAAAAGTGAAAGGGTTTTCCTTCACCTTCCAAATCTTTTCTTCACTCTTCATAGAGAAAGGCATTTCACTTTGCAACTCTCTATAACACAAAAGAAAAAATATAAGCAAATGTTTCGTCAAATAATATTCACCTATAATACAATATAGTTTGCTATACTTTTTAAAAAAATATACTATTCCTACCTAATAAATTGATTTCATTTACTAGAATGGTTTAGATATTGAATAAACCCCCAGGGCTTGGTCCCGAGTCTGAAGTGCTATTGGGGAGATTTAAGAGGTGATACCTAGGGGATAGATGTTGTATGATTAGGGGAGTACCATTGAAGAGGTTGTTGGGAGCCCAACCCGTTCTTCTCCCTCTCTTCCCCTGACCCTTTATTCCTTCCTGAGTGTCATGAGATAAATGGATCTTCTATGTCACACAATCATGTCATGATGTACTGTGCCACCAGAGGCCCAAAGCAACAGGTCCAAGTCACCATGTACTACAATTTCTGAGTCAATAAGTCAAAGCAAACCTTTTCTTTTAAAAATTTGATGTTTTCACACATTTTGTCACAATTACAGAAAACTAACAAACTCACACATAAATTGCTGTAGTTTTAATCCCCATTTGATTTTATTTGCTCATTGAACTAAGGAACTTGGACTTCATCCAGAAAAAAATTTAAGTACAGAGTGACTGATGTTCAAATATTCAATATACATTGTTGATTGAATGGTACATGGATGCATCTATCTACCTATCCATCAATTCCTGAGAAAGAAGATGGCATAGAGTGGTTTATCCTCGGGTCACATTCTTCTTTGGTTTCCCAAGTGCCTCGGAAGGTAGATTACAAAGAAGGTGATGAAAACAAGCAAATAGCACTGGCTGCGGGAATACAAGTGCATCTTGTGTTTGCTGACCCCCACAGGCCATGCTCGATGAGCGGCGAGGCAGTTCATCTAAGTCACGAACTATCACCATAGCTCTTGTTTCCATAGGAACAAAACAACTGATGAAACTCTTGGCTATGGAATCTATGATGAAATATCCAGTAGCCAGATGGTCTGGCAACTGAAATTGTCATGCCTTTGTGAGCATTTATCATGAATTGGCATTGCAGGAGAAAAGAAATTCTTTCCAGTGAGAATGGAGGAAAGGTGGAGAAGTGTGATCAGCAGGTGTCTGTTGGTAATTGGCACTGAGGGGCAGGCAAAAGGCAGAAACCTGGGGCTGGGTACTCCACCCAGTCCAGTAATTCTCAGTTTACTGCTGTTGTTATTGTTTCTGTTTCTTCCTCACCCACTGAGCACAGCACTACGAAATAAGCACTTTTTCACATCCCCACAGCGTCTAAGAAAAAATGGAATATGGCAAGTACTTTCCAAATCCTCTTCAAATAAATAAATTTCATATATTTCTTGTGCAGATGGAAAATGCCAGCTGCCAATAGTCGAGAGAGAGATTTGGGGTTGCATTTTTATTCTCTGGTATGTGGATCAAGGTCTCTCTTTGTGCTTTGTCAATGCCATTGCTATTGGCAAAATACCTCCTGAACAATTACATCTGAACAGAGGCCATATTCTATGACATTAAAACAGCAATAATAACTTATGGTTATTAAATACTTCCTAGGTGCTAAGTACTTATCATATTGAGAACCAGTATGAGGTCTATTCAAATATCCTCATTTTACAGATGAAGAAACTGTGATAGAGAATAATTTAACCTGGTTAAAATCACAGCTAATTTCAGTGTGGGTGGAATTCAGAGCCTGCAAATTAGTCTTTCCACAACTGTACTAGTGTTTTTCCAAGTACAAGGCAGTAAGATGCAGGGGATTTAGAACTAGGCTTCTGAATTTTGTGTGTCATAGATCCCTTTTGTAGTCAACCAAACTTATGGGTATCTACTCAGAAAAAAATTCTATAGGTGTAAAATGTTGAAGAAAAGATGACAAGGGAAAACAATTTATTGAAATGTGGTTAACAAAGTTTTAATATAATATAGTTAGTAATGTAGGCTTCTATAATGCATTAGATAAGATCACACAAAGAGTCTGCTATCCACCATCATTTTGAATAGAGTAAATGATATCTTGAATTACATTCAATGACTGTAATTAGATATAAAATTTTTATTTCCAGCTATTTGGTATTAGTCATAAGTAGTGATAACACTACTTAGGTCTGTCTCTTACCTTAATCATAGAAATAAAATTTAAATTTGGAATAGAATTTAGTGGAAGTGAAGATGTTAATCTTCCCCCATTCAAGTTCAAGGATACCTAGAAAACAATGGACTCTTTCGCAGGTACACGCTCACTGGGCTAGTAATATTGGATTTAGAACCATGGCTTTATGGTGTCATGTTATTTCCTCAACCTCCAACTCTCTTCCACAGTGGACCTGTGGTAATGTCTAGAGACTGTAGGGTGTCATGACTGGGGTGGCACGTCTAATTGTAGAGATACAGTTAAGTGTGCCAGCTCCACCTGGCAAAGAATTAGGCAGCTAAAGTAAAGAATCCTGATTTACAGTGTGATTTGAATTTAGGGCCAAATACTAGTAACCATAATCTGAGTAATCTTGGAAAAGATTTTTCTTTTGAATTTTGGTTCCTTCATCTAAAACAATGAAGGTAAGATCAACATCTTAGGGCTTTTGCAGTGGTCAAATAAAATAATGTGTAAGTATATAATAAAGAGTAATGCATCATGCAAATTGTTTGCAAGAGATGTTCTCCTGACCTTAGGATGACAGGGGTTCATTTCAGGAGCTGTTTCTGGGGACTTAGAGAGAGATTTCAAAGTCAGAATTCTAGGCATCTAATGCACATTTTCCAGAGAATTTTTTCTTTATCATCTGTTTTGTACATTAAAAGTCTATAACAGATATTATGGAAAAAACTCAATTAATAGTATATATAATTATTGTTTCTAGTGTGCAATGGCAGCTCACTGTAAGAAAAACTTATTTATTTTAAATTTATTTATTTATTTATTTATTTTGTGTGTATGAGTGTTTTGCCTGAATGTATGAAAGTATACCAGTGTGTGTAGTGCCTGCAGAGGCCAGAAAAGGGCATTGGATCCCCTGGAGTTAAGGATAATTGTTAAGTACTGTGTGAGTATTGGGAACTGAACCCAGGTCTTCTGCAAAAGCTGTGTTTTAAACTGCTGAGTCACCTCTCCATCCCCAACTTCTTTGTTTCTTGACATTTAATCACTTTCATGTGCCTATTATGACAAGGGGATATGTTGGCTAGCATTACTTTTGGTTAAAGTCTGAGCAAAGCAATTTGGTGGGCAAAATACACAGTTTACTTTTACATGTCATATTTTGGTGATTATTTTCTCTGCACAAGCACTGAAACACATTGAAGTACCAAGACATTCATATTTCAAAACCACCTTTCCTCTCACTGCTGACAAAGAGCAGAACTATCTCTAGGTTTCATGCATATGGTAATCAGGTTGCTTTCCTTTGAACTAGATAATTGTAAGAATCACAGAATATCTAAAGCCTGTCCATGTATATTTATGTTCACTAACATAGCTACACGTGGGATCAGCAGAAATATTACTGGTTCTGTTGGTTTAAATTAAATTCTTTAATCAATCCCCTGAGAAGTGTTATCCAGGAAGTAACTGCCAAATATTCATGAATCTTTTATGTGCTTCATTCTTTAACAGTTTCTAGGAGGCCTGCAAATGGGAACTTTGCACAACAAAAATAAGTTGCTGCCATCAGACAGCAGCTGGTGGCTTCCCCATCCTGGTAACCTAGTAACACAGGCTTGGCACAGCATACCAGACACAGTAGGTTTTTCTTACCCTAAACCTCCTGCCACTCCCCTACCTTTTTTAAGTTAAATAATAGCTAATTTTTTTAAGTGACAGAAGCTGACATCTACTCTTTGCTTTCACATGCCAAGATTTTATTATTATTTACTCCCCAGGAGAATTATGTGTAGTTAGAACTGTCATCATAATCTACTTTTTTAATCTAGGAAGCCCTTACTTGAAATGGAATAATTTGTCCAAGGTCACTTAACTTTAAAGTAGCCCAGTGAGTACAGGAACTATTATTATTTGAATTTTAAATTTTCCCCAAAGACCCATATATATGTTCAAGGCTTAATCTTTGGGAAGTGGTGAGTAACATCTTTAATTGGTGGGACCTAGTGTGAAGTATTTGATCATTAGAGGTATGCCCTTGAAAGAGGCTGTAGGACCTTGGTCCTTTCCTAGTTCTCCTTTCTGCCAACTGGTTGTGAAATGAACAGCTCCCTCCTTCTCTCATGTGGTCATTCAGTGGTGTGTTTGCTACCTTGTGAGAAGTCCAAAATACTGGGACATCCACCCATGGTACTGGTACTTGAATACTGTGAATTAAAATAAGCGTTCCCTCTTGTTCTCTTTCTCTCTCTCTTCCTTTCCTTCCTTTCTTTCTCTCTTTCTTTGTAAATAAAATAAGCCTTCACTTTTGTATGTATATGGTACATGCGTGTGAGTGTGTGGGTCTGTGCATACTAGGCACATGAGTAAGACAGAGCAGGATCTTAGATGCTTTTCTCTATTGCTTTCTGCCCTATTCCCTTGAGACAGTGTCTTGCTATTTTGAATAGGCTGGCTTGCCAGAGAGCTTTTGGGATCCTCCTGTCTTCCCACTGCTGCACAATTCTCCCCATCCAAAAGATGGATTTAGAGGCATGAGTGAATATGCCTGGATTTTTGCAAAGGTGTTGGAGATTTGAAGTCAAGTCCTCCTGCTCTGACATCAAGAGTTTTTACCCGCTAAGCTATCTCCACAGCCCCCAATCTTTTCTTGCTATAAGTTAATTGTCTCAAGCATATGTTACAGAAACTCAGAGCTAACAACACAGGAACAGGTCTTTTTGATTCCAGAGTTCATGGTCTTAGTTACTCTTAGAAGCTACCTGTCCCAATTGAACCCTTTAACCTTCTGTCTGCCCCAGCAACACAATGTAGATGGACTGAGGTAGGGCAACCTACAAAGGCATTCTGCACTGAAGTACTTGCTTCTCAGTCACTCCTTCACAAAGGTCAGTTTGATATAAACAGATGGACAGAATTCCTCTTGTAACTGTCACAGCTCCTCTGTATCCATTGTGGCATTCTTGGACTTTTCAAAGTTTATTTGAACCAAACCAATTTGAAATAAACAATCTAATGCTTGAGTTTCTTCCCTAGACTGAGAAAGAATTTCCTTTAGCTGACTGAAAATAGACACTTGGATACCTGCTAAGTCCCAAGAAGAAAGGTCCCCAGACTCCATGCCACAGGTATACTTATCAGCTACCCGGCACTTGAGACAACATAGTTTGAAAGTGGGTGTGGATGGGATGCCAGCTTTCATTTGTCCTATTGGTGAGCGTTCCCTACAATCCAGAGCAGTTTGTTGACTTTACTATGGCCCCCAGAGATGATTCCTGCCTATGTACTTGAAGCCCTGCTTAGTTGCTCATTTTAACATACTGGTGTGGACAGCAATCTTCTCTGTACTCTGAAGCTGAAATTTGGGTCACATGACATTTACAATGGTGGGAACAGGTATGGAGAGAAGGGCTTTTCTCTAGCCATCATGGAGGAATCAGGACCAGCTTGCCATATCTAGCAGTTCGTGGTAGCTATTGAAAACAACCCGTTAGTCTATGCATAGACAATTTTTATAATCTCTACAACTATTCAGCAAGTAGTCTAATAACTACAGGATCCCAGAGGGAGGCTGAGGATAATGGGCTCCATGTCTATAGATGACTATTTTACTAACTAAGATAATTTAATCACCAATTGTAAGTGAGGCTAACATTAATTGATATTTTTAACAATGTGCCAGGAATTTTGTTAAACATTTTATATACACAATGGCTTACAATCAGCACAAAACCATAAGTGATGTTATTATTAATCTTTATTTCACAGATGAAGAAACTTATTAAGGAAATTTGGCTGAGGTCAGAAAACAGGCAAAGAGGCAGAATTTGGATTTGAGCCAAGAATTTAGGTTTCTTGCTTTTAGTTGATCAAGAAAAAGATCATGAAAAAGAGGAACAGATAATGAGGAAGGGTGGAGGGACTTTCCATAAATCTTGTCTGGATAAAAAATGTATTTTATGGGCTGGTGAGGTTGCTTACCAGGTTAAGGCACTTGCTGCCAAGCCTAGTGATCTGAATTCCATTTCCAGGACCCATGACGAGAAGAAGAGAATTGACTTACATACCTTGTCCTCTGACTTCCACATGTACACAATGATACAAGAGTGCATGTATTCACACATACACACAAATAAATAAATGTGATAAAAATATATTTATATATGCAAATATTTATATGTGTATAAATGCATCTGGTGTATACTCAAAATCTTTAATGTGTGCTCTGTTTATAAACACATACATATAAAATGTGAGAAAAAAATTGCTCTTCTATGTAGGCTGACATATCTTCAGAGACTTAATCTCTATGGGATGAGATATCAATTTCAACAATAATATAATAGTAACCAGCAGATGTCCCATGATTGGGTGAGATGCCTTGATCTATGCTTTCTTATGTAATGACTGTTTTTAATTGTTTGATTCTTTTCTGAGTCCTCTATCTCTTTCTAAACTGTATATCTCCAGCAGAGCAGGGACTGTAGCTGGTTTACTTTTCACCCCATATCTGCAGCCCCCACCTAGCCCAGGTTCACCCAACCAGCCATTCAGATAGTGCAGCACTAGATTCAAACTTTTAACCACCACTTTGCCCTACTTCTCATGAATAAATCTTCTCCCAAGTATATCACATTTTGAGTTTAGGGCCTGGCTGCCTCTGGGGTGTGGGAGTGAATCCTACTCCCCTTACATTCTGCACAGAAGATGGGTAGGAAATAACTTAGGCAGAGAAATGTTGTCTGACTCTAAGCTTAAGAACAAAGCCGAGCATCCATAGCCCTTGCATCATCCTGCCAATTTCTTATTTAGCATGTTAGTTGAAACATGAATAAATATAGCCTCTTAGGGTGCTCCAGATGACTAGAAGCTGCCTGGGAGGATTTCACTCTGCAAAGCTTCTGCACAACATGATGGATAGAAATGTTCAAGAACAGTGCGCGTAAATAACAGATGCACATACAAAGGGAAGTTCTCAAGACTTTTAAAGCCAACACATCATAAGTTTTCTTTTTTTTTTTTCTAGGATGCTGTAGGTAGGCCATCTAAAGGGATAATTACTGAATGAGCTGGAGTGCAGTGCACTAATGAGTCACATCATCTTGTTTGTATATTTTCAGTTATGGGGCTCCTTGCCTTCCTTTTTGGATTTGTTTAGTCCCTATAAGCAGTATCATAAAATTAAATTGAGACAGTCAAAATTTGGCAACAAAATTTGTACAGAGAAATATTTATACAGGATTATTTATAGAAGCAAAACACCAAAACAAGGTAACTATCCCAAAAACGATGAAAGTTTGGATTTTTTTGATAAAAGAATATTATACAATACAGTAAAATTGTGTTTACTGTGACAACGTTGTGTCACCGAATACTTAGAACATATGGTGCAGCATCTATTTCAAGTTTGAAGTGAATCAACTTTAAAACCACTCCCTTCCTCTACAGTATAAAATATTTTAAGTGAAACATAATGAATGATAATACTGGTGAGAACAGAGCCGGGCGTGGTGGCGCACACCTTTAATCCCAGCACTTGGGAGGCAGAGGCAGTTGGATCTCTGTGAGATCAAGGCCAACCTGGTCTGCATAGTGAGTTCCAGGCCAGCTGGGGCTACAGGGAAACATCATCTCAAAAGACCTAAAAATTGGTGGAAAAAGAAACATGAATCAGAAAATTTCTCCAATCTCAGACATTTTATATATCAAGTAAAATAAGTTTTAAAAGAAATACTTCAGTACAAAACTGAAAATAATAAATTGGTAGTTTAAACAACACACTTCAGGGAAAAATGGAAAAATAATTCCCAAATACTGAATCATAGAATTATTTCTACTTGGAATTGTAGATTATAGTAAGTTAAATTCTGCTCTTCATTTTGCCATCTCCATGCTCTCCCTGCATGTTTCGAATCTAACATTAAGTTCAAGAAGGTACAACACAGACATCAAGTACATGAGCTCTGTCCAAAGAGAGCCTGAAGAATTTCAAGTCCTGTAGCCCCCAACTTTCCAGAGGACAGGAGCGTGAAAAGTTAATACTGTAAGTCACTGAGCACAAAGGGAGTCCTTGAAATTAAGTCCCATGTAGGTTACAAAGTTTATGAATGTCTCCTTTATGAAAAGTCCTCCTTTGCAACTTTAACTGTGTATTATATTAGCAAACTCATAAAAGGAACAAATATTTGGCGCTGGGGGAGTAAAGTTTTATCACCTTACTGGTACACTGTGAAAGCATTAAGCAGGTTCAAGTTTGGTTGGTTTAATTTAGTTCTTGTTTTCATTTTCTCCATCATGCCCTTCCCTCTCACTGGTGCATGATTTGAATCTCTCCCTCTGTCCCCTTTTGAAACTCTAGCAAGGGTATGTTTCAAAAAGAAGAAGGAAACTGTACACAATGCATCCTGGAATGGAGCCCTCAAAGCTGTCTTTATCCAAGAAGGTTGGTGTGGCCCAGTGGTTTCTAGGGATTCTGCCATTTGTAATACAACTAAATGTGCCTTCTGGGCAGGAGTTGATTAAACCAGGGAAAGAGATGCTACACATTGAACGATGGCCAAGAAACCAATCAAAGACTTTCTGGAGAAACAGGAATACCAAATACAAGATGAGGTAGGTTAATCACATCAGCGCATCCATTAAGGTATGATTTAGTTATTTATGGAGTCAGACTTGGAAGCACAGCCACCTTACTGATTATCTCCTATATCTGATGTCATTTAATGTTTGACAGCCATTCTTATATAATCTAAGCTTATTCACATAGGTCCATCTTAAGAAATATGTTAGTTATAAAATAAGTAGAGATATAAACATTATAAGGGAATATATTACATTCTTTTAAAATATTTTATTATTGCTTTAAAATATTTTATTACTTTTATTTTATATGTATGAGTATACTGTCTGCATGCATATGAGTGCACGCATGTTGTGCAATCTGAGGAGGTCAGAAGAGGGCGGCTTATTCCCCTGGAACTGGAGTTATAGATGGTTGTCTGTTAGCTACCATGTGGGTGCTGGGAATCAAACCCAGGTCCTCTGCAAGAGCAGCCAGTGCTCCTGAATGCTGAACCATCTCTCCAGCCCCTCATTTATTATTTTTATATTATTTTATGTGTATGAGTATTTTTCCTGCATGCAGATAAGTGTACCATGTGCTTGCAAACCCATGGAGGTCAGAAGAGGGCATGGACCTCCTGGAACTGGAGTTACAGATGGTTGTTAGCTGCCGTGTAGGTGCTGGGAATAGAACCCACGTCCTCTGCAAGAGCAGTCAGTGCTCTTAACTGCTGAGCCATCTGTCCAGCTCCATATATTCATTCTTAATTTCCCTGCATTATCTATCAGGAGGGTTATTCTACTTTGTTTCTCTATTGCTGTGACAAAATACTCTGACCAGTACCAACTTGGGAAGGAAAGAGTTTATTTGGCTTACATCTCTCGGGGGTCACAGTTCTTCAGGGAGCCCAAGGTAGGAACTCAGGGCAGGAACCTGGAAGCAAGAGCTGGAGCACAGGCCATGGAAGAACTCTGCTTACTGGCTTGCTCCCCTGGCCCCTGCTCAACCTGCTTTCTTATGTAACACAGGTCCACCTGCCCAGGGGTGGCACCACCCACAGTGGGCTGGGCCCTCCCACATCACTCATCAATCAAGAAGATACCCCATAGACATGGCCACAGGCCCGTTTTATGGAGGAAATTCTGCAGTTGAGGCTCCCTCAACCCAGGTGTGTCAAGTTGACACTAAAGCTATCCAGCACAAGGGTGTAGTGAGGCAGAAAAATTTATGTGGTAACTGTATTTTCTACTTTCAACTTGGTTGCCTTTAAAGGGGAAAAAGAAACAACCTTCATGTATGTAATGCCTTGCACAGAAGTGAGTTCACCTTCCTGTGGGAGTGGGAGTGAATATACAAACCAAAAGTGCTATAACCTGCTGAGATTAAGTACAGTTTATTTTGGGCTGCTTATTTTATTTTGTATTCCTGTACCATAGGATAAGCAGACCATTTGATATTCTTTACAGAGCAGTAAGAGACCAAGACAATGGTCAGGTGGTTACCTTGGACTGCACAGGTGAAGTGGGTTAGTGCTTTTGACAATCTCTTGCCTATACTGAAAGGTTATTTTTGAAGACAAGAGGACTGAATGTTCCAAGTTCCCACTGTTGTCATGGAAACCTTTCAGCTAGCTGAATAGGTTAGCAGGATTTTATGTTCCCCATTTTGACAAATACAAGAAGACATGATCCCAGCTTTGCATTACTAATCAGAAGCTTCTGTTTTTCAGTCTTCTAGCACTCAATTAGTCACATTTTCTTAATGTTTTGTTTTTCCCTATCTGCAACATCAAGCAACAGGCAAGTTGTCTTTCAGAAATCAGTCCCACTTTAGAAGTACAGCCAAAATCGTGACTGGGCTGACCTTGTTGTGTGGGGACACATACTGTTTGCAGCTCTGAAAGGCTCCTGTAGATTAATTTAGGCTCCTGCCGAAACTCTTCTGATTTGTACTGATTTCCAGTGGTTTCCTGGAGGTAAACTCACTTGCTAATAGGCACAAATTATTCCTCATTTTAGCAGCAACAGACCGCCAGCACTAGCTTATAAAGCACAGGTAGCTTTAGGGAAAAGGCACCTCAAGGCTGAGACCAAAACAGGCTTGTCACTTGGGTAAATTCAGATCCAATAAATCCAACTTTCCTCTCTTATCTGTAACAGCCCTTCACATTTCTTTATAAGATAGAAACGGTCCAAGAATCCAAGGGCAAATTGGAAAGGTAAGAACTGCATTATAGTCACAGGACTGCAATTTGGGGGTACTGACCAATTGGGTGGACTAGTTGAGGCTGTACTTTGCGGGGCTTCCTAAGAAGCCTCTGACTTTGGGAGCCTGGGTGTGAATGGGAAAGTGTTAGACAAGGATGGAGTGTCATGAGTCCTGAGCAGTATGTTGTGAAATAATACAATATAATACAGCAGTTAAGAAAGTGGACTCTTCTAGCCGTGTGAATTTGGGGAGTTGCCCTTGGACTTCAGCTTCTGACAAAATGGGAATATCAATCCCATCTACTTGTTGAGGGGTTAGCTGATGTTCATTGCTTATCAGCTCTGCACAGGGGATATGCTCAGCAGTACATTTGACAGGACAAAGCCACAGTGGGGACAGACGTAACCAGAAACGAGAATGAAATGATCGGAAAAAAAAAAGAGGAGCAAAAAGCAAGGGAGAATGAGGTGTGACTGGCCACATGGCAGTGCCGTTTCTAGTTATATTAACCACCCAGTTGGATGTTGTCAACATGACCATGCCAGCCCCAAACTCCACCAGACCCATCACTCTCTGAGTGTAACTAATTGAAATGATTTTACAGAATTCATTTGACTTACTCAGTGGTTTCCATTATCTGATTATGTTCAAATGAAACCCTGCTTTCTGTTAAATGTTCCGTTGTCTGTTCTGCACTAATGTAATCATCCTTGCCTAAGAAAACTCAATTTAATAGAGAAATGCATGATGAAAACCACTGTTTTAAAGGGGCACAAGGGGCAGGAGAGACGGCTTAGTGATTAAGAGCACTGGCTGCTCTTGCAGAGGACCTGGGTTCAATTTCCAACACCCACATGTTTGTAACTCCAGCTCCAGGGGAATCCAATGTTGTCTTCTGATCTCCACAGGAACTGGATGACACCAGTGCACTTACACACATGGAGGCAATACACTCACAAATAAATAAAGTAAATAATTAATTAATTGAAATATTTAATGAGGTACAAAGGATTTGCAATTCATGGGTTTCAACTTTACTTACTATAGCACAGTTATATCCCTTCTGGGAATTAAATAGTGTACTTGAAATACACTCTATTCTATATTTTCTTCTTGTAAGCAGAAAGTAACAATTTAACGGATACAAATGGATGAAAAGAAAGCAACCTAAATGTCATTGAAAAAATCTTGAATGAGCTCAGTGATTTGGGAAATCATGAAAAGGAAAGGCAGCACAGGCAACTCCACTGTTAATTTTAAGTGCTTGCCAAAAAAGCTAGGCATGAAGCTGACAAGCAGCTAGCTTGGGTCCCTGTGGTTGCTTTGAAGATGTTTGTATGATATTAAGCAATAATTTGTACAATGTAAGTTGTAGTCTTTAAAAATTTTTATTTATTTTTTAAAAATTTTATGTGTATGAATGAATGTATTGCCTGCATGTGTGTGAGTGCAGCTATGTCATGCAATGCTGGAAGAGGTCAGAAGAGGGCATCAGATCCCCTGGATCTGGAGTTGCAGATAATTGTAAGCCACCATATGGGTTCTGGGAATCAAACCTGGGTCCTCTGCAAGAGCAGCCAGTGCTCTTAACTACTGAACCATCTCTCCAGCCCTGTAAGTTGTATTCTTTTAATAATTAAGTCGTGTTATCCCCACTGTATGCTACGAAATTTACCTGGTAGAAAAATTTCCTCTTCCTTCCATGTGACAATAGTGATAATAGGCAGTTTTTACTGTTAAATATTTTGTTTTACATTTACTCTCAAGTTTTCATGTTGTTCTTCTCATTTAGAATATACACTCCACTCAGGAGCCTGAGGCAGGAGGACTGCTTCTAGTTCAAGGCATGCTTAGGATACTTAACAAGCTCCATTTCAACCTGGACTATAGACTTTCAACAATACCTTGTTGGTAAAAAAGAAGAGGAGAAAAATATAGACACTCTAAAGTCTATTTCCTACTGATCATAGAATATCAGGCACGTAATAGGAGACGAATAAATGAACAAGTGACTAAGCAATGTGCATCATGATTTGGAAAGCTTAGTGAATACTGAAATGAAGTGGGACTCATCTCTTAGACATGAATTAATCCTTAAGTCAAACTTCAGTTTATTAATATTATACATACACATTGTAATTTTCTTAACTGATAAGGAAATAAAGCAGCCTCCTATAGTTTGGCTCTTCAGAGAAATAACTTGGAATCACTGTAGCTTTGCTTCTGGGGCTCGCGTTCACTTCTGTAAACAGTATACTTCTGTTAGTGTAGCCCCACAGCCCATTTTGTGACACCAATCGAGTGTCCAGTCATGCAGACAAATGTGGAGTTACGTTCCCGTTTCACCTCAAGGCAGCATATTTCACAGCAATGTTCTAAGAAAATATCTCAATGGCAGTAAATATTTTAAATTTTGAATATCAGAAGATATTTTAATTGACTTTCGCATTTGGCTTACAGTACATACAGCTGTGGAATTCAGCCATTCTTCCCTGAGTTTTGAAGGTTTCTCTGCACTGCTTTCTACATTCCTGTTCAACCGAGAAATCAGGGGACTTTCCCATCCCTCTTCTTTGGACAGGACGTATGTTTCCCTGTCAGAATCTCACAAGTTCTCATCCTCTCCAGAAGGCTGTCATTTCATCATGCTGGGCTGGGAAGTGGCCTTTCAAATTTTGTAATTTGGGAAATCATAGGGCTCTTTCAAACTGGAAACTCATTTCCTCCAATCTGTTAAAATTATTTATTTGATATTGTTGTCCACCCCCACCCCACCTTGACCGTGTCTCCTATAGCCCAGGCTGGGCTCAGACTACTGATTTTCCATCCTCCAAATCCCAAGTGCTGGGACTACAAACATGTACTATCAGACCTATCTGATTCTTTTTAACATTCTTTATATTCTTTATTAAATTATTGTTTGGATGGTGTATTAGTCAGGGTTCTCTAAAGAAACAGAACTGGTAGAATGAATATATATTATATATAGGGATTTATCAGATAGCTCACAAGATAGAGTCCGAGTGGTCCAACAATGGCTGCACCACAATGGAGAGGCTGAGAATCCAGTAGTCGCTCAGTCCACAAGGCTGGATGTCTCAGTAGTTCCAATCTGGCGCTGAAGGTCTGATGAATTCCAAAAGATCAGCTAGTCTTCAGTCTACAGCATCAAGATGAACTCACCAGCGAGAGAGAAGGCAAGCAGCAAGAAGCCAGGTGTTCTCCTCTGCCATGGCCTTTTATGCGGGCTGCCATCAGAAGGTAACACCCACATGTAGGGTGTGTCTTTCAGTTTCAGATGATCCAATCAAGATCTCTGTCATTTCAGTTAGTCCCAGACCCAGTCAAGTTGACACCCAGGATGAGCCATCACAGATGGTGAGCTCCTTGAATTAGTATTTGAGTATTAATTCTTAGCTTTCAATCCCACTATCTTGATTTTTGTTTCTACTTTTTCACTGATATTTCTCCCAAGAGTTGTACAGCTTTAAATTTCCAACAGTGCTTTTTGTTGTTTAGAAAATAGTTTCCCATTTCTGTTGATCGGTGTAATTTCTTTTCTCTTTTATATATTTAAATATTTTTGATTATTTTTAATTGGTATTTATAGTGTTTTGCCTCTGTGTATTTTCACATATTCATGCAATACCCATGGAGGCCAGAAGAGAGGAATTCATTCCCTGGAACTGGAATTATGGGACCCATTGTTAGCCTCCATGTGGATGCTGGGAACTTACTGCTGAATCATGTCTTTAACTCCTCTTTTATGTATTTTTAAAGTTTCTATATAAAAATTGTGTTTGTAGAATCTATGGGATGTTTTCAAACATGTGTATCATTTTATAAAACTCAAACCAGCCTAAATATCTATCTCCTTAACATTTATCTTTTTTTGAGACAAAATGCATTCTAAACTGTTTCTCCTGGCATTTTGAAATACATAAGGCAGTATCATCATCTGTACACACACTACTGTGCAGAACTACAGGACTTACTTTTGCTATCTACCGTAAGTTATACCTGATTGTCAACCTTTCTCCATGCCTCCCTCCCTTCCCTCCACTCTTCACTGTTATTTGTGGTCTCTATTTTACTCTCAACTTCTATGAGATCATTTTAAAAATATTTTTTATTAAATAAATTTGTTCATGAAACTTGAGATCTTGAAGAATCTGTCTTTCTATGCCTAAAGTATTTAATAGACTATTCTTTAATTCCATCTGTATTTTCACAAATGCTAAGATTTCATCCTTTTAATGGATGTATAATATCACATTTTGGGTATGTGCCACATGTTTTAAAACCATTCATCAGCCAATTGACAGTGATTGTTTCCATATCTTGGCTTTTATGAATATTGTTGTAATGCACATGGAAGTGGAGAGGACTCTTTTCAGTGTACTGATTTCATTCTTTTTAGATGTATATATGGTAGTGGTATTGCCAGACCATATGACATTTATATCTTTAATTTTTGAGGAGCCTCATGCTGTTCTCTCTCTCTCTCTCTCTCTCTCTCTCTCTCTCTCTCTCTCTCACACACACACACACACACACACACACACACTTCATTTTGAAAATTTCTGCCCCTTATGTTGTTTTTCTTTGTTCTAAATTCCATTTTTTGTCTTTTCTTCTCATTGATGGTTCTTTCAAATTGCTATAACCCTTGTAGCTTGTTCTTTTCACTCTCAAGAGTGGTATCTTTATGCTAAGCAGGACTTCTCAACTAATGGCCTGCCCTTGAGACTTGATCTTTGAGCTTAGTGTCCATCTGACATGTGATTAATTAGAGGTTTTCCTCTGAAGCATTTCAGTTTCTGTAAAGACAATTCTTTAGTAAGTAGGTATGTTCTGGTATGCTGGTGTTCTGTGAACAGAGTGGTGAGCGTAGGACTGAGTGTTCCAGTCTGAGAAGATGTACACTTCCCTATGGTGGTGTTGTGTGAACACAGGGATAGTATGGGACTGAGTGGCCTGGTCTGAGAGGACGTAGACCTCTCTTTACTTCCTTGCTGTCTTCAATACTTCACCAGTAAGTCAAATTATCCTACTCATATTTTTTTTGAGAAACCACAACTCTTCTAGCCTTTCAAACTGGGGAGGGATATTTGCCTGGCTACTAAAGTTTCAGGAAGAAATGTGGGTTTGAGGATTCTTTAGGAAGCTTTTCAATTTACTCTCCTCTCTTTAATCTTCAATCTAAAGCCCCATCCTGAAACTTCATGGGACATGCTGGCCCCATTCCCAGTATCTTCAGCTTTGAGGAGTAGCTTTGTGGGCGTTTGTTTTGCCCTGACCTTTTTGTTTTCAGATGCTTGAACATGTAGCTTCCTCTCAGCTACGTGAGAAAAGCTCTCCACCATTTTCCACTCACAGCCGCTTTGACATCCCTTCCTTCTGGTGTTTATTTGTATCTTTGTTTTGTCAGACTCCTTCATTTCAGCATTCTTTAACATATGCCGTGATAGATTCATGAATCCATTACTCTATATTTTACCAAAATAGAAAAATCTATAAAAAAGATCATGTGGCTTAATATTTTGGAAGTCTTTGAAGTACAGGAGTCCAGCATGCATCACCTGCCTTCTAAGGTGATGCCCTCACCAGTGCTGCATGGGGACCTCTTGTCTCCATAGTCAGACTGTCTGTGTGTTACAGAGAAGGTGACAATGTGATGGGTCCTTTCAGAGGGCCTAGGAAACCCCCTTTCCTCTACTAAATTATCTCTTCATGCTTCAAATGCTATTTAAATTTGCTTTAATTTTTAAATAATTATTTATATTTTAGAACAGATTTCAAGGTTTGTTTGAAAGGCTTGGTTTGAGTTGGGGTTGAGAGTATTAGAAGTGAGCCATAAGTTTTAGAAATATGAATGTTCAACAAATACATGAAAAAGTTCAACCTCCTTAGACATTAGGGAAATGCAAATTAAAACTATACAGAGACTGTACCCCACTGAAGTCAGAGTGATAATCAAGAAAGCAAACAACAAATGATGGTCAGGATGTGAAGGAAAAAATCATTGAGCACTACTTATAAGATTTTAAATTAGTAGCCACTATGGAAATCAGTAGAAATTCTTCCAAAAGTTAAAAATTGATCGTGGTGGCACACACCTTTAATCCCAGCACTTGGGAGGCAGAGGCAGGTGGATCTTTGTGAGTTTGGGGCCAGCCTGGTCTATAGAGTGAGTTTTCGGACACCTGGGGTGACAAGGAGACCCTGTCTCAAAAGGATTAAAAAAAAAAAAAAGTAGATCTTGCATCTGATTCAGTTATACCACTCTCAGGTATATACCAAGATATTATAGTCAGCTTATATAGAGAGAGCTACTCATGTTTATCATAGAAATATTCACAATAGCCAAGATATGGAATTAGCCTAAGTACAAATCAACAGATGAACAAAGAAAATTACATATCTAAAAACATATACACATATATAAGATATATATATATATATTCTCATCTTACAAAAGAATGAAACCATGTCATTTGTAGGAAAATGGATAGAATTGAAGGTCATCATGTTAACTGAAATAAGCCCCACAAAGGCAAATATTGCATATTTCGTCTCATATGTGGAATTTAGGAAAACCACATGCAAATAAAATAAAAGGGAAGTACTAGGGATCTAGAAGGTAATGAGGAAAAGGGAGAAGGATAAGAAAGAACAATAGAGAGGTGACCAAAGGACATCATATGCTTATGGAAATGTGATGAGACCCCCACCCTCCGTATAATTAATACAAAGCAATAAAATCTGATATGTCTATCTCCAGAAGAGGGAATACTGTGGCCTTAGTTGTTTAGGAAGCTTATTGTACTAAAGTCCAATGTTTCTATGGAAGCTTTCAAGCCTAGGTTTGATTCCTGCCTCAGTTACTTGAGTGAATTATTTAGCCCTCCTTGTTAACCTTCATTCCTCCTCATAAATTTGTACTGCTGTGTGCTTTGTGGGATGTTGAGCAGATTGGATGAGAGAGTCAAAAAGCAATCTTAGGAGGCTGAGAAGATTGATATGATGAGGAAATTTAGAATATGTTGTTGTAACTGTACACAATAAACATAGCTATGTTTAATATACAAAAAAATGTTTGCAGATATTGCAGGAAAAAGAGTTGGCTCTTATTTAGGCATGAGGTTGGCTTTGCTTACTACTATTATTGTTTTTCTTCTTCTCCCTTCATTTTCCAAGTTTATGGATGTCAACCAGGTAACTCATCTACAACATTAACAGTAGTATTTTGAGATATAGCTGAACCACCTTTTCTAGGCTGGGGAAACTTGCCTTTATGAGGGTCAGATTTGTAGGTAGGTGAAAATGAACTGACAGAGGCATTCTGGGATTGTTAATTGTAGCTGTCTGGAAGACAGATGTTTAGTGCTGCATGATCAATTTGGTTGTGGCAACTAGAATTGATCATGCTCATAACAGCAATGAAAGTCCCTTCAAGGCTATGGTCTACCTAAAACAACTTCGTGCGGGCATGACTGGAATAGACTCATGTATTTAAAGCTCCAACACAGCAGGCAGAAAGTTGAATAAGGGGTATGGGAACTGAGAGATTTTATTAATAGCTTTTGTGTAACTTGTTAGAATAGAAATTTACTAAAGTGAAAATAACCCAGGGCTTAGAGGCAAGAGATCTATATTTTACAATGCACTGGAGTATCATTCATCTCCATTGTAACAAGATGCTTTTCAGGAAAAGAATTGAACTGCATTTGATCACACATGTATTGGAATTATCACAGTAGTCATGTGGAAATTTCATATTATGTGGTACATATAAGTTAGATATGCTGAATAGCAGCAGGATCAGACCTTCACCAATAAATTGATTCCAAATTTTAAAACTTCATTTGTATCGCATATTTTTGTTGTCGCTTTAAAATATTCCTACAAAGGCTATGTTTAAAACATCTGTTAACTTATTATTCTATTTTTTTCAAGTCTCTAATTTATCCATGGTAAGCATATGAGAACATTTGATCTCATTCGGTAGTAATTTCATAGCAAGAATTCCATGACTTTTGGAGGGATGGGAGAATAATAATGAGTTAAGGAACCAATACATTTAAATGTAAGTAAATAGAAAGTGGCAGATAAAAAGGATGAACAAATCTAGAAATCTAACATACAGTCAGCATGGGAATTAGAAGAAATAAAAGTGCACTGTATATGGGCAGACTTTACTTTCTCTTGATATGAAAACAAGCAAAATAATCCAGGAAACTGTGAGATGATGACTATGTTTCTATGCCTTGGCATAACAATCATTTTATATATACCAATGATATTATGTTGTGTACCCTAAACCTTCATAAAAATTTTATTTCTTAACAATGTAGGGATATAATCCAAACTTATTTCTTGTAAGCCCAGAGATCTCTATCTTCTTATATTTTAAAGAACACTTTCAGAGTCCATGAAATTGGCATCTTGGCTGTAGTCATACCCTTCTCTGAATTCACATTAAAATGCTAATCAGTTCTGAAAAGTTGAACATCCATTTGCTTCTTGATGACTTCATATGTGATATGTTTAGTTACATGTACTTTGCTCTGTGTGACACTCTATAATTAGGAATATGATACAGTCTAAGAAAATGAGTTCTTGAAAGCAAAGCTGATAGGAACATAAGAACAGAAAGGTAACGTTCTAGAATGCTGCTTCCTCTAACTCCATTTCAACCATTAACACCTTAGATCTCCATTATGTTTGAAGTTGTTAACTTCAACAGCCTCTTCAGAAACCTCACAGAAGCCTGGCTCCATCCAGTCTCATTCTTTCACCCGGGATTTTAATTGGCTGATGGAAGGGGCAGGCAGTGGAGTGAGATGTGAGACTGAGAAAACCAAAGATTGCCACTTATTATCTCTATAATGGAAGAGCCATAGACCCTGTGTACTTTTAGAACTAATGACTGTGTCATTAAAAAGGTGTCAAGGACCATGTTGAGAGTCTTCTATTTTTAATTAGTGTGAACTGCTTAAGAGGCCAAAGAATGGATTTTTTTTCTTGCTTTTTTTCTCTGACTCTTAGCTTTTCTTGATTTGCAGAGATTTATTTAACTACTTGCTCTTTGCTCCTGTGGAAATTGTTTCCAGATGAAGAGAAGACACCTTTTCCAGTCTGTCCTCCCTTCCCTTGCAGTCCCTACCTTACTGGCTTTGACTCGGTGGGGAACTTGTGTCAGACTTTGGGACTTCAAGGCCCTGTCTTCCCTGTCTTTTAACTGTGTCCCTTGAGCAATTATATCAACTACCAGGGCCCCCGTGGAAAGGGGTGGAATACATAGAATTCAAAGTTCAAGAATCTGATGACAGTTTCACAAAGTCACTGGCTTGAAAATGTTGGCAGTTTGTCAGGAAGCGCTCAGTTATAGCACAGTGTCCCCGTTCCAGAAGCTGAAGACCGATGCTGCTCCTAACTAGAGGAAAGGTGGAAGAAATTGGCCTCTGGGACAAGGAAGGAGAAAATTTTGTAGTCTGAACCATTTTCAGAAAATCTGCTTCATTTTGTTGAAGAGCATAGTCAATATTTAACCATGAGGAAGGAGGGGTATGGGGAAATAAATCTGGACCTAACCCCCCACTTCTTTTTTTCCCTATTTCTGATCTCCTGCCAGGTTCTTCCTCTAATCAAAATGGAATTGAAGAAGTCCACACAAGTTCTCTTCCTGGGACAGAAAGCAGGTGGAAGAAAAGAAAGAATGCATTTGGACGGGAATGAGAGACATCTGAAACAGCAAATGGTCTAGCCTGTAAGGCATGGTCTCCCCATATGTAAGCAGGGTTCACATGGTATTTACTTTGCAGAGTTAGATGAGAGCTAAGTAAAATACTGAAGGAAGGGTATGTAGTATACAGTTAATGGTGTGAAATAAGCATTGGATGCACAATAGAAATCATTATTCTCTCTCTCTTTCTGTCTCTCCTTCATACTCATATACATACACATGAGGAATTGTTTACATAAAACTAGGTAGACATATAGAATAGGTCAAACCATTTTCACAGACATCTGGAACTATTATAATTTAGTAATCACACATGGGTGAGCTCTTAGCATCTTCAAACAAAGGGTCTTCAATCCTTTCAGACATCACGGGGTCCTCTCTATTTTACTTTTATCTTCGCAGTGACTTAGCTCAAGCCCCTACCATCTCTATCCTGGGTTGTTATGCCAAACTTTTCAATTAATTAAGCATGCTTCAGATGTCATTCCTTGGTCCATCACTGTCCCAGCCTTCCAAATTGGGTCTCAGACTAAATTTTGTACCGTTTTTCAGTAGATGCACTTGCTGTGCATAATCAGGCACCTTCCTCCTTTGCTACTGTGTAGTCATCGCATTGTTTCATCAGATACAACCCAATTCTTGTGGTCCCCCAACACATCACCCTTTTAAACTCATTTATTTGTTTATTTATTTATTTATTTATTTATTATTATTTTTAGTTTATATGTATGAATGTTCTGCCTGCATATATGTAAATGCACCATGTGCTTGCAAACCAATGGAGGCCAGAAAAGGGAATTGGATCTCCTGGAACTGGGCTTAGGGACAATTGTTAGCTGCCATTGGGTGCTGGAAACTGAACCTGTGTCCTCTGGAAGAACAGACAATGCTCTTAACCACTGGGCTATCTCTCCAGCCCCAACATCACCCCATTTCATAGAGTTCTCATCATGTAGTCACAGGCCAGTTACATCAAAATTAGCTATGTATGGTTATATCAGATTTCACCTGAAATCTGTTTAATCAGTGACTCTGAGGCTGAATCCTAGCGTTCTCTTTCAATAAGAGATCCTGGTAATTCTTGTGCACACTGAAGTTTAGGAATCACTGATATGTCTTGAAGAGTCATGTTTAGTCCTTCTTCTAGGAATGTTCACTTTACTTAACCTTTGAGACTCATCTTGAGCCTTAAAGACTCCAGAATAGGCTTCCTTATTCATCCTTCTTCCTTATTCATCCTTCTTTTAGGAAGAGGACAATAAATGCTCTGTTGATTTCTTAGTGCTAAACAAATTAACTTCTTTTTCCCTAAGTCAATTATTCATTCAGATGACCAATATTTAAAAAGGATGAACCTGAGTCTTATGGCAATATTTTGAGGATGTTGTATAGAAGAAATATTTATTCACAGGGCTGATGCATTTATTATGAAAAAGAAACTCTGTGTAATCAGTTATCTCCTGAAAACATGACAAAAATGATGTGAAATACCTCTTCTCCTGCTAATATCAGCTGATGATTCAAACTTTATTTAATTAGCTTCATTTTATAGAGGAAGAAGCTGAAGCTCAGGGGTGATGCAATTTGTTCAATAATGTCAGTGAAGCATGTGGTAGACCAAGACTGGATCTCAGGTCTGTCAGACCGCACATGTCAGATGCTCAAACATGATGTTACCTCCAAAACACAGATGAGGAAATTGTCTTACTTTTCCTCATGATTCTATTTCAATTAAAGCAAAGGAGAAAGAGAGAGAGAGATTGAAAGAGAAACAGAGAGAGAGAGAAGAGAAACAGAGACAGAAAAACAGAGGCACACAGAGAGAAACAATGTTCTCTTGCAGGTAGAAAGTATAATTATAATTGGTCACAAAGCAAATGGATGAAAACTGTGAATGAGAAGCCTTACTTGTCTTCCAGTGTCATGCTAAACTAGTTAATTTTAGTTGACTGGTTTGCTATTAAAAGTGTTTAAAATAATGCATTTTATTTATGACGTGTTTTCATATAAGAATTCAAGGTCATTCATATAAATAATGCTCCTCTGAGAGACTTGTATTTAATGTGTATTTATAAAATGGTGGAAGCTTTGAAAGGGAGCTGACACTGATTCTAACCACTCCAAAAGATATCAAAATGCCTGAAAGCAAATCCCGGATACATCACTCTCCAGTCCAGCCGTGGCAGACAAAAGAAAACTGAGGAAGAACCCAATAGAGGGATGCTTTTGTAAGCTCTTGTCAAGAAATCTCAATGGACTCTCATATGACCATTTGAAAATTGCCCTGTTCTGACTTCTTTCTAGTTTCCTGTCTAGAACTTATAATGCTAAATACTCTTGCCTTTCCTTCTCCTTCACATCTCCTATTCACCAGTCAAGGACTTTATTTTCCCCCTAGAGATAAGTTATGCAATTTAGGAGTCTTTTAGATAGACCCACTGAAGGGATACCCCAATTGCCTCACCCTGCATCCTTGCTTAGCATGGAAAAAGCCAGAGTGGTCTGCATCCTGATTCCCTACCTGCAAGTTGGGTAACCTCTTCAGAGGACAGTGTGATAAGAATAGGAGATAGGAATTGGCTAGGTAGTTAGGGTAAAAAAATCCCAAAGAAAACTAGCTAGTTTCTTGGCTAAAAGTCACAATGTCCTTGGACCTCTTATCAACATACACCATTCCGAACGTCAAAAATTTCTAAAGTATTTGGGAGCTTTTATCTAATCCTTAAAAGATTTTAGGGTTACCTCTTCAGAGGGGGGAATGTTAGAGTAGCAAAAAGCCCCATAAAAAAATAAAAGAAGAAGAAAGAGTACATGAAGTTGTCAGAAGAAGGTGGTAGGGAGATATGGGAGGAGCTGGAGGGGAGGGAGTGAGCATGGATTTGATCTAAACACCTTATATGCATTTATGGAATTCTCAATAAATTATTTTTTTGAAAAGGACGGAAGCTGATAATATAGTCATTGAGCATGGAAAAGGGCAAAGATTGTAATATACCAGCCATTCTATAAATTGCAGAAGACCATGCTGTAAAACTGGTGTATATGGGCTGTAGTGAGGCAGATAGGGCCAGGATTCCATGGAAACCTCTTTTTGTTTCTCAATAAAGTCAAGGGGATTTTCAGATACCATACTCTTCAGTGTACTGTGGTAAAACTCGGTGTTCATGAGTGGTGCTCTAGACATAACCAGAACAGAGAGTGGTTTCTACAAAGAAACCACTTCAAACTTTTAATAATGTTGTTTTTTTGAAAACAAGATGCCCCATTGCCAGTCCAGTACTCTGTATTTTGTTTTTAAGCAATGATGGCTCATTTGTTACTTTAATCTCAATAAAGTAAAAGATGTTATTCATTTTGAGCAATCACATTAAGGATAAGCACCAGCATATTCAAGAAAGTATACAATTACCAGTCCATTAGCCTTCTTGCTAAAGAAATTTCATTGCAGCATTGCTTTGGAAAACATGACCGTTATGGCCTTTGCCTTATGTACTGGAAAATTGTGTCCTAAAAAGTAAGTGTCGCAACTCTCCTTATTAGTTTTTCTGCATGTATTTCATGGAGAGTCCCTTAATGATTCATTTTTATATTTTTATTTAATCTTCTTAATTTAATTCCCAGATAAAAACAGAGTAGTGGGACCATTCAGGCGAGATTTTTACTGTAATGAAGGAGAGAAATGTTTAAGATATTACAGGACGTTGTTCCTTAAGGCATTTGAATATGCTAGCTCATTGGAGATGTATGATTTGTAAATAAAGTTAAGGAAATGAACTAGAGGATGAGAAACTCTGTGACAATAAGGACTTAACAGTAAAGATAAGGAGGGAAAGGGTAAGTACCATGATTGTTCCACAGAGGCGTTACTAAGAAGATAAGGCCATGTTTCAATGGCAACATTTCTAGATTACCATTCTAAGGTTTTTGTACTGGTCATGAAAATTCT
>NW_008341889.1:3393053-3395319 GCF_000622305.1 Nannospalax galili | reverse complement strand
TTTTTTTTGGTCTTTTTGTGACAGGGGTCTCCCTGTAGCCCCAGCTGGCCTGGAACTCGCTCTGTAGACCAGGCTGGCCTTGAACTCACAGAGATCCACCTGCCTCTGCCTCCCGGGTGCTGGGATTAAAGGCATGCGCCACCATGCCTGGCTGAAAATCTTTTTTTACATAAAATTCTATTTCTTTCTGCTTTACTTAGGACTCATGATTCATAAGTAGGTGTCTCTGTAGACATACACAACCACTAAACTTTTCTTTCCTGTTGAAGCCCAATGTCTACTTGGAGAAAAATCACTCGGCCTTCTTCTAGCATCTTGCTGCTTCATCATCTTTTGTTCAAGAGCTTAAAAGTGGGAGCTATGCTGTGATGGTACAAATCATGGCTGATTTCCCAGAGGTGTGACCTTGTGTAAGGGATTCACATCTTAGTGGCTTATTTGCTGATCTGTAAAACGGAGATAAAGTTTGTTTCTACTTATGGTCTCTGTGAGCATTATCTGGTCATCAATTATGTGTATTGAAAGCACATAGAACAGCCTCTGGAACATGGTAAGGTTTGTTATTATTTTTACTGATTTTCTACAAGTGATGTTTAAGATCTTTTCTCTTTTTAAGTGAATGTAATATGTAGACATGACAAAGAATTTGAAAAATAAACAATATGTATAATTTAAAGTAAGGCTGAGCATTGTCTCAAATATTCTTTGAGAATGCTTATATCACTTTCTTCCTTTTCTAAAACAGAAATGAGCATAGCACAGGGAGACAGGGCCCTCCTTTCCTCACAGATGTACACATAAGGTATTTGAAACTGAGTAGAAGGTGGTGTAGGTGTTGGAATAGCGTTGTATCTTGTTTAGGATGGAGAGGCTGCTTTTCATGGTACACTGAGATGCCTGTCAAGTTCTGTAAGGAGGCACCATGTGGCTGATTGTCACCTTTAGGGGCTTCCCTCTAGGGAGCAGGTGCTCAACTCCCTCCAGTTTCCTGAAGATGCATGAATCTTGTTCCCTCCTCTTCCCCATCCGTTCCTAATTTCCAGAGTCTTTAACATGTTTACCAAGAAAAACCATCAGTTCAGTAATGATTGATTTACATTATGAATAACTCCCTCTCCTTTTCTGAATGACTGAAAGCAAAATTCATAAAGCCAAACTAATAGGTTGTCTTTAAAAAATTGAACACTGAACACTCGATACACATTTATATCTATGTCAGGATATTGCACATTTGCGTTTTAATTTACTGGATGAAGGAGCCTTTTCTGAACAAATCTGATCTGTGAAATTTGTCACAGAGAATATTAGATTTACAATTCTTTAAAATTTTCTTTGATTTGTTTATTTTAAGTGTATGAGTATTTTTGCCTCTATGAATGCAAGTGTATCTATGTGTGCAATGCTCATGGAGGCAAGAAGCCACTGCTGGATTCCTTGGGACTGGAGTTACAGACAGATGTTAGTCACTAAGTGGGTGCTGGGAACTGAACACAGGTCCTCTGAAAGAGCATCATGTGATCATAACCACTGAGCCATCTCTCCAACCCCTAAATTTACAATTGTTAAGAAGCCAGATGAATCATTTCTGTCTGTCACATAATGAAGACAAGAAGACTTGTCTTAGGCAAACATGATTGTGTGCCTTCATAATTCAGGCAGAGTTCAGGAATCCCTGTTTCCCCCAGGTGGTGAAGATCTCAACCCTTTGAAGCACAAAGTGAGTCCAGGTTGTAAAAAACACCCAGGTTGTCAGCATTCTGGTAGGAGTGCAGAATACAGACTGTTGATGTGAGGTCTTCTAAGAGAGGGAGAGAAAACTGGAGCTTACAGATGGTCAAGGTGAGCCCATACGAAATGAACCACCCTGCTAACCTTGCAGTGAAGTAAGTGCATTGTGGTCCTCCCCACTAGAATGAGGAAGACCACAGAAGCCAATTGGTCCTTTCAGTAGCCAGCATTAACACACAATGATGACTTCAATCAACTAACATATTCTAAGGGGGTGACATGAAAGAAAATACCAAATACCAGCTCCCATCCTTAACTATTTAGGCAATTTTCCACTAAGACAAAACAAAATTTAAAACTTTTACTTTCAGCATGAAAGCTCTATTATTGCTACCTAATACAAGAAATCATTTTATACAGATTTTTGGATTTTCTTTTTCACTTGAAAAGTCATCTTTAAAAAAAGAAAAAGAAAGCCAAGCGTGGTGGCGCATGCCTGTAGTCCCAGCACTTGGGAGGCAGAGGCAGGCGGATCTCT
>NW_008341889.1:3313336-3392875 GCF_000622305.1 Nannospalax galili | reverse complement strand
GCCAGTCTGGTCTACATAGTAAGTTCCAGGACAGCTGGGGCTACAGGGAGAGCCTGCTTCAAAAAGACCGGAAAAAAAAAAAAGAAAAAGAAAAATCATCTATAATACTACATTCACATTGTAGAAAGAAAAGAAAGAGTTTTCTGAACTGTGAAATTTTGAAGCTAATCTGCTAGGGAAATGAGAAATGCTGATTCAGTATTTAAATAGAGGCTAGGTTCTCTGGATGCGGCTGCTCTGTGCCTCTTTTGAGTCTTACCGGCCATTTTAACAAATATGTGAAATTTGTGGTTCTATTATTTAGAGATCGGAAGCTGGGAGGGGGGAACAGGCAGGAGGATGACAGAAAGAAATGATGGGATGGTAACAGAGACTGTCATAAAGACAGTAATATTATTAAATGCCATTAAGACTAGGTATCTTGCTATGCCCATTAAGAGGCCTGAGCTAACCCCCACCTGCACTACTAGTCAGTTACTATTGTTACACATAGAACGAGACACTGAACTCTTAAATTGTTTTCAACTCTGCGTATACTCTGATGCCAAGAAAGGAGAAGTACTTTCCCTTTCTAGAGCATCTGGGTTCAGTTCCTGGCACCATAGAACTACTGCAGTGAAGGGAGCTATAGAACTTTAGAAACTGAAGGGGAGAAGATATTTATTTATCATCAACTTTTTCTCCTTACCTAGTTCTTACTTGTAGAGTCATCTGGAGAAATTTCCCTTTTAGCCTTAGGTCAACATACCACTCTTGGAAAACTAAAACTTGATTTTCTGTGGCCTGAAGATGCAGCAGGCGCAGTCTTTTTGGAAACATAGCTTTTGTCTGTCAGAGAACTGTCCTCATTAGCACTTAAGCACAAGTTGGGTCTTGGATCAGTGTTTATTATCATCCAAGATTTTGACTGTTAGCCCATTTTCCAAATTTTCATCTTATTCCGTTGCTCCTTCTTGCACTAATGAAAGTAGCCCAGAAAAAATAGAATCTAGAAATGGTATCTGAGTAGCTCTCTGTAAAAGTGGAATAATCATCGCAGGTAATAAATAATCACAAACATGTTGTTCAGCCTGAGTTACAGGGCTGATGACAGGATTTCCTAACAAGGCCAAGGACTGAACAAATTGCCTCTTGATTTCTCTACTGAGAATAAATTCATGCAAATCCAAGGAGGCAGAGCTGCCACTGCTAATCCACCATGTATGGTGACTAATTTTATTAAGTGAAATGCAAGAAAAAGAGAGATCTTTGCAGTAGAATATACACTGATGATTGCCTTGGCCTAAGAGCTGGGCCCTGTGGCTGTGCACAGTGAGGCAGACTGATTAGCCTGCTTTGCAGGCGGTGCCAGTGTTCAGAGGCAGGGGCCGGCGCCAGCCTGCCTGGGGAAGACTTGCAAGCCCAAGACTGCATCTATTCCGCATCACTGGGAAAGTGGAAAACAACTGCCGCTCCTGACTTTGAGGTAAACTTGCTGCCAAGTAGAGTGTTGACTGTACTTGGAAAACTTTGCCTTTCTTTAACCAAAAGCCATGAACACTAAAAATGTGAAAGATATACTTTCAGATAAAGCAGTGCCCTGACTCCTGAATTTGTTAGGAGATGCATATTCAAATCATCTGGATCAAAAAAGATAAGATTTCACAGAACAGCTGGGACCTGGCACTAACTAGACAGACCTCTTATTTTTGCATACATATTTACCTCCTAAAACATGTGCTAATATCCAGTAAAGCTAATTAAACACAGTCTTCATCTGAACCATTCTATACCTATCCATGTCTTAAAAGGATGTATAGAAGAGATGCAAGTAGGAATATTCACCAAAAGACACTCATAGGCAGATGTACTTACAATTTCCAAAATCTGAAGGTAACTCAAAAGTTCACTAATAGAAAAAAAGATGGTATATATTATAATTATACAATGGAATATTTTACAGAAATATTAAAGAACAGACTACAGACCAGTCAACAATATGAATGCCTCTCTCACATACTGACAGAAGAAAACAGAAAAGTCAAAGGCTCTATGGTATCATTTCTGTAATGTTCAAGAACAAATAAAAAAAATGGAATGTGGTGGTACACTTCTTTAATTCAGCACTCAGGAGGCGGAAGAGGGCAGATCTCTATGAGACTGAAGCTAGTCTGGTCTGCCAAGTAAGTTCTAGACCAGCTGGTTATATATATATATATACTTCTTGAGTTTCGATACTCTCTGGCAAGGGTTACATGGAGCCCTTTGGGGTGCTGAAAACATTTAGTGTCTTTAGCTGGGATGTGGTTACATGCACACATTTGAAATGTTCCATTGAACTGAAATCTAATGTTGAGTTTACTCTCTATATGCAGTTAACTATGTTTATACCATACCTCAATTAAAAGTTAAAAGAGTCTAAGAACAAAACAAACAATACAAAATGAAAAAAATAGCTGTATCAGACAATTAAAATAGTTAAGAACCACAAATTGGATTACTGATCATGACTGTATATATATCCCCAGCCAATATTGCTAAAAATTTTCCCACCACAGCTGACACTTGAACCACATTTTTCTTCTTGAGGAAATAATTAGTATAGCAAATTAGAAATAATTTATGTCATGATAATGTAATGCTCATGGCAGCAAACTTTGCAAAGGGAAAAAGCCTGTTTGGTTTGTGACTTTGGAGGTTTGGTGTCTAAGATCGGGCAGCTCAATTAGTTTGGCCTCTCCTAGGGCAGCAAATGATGTACATCATTATGTCAGGGGAACATATGTCTAGATACACATTGCTGAACAAGAAGTCAGAGAGAGAGAGAGAGAGAGAGAGAGAGAGAGAGAGAGAGAGGAGAGAGAGAGAAAGTGGTCTGAGTTAAAAGGTCAAAAGATGCCCCAATGACTGAAGGGACCTCCCACTACTCAAAGGCACCTTTGCCTCCTGCCTCCCAAATGTTGTCCTAGGGCCAGTGCAGCACTGGAGGATCTTAGGCCATGCATGCTAAACCACAGCAATTATCATTTATATTTTGAAATTTATTAATATACCCTTCATTTAACTATTCCATTATTTTTCATCACTTAGTATATGTTGACCTTTCATTAAGAGAAAATAAATACACTTGGTTTTCTACTTTCAGCTTCTCCTTGCAGTGTATTCCTTACGATGGAGTTCATCGAAGGACATGAGCAGTTTCTCCAGCCTGTGTCTATATGCCATATTACTTCTCTAGGGATAGGGTGCCAGAGTATTTAAGGACGGTGTATGATGTACTAGTATTATTGGATTATTGTAGGTTATGGGGGAGCAAAACTATAAAAGGAATAATAACTCTGGTCATAACATGCAAATGTAGGGACTAGTTCTAAATGCTGACTCTACATTTTTATAGACAGCAGGACACCCTGGGAGATCTTTGAAAATGGAAATCCTAGCTACTTAAATTTCCTCCCCACAAAGTTTCATGAATCCTCAGGTTTGGTGGGATGGAAATGGACCAGAAGCTCAGTGCTCCTTAGTACAACATGGGAAAAGGTAGCCAAGGCCCTACTAGTAGTAGCTGTGTGAAAGAAAGATATTAAAGGCAGAAGTATCCAGTGCTGAGCGGATACATCCTAAAGGATGCAGAACAGAACTGTGACTACTTTGTAACTCATTAGGAATTGCCGGGGTCTGCCTTTGTCCTTATTTCCAGAATCAAGTGCACAGTGGGCAACAGTTGTAGTACTCAGGGTTGTTTGCTGCTAGAAGATGGAGTTAGAGGAGGGCTTGTGGTGTTGAAAACTACACACCCAGATCGAGGCATATTCACAGAGGAAAGGGGGGATTTCAGGTGGTGATGGTAAAACACATGCTCACATCTAAGATGTTAATAAAGTGAAAGGACATTTTCTTCCTTCTCAAACACTCTAAATTAGAGTAACTTAAGTTTGATATAGCAATTTTACCATCAATAAAATCTTACAAAGCAAATAAATAAAGAAATAAAATTCATAAAAGAAGTAGAAAATAGGATTCTTTCTAAAAAAATGAAGCCAAGGCAAGGGAGTAAGGCATTTGCTCTTGAATTGGAGGAAGCACAGCTTCTGGAGAAGGCGGTGCTCCTGCCACTGTTCAGAGGGAGGGAACAGGGCATTATACTCTGGGAGTCTAAGCTTTGTTGAGTTCTTATACACAACTTAACAGTTTTCATTAAAATATTTCATTATCCCCCAAGGAAATCTGAAAACCAGTGAAAGAGAAAAATCTATGGTTATATTTTTATTATTCTTTCATACTCAAGTAATATTTCATAGTAGTCATTAAGATTTACAAAGTGAACATTTCAGAATAAAGCAAGACAGTGGAATTAATTTATTCCTGAGTAGTTTAATGCTGTGAAAGAATACTTTCTCGGGGACAGTATACACTAATCTAAGGTCTATAAGCTATAAATTTGTAGTAAAGAGTTTAGCTTTAAAAATAATTTAATATTATAAGCATTTAATTTCTAAAATGTTCTTCATGCCATTCCACTTTTTAGATTTGTCAGAATATTGCTTTTTATTTACAATGCTGTGGATTGAACCTGAGGCCTTGTGCATACTAGGCAATCATTATACCACTGACCTAAACTCCTAACATTAAAATCTTATACATAGAAACTAGCCTAGTGTTATGTACTAAAAGAAAAGGAAATTACAGGACAACTTAGATAACTGACACATTTCTAAGGACTGAAACCTCCAAGACTTATAAAAAAGAAAACACTACTCAAATAATAAATTATTATTTATTGAAAATTTACATATCTAGCATGAACAAAGAATTCATTCAAAAAGCAGCATTGTAAGAGACTGGATATGAAGGGGAAGTGTGAGAAATTCAAGGTCAAGAAAACACCAAGTGCTTGGTAAGAAAATGGTGAAGGATGAAAATAGAGAGATTGAGCCCAGGTAGTAGACCACCTCATCCGCCAAGTGCAGACATTGGCTCTAAGGGAGTATACATTCTTAAGTTCACATGAAGTAAATTTGGCAAGTATATAGAGATTGTCAAGAGCAAGGATTGGCTGAGCAGGCTCCAGTGTACGAACTCACATCAAAGAACATCTGGGTAAACAAACTTGACGCCATCGGTTTTAATATATATGACAAAATGCATGAAATCCTGTGGGTAGGCTATGGGGGTTTGCAGCTGGGAGAGGTGTCTAAATATGATTAAGATCTTTTGTATGAAATGCACAAAAATTCAATTAAAAATATACATTGGAAGAAGGAAAAAGAGCAAAGAAAGAATATGTAGGAAAGTCAGTTACAAGAACATAGAAACCCTTCCTTTCTTTGATCCCCTTTCTTCCTTCCTTCCTTCCTTCCTTCCTTCCTTCCTTCCTTCCTTCCTTCCTCCTTCCTTCCCTCCCTCCCTCCCTCCATTCCTTCCTTCCCTTCCTTCCTTCCCTCCTTCCTCCTCTACGCATTTGGCATAGTTGGAGAAATGGTTTGACTGTTTCCCCAAATTTGAATTTCTGCTTCTCTTTGTTCCTTCCTTCCTTCCTTCCTTCCCTTCCTCCCTCCCTCCCTTCCTTCCTTCCCTCCTTCCTTCCTCCTTCTTCCTCCCTTCCTTTCTCGGTCCGCTCTTCTACCTTTCCTTCCTTTCCTTTCATTCCTTTATCATCTATTTATTTTTTATTCCTCCTTCCTTCCTTCCTTCCTTCCTTCCTTCCTTCCTCCTTCCTTCCTCCTTCCTCCTCCTTCCTCTTTCCTTCCTTCCTTCCTTCCTCCTTCCTTCCTTCCTTCCTTCCTTCCTTCCTTCCTCCTTCCCTCCCTCCCTCCCTCCCTCTTTCCCACCCTTCTTGGGTTTGGTACCATGGTAATGCTGATCTCATAGAACCAGTTTGGAGGAATTCCCACCTCTCCAAGTTTTTTGGAATGGTTTGTGAAGAATTGTTATTCATACTTGGAAAATTGAGCTGCAAAACCATCCCTGAGTTTTTCTTTGATAAAGACTTTTTATTAATGGATGAATCTCCTGGCTCATTTGGTCTGTTAAGATTTTCCATTTATTTATTATTAATACTGGTATGTTGTGTCTATACATGTGTTTATTTTTTCCATTTTTTCCACTTTGCTTGTATATTGTTCGCAATAGTCTCCTGTGATCTTCTATATTTCTGTGGTGTCAGTTTTAATGTCTCCTTTGTGATCCCTGATATTTTTGTATATAAGTTATCTGCCTTTTAGTTGTTAAATGGTCTGTTAGTCTTGTTCAGAAAACCAACTCTCATCTTCATAAATCTGTCTTTTGTGTTGTTTTAGCTTTTTCATTTATTTATTCTCTGATCTTCCTATGTCTTTTCTTCCACTAATTTTGGGTTTATTTTGCTCCTGCTTTCCTAGTTCTCTGGTTCTCAATATTAGGTTCTTCATTTTATTTTTAATTTGAGGTCTTTGATCTTTTATCATGTAATTGTTGATATGGGTGTTGCTATGAACTTCCTCTTAGAACTGCTGTCACTATGTCCCATACATGTTATATGCTGAGCTTTCTTTTACATTTGTATCAAGAAAAAATAATCCTGAAATTTGAATGGAACCACAAAAGATACCAAAAATCCAACACAATCTTGAGCAAGAGACAAAGCTGGAGGCTTCATACTACCTTACTCCAGAATATAGTTCAAGGCCGTAGTAACCAAAACAGCATGGTATAAGTGCAAAAACAGGCACATCAGCTGATGAAACAGAATATAGGACTCCAAATTAAACCCACACATTTATAGCCATCTGATCTTCAACAACAGTACTAAGAGCACACTTTAGAGAAAACAGTCTTTTCAGTAAATGATTTGGAAAGCTGAATATTCAAATGCAAAAAATTGAAATTGTGTTCTTATCTTTTATCATTTAAAAATAGTTTGTGTAAGGCTCTGGGTTCACTTCCTAGTGCCACCACACACACACACACACACACACATATACACACACACACACACACACACACCACAATTGATTCAAAATGGATTGAAAACCTCAATGTCAGAATTGAAGCTATTCAACTACTAAGGAGATCACAGGGAAAGTACTTCATGACAGTCCTCTGGGCCATTACTCTTTGGCTATGTCCTCCAAGAGTAGCACAAACAAAAATAAATATAACAATATTTTATGTAACTAAAAAGCTTTCATTTAATGAGGGAAATAATCCATGGAGTAAAGATACAACTTACTACAGATTGGTTGAGAATAATACTTGAAAACTATGCATCTGTCAAGAAATTAATATTCAGTATATGTGGAATTTAAACAACTAGTAGCAAAAACTAAGAAATCCTGTTTTAAAATAGGCGAAACACCTGAATGGACATTTTGCAAAGCAAGGACTACAAATAGATAATGATTATGTGGACAGTCAGGATCACTACCATGAAAATGCAAATCAAAATCACAGTGAGAACCACCTCATCTTTGATAGAGTGTCTATTGTGAAAGACAAAAGATAGTGAGTATGAATAAGTGTGCCAAGAAAAGTCTTGCACAGCTTTGGATAGAAGGCGGTTCAGTCCAGACATTATAGGAAATAGTATAGAATTTCTCCAAAATATTTAAAATAGAATTGCCACATGAGTCACTGTCCTATGTCCTACTATTGGGTACATTCATAGAAAGGAAATGAACCTGGTTGAATTCAAAGAAAAAGCTACACTCTAGATAATACTGCTCAATATTCATATAGCAAAGAGTTATAGAATCAACCTACACATTCATTAACACATGAAGGAAGAAAGAAAATCTGGGATACATAAACAACAGACTACTGTTTAACCATAAACAGAATGCAGTCATGTCATTTAAAATAACATAGATGAATCTGGAGGACATTATGTTGAGTGAAATAAGCCAGACACTGAAAGGTCAATATTGTTTGACCTCATTCATAAGTGAAAACTTAGAAACACCTGATCTCATAAAGGTTGAAAGTCCGATGATAGTTGTTGAGGCTTGGGTGCTGGGGAGGGTGGTAATAAAGAGAATACATAATTATTTATATGGGAAAAGTATTAAAATATGTACAAAATTAGTAAATACAGAAACATTAAAAGTAGATAAGTGATTTCTGGGCCTGAAGGATGGGGCTAAGGAGCAGAAATGGGAATGATTATTAATGGATACATTTTCTTTCTCATGTGATTATTATGTTCTAAAATCAAGTGCAGAGATGAAGTATACGACTATGTTTATACCAAGAACTATTGAGCTGTACAGTTGGATGGATGCATTGTAAGAGTTGTGATTTATACCAAATTGTGCTTTTGTAAAAAAGAATCTGGTATGGCAGAGGAAGATAGATCAGAGACAAAAATATAATTTCTGAAACATTTTTAGGGTAAAATTTGAAGACCTTAAAAATTCATTGGTTATATATCATGTGTGACACAATAAAGATTAGAGAATGTCTAAATTAGAGTTCAGAAGGGGGCTGGAGAGATGGTGCAGCTGTTTTGAGCTCTTGTTAAGGATCTGGATTCCATTCTCAGCATCCACATTGTGCTGCTCACAACCATGCTAATGAATTCCAGGGGATCTGATGCCTTTTCTGTCCTCTGTGGGCATCTGCATGAATGTAGTACACACACACACACACACAAACTCCAGCATTCACACACTCAGGCACACACACACACATACACATAAAAATATTAAAATAATAAATCTTCATGGGTTTGAATGAGCTGGGTGTGGGGGACCATGACTTTAATCCCAGCACTTGGGAGGTTGAGGCAGCTGAGCTCCGTGGGATAGAGGCCAGCCTTGTCTACATAGTGAGATCCAGGCCAGCTGGGGTTACAGGGGAGACTTTGTCTCTAAAAACAAACAAACAAACAAACAAACAAACAAACAAAAAACCTAAACCAAACGCACACACACACACAAACAGACAGACACACACACAGACACACACACACACACACACACACAGATGGGGATGGGGGGGAGAGATTTTGAATTATAGAATTAATGAAGCGGAACTGTTGGAAAAGGAGCAAGCATGCAAGAGGGACTTATAAGTTCCTCACTGGAACTTACAATTAACATTGCATATTAAATATGCTACGCATACAGGGCATCCAGATAAATATATAATCAATTTTGCCCTTAAGTGAGAGATTAAAGTTTAGGTGATGTTCTTTAAAGTCACAAAAGTATTTACGGATAAGCCAAATTAGAAGAGGGTTGTAGTAGAACCCAGGGAAGATGAACATTTGAACATTGGTTAAAGGATAATAAACAGATAGATAAAAGTGTGAAATAGGAATGTCTACGTTTTAAAAGCCAAGGAAAGTTGAACATATATAAACATTCAAATATATAAAATATGCAAAATAGAAAGATGATTTAAAATAGCTGGCAACTGGAAGTCCCTCATGATCTCAATGAAACAAAATATAAGGCTATTTTATCATTCTTGAAGACCAAGCCGACGAAGAGCAGGAAAAAGTAGTTCTGGTTTAGGTGTTTTAGAACTGGACTTGTTAAAAGCATAAGGAGGGGGGCTGGAGAGATGGCTCAGCAGTTGAGAGCACTGACTGCCCTTGCAGAGGACCCGGGTTCGATTCCCAGCACCCACATTGTGGCTACGAACTGTCCTTGACTCCAGTTCCAGGGGAATCCAGACCCTCTTCTGACCTCCGCGGCATTGCATGACATGGGTGCACTCACATACACGCAGGTGATACACTCATGCACATAGAAAAATTAATAACTGAAATATTTTTTAAAGGCATAAGAGCCAGACATGGTGGCGCACACCTTTAATCCCAGCACTAGGGAGGCAAAAGCAGGCGAACCTTTATGAGTTGGAGGCCAGCCTGGTCTACATAGTGAGTTCCAGGACAGCTGGGGCTACAAGGAGACCCTGTCTCAAAAAAGACCAAAAAAAAAAAAAAGGCCTAACAAAGGACCTTGGTCCTGAGGCTTTTGTGAGACATGAGAGAAAAGTTGCCTTCAATACCCGTGGAGAAAACAAAAATTCAAAAACATGTTTACAGCTTCCTTCTTCCTTTTGTTGGTTATAGGAATAATACCTGTCTCTGAAGCCATTTTTGGGAAGAATTAAGTACTCTACAAAAAGGAGCCTAAAGATTTTTTTGGCTCTGATATTTGAAAAATACAATGAGCTAACTGTAATTATGAGCATCATCAATTTGTTGCCATGGAAAACTTTTACTGGAACTCCAAAGGAGTTGAATATGGATGCAATGCCCAAATTACATAGGTAATTATAATTTCTTCATCATTCCAGTGTCTGGACTAGGAGTCTAACAAAGGCTTTCACAGTGTGCATGGTGACCACTGTTATGTTTTGAGCATGGTGTGAACATAGGCTATGTATTCAAAGAATGCACACTATTTCTTTGGTCAATATGAAAAGCTAATCTAGTCTCCCAAATCATCGGCTTTGTTTGTCTCCAGGGTTTATATTATCCAGAAAATTGTTGTATTGTTAATTTCTGTTGTTTAGTAATAAAAGCACCATATAATTGGCTAATTTTCACTGCTATCCTGTAAATTTTTATCTCCTTTTACAAATGTTTACAGCAGCAAGAACTTGTTTAACTTCATGGAAGCAGAATGTTTCCAGCTTGCGATGACTGAGTCATAGATTACCAGACCATTGGTAATTATAATGTGGCTGTTAATTATCTTTTCAAACTCTTCATTTTACAGATGAAAGCACTAAGGCCCAAAGAAGTCAAATACTAAGGCAAGCATTACTATGATTTAAGTTAAACACATGATATTGCCATTTGCAGAAACCATGATTCTTGAATAGCTAATTTATTTTAAATGACACTTAAGAAAAACTCAATTTTCCTAAGCACCATGCATGATTGTTTTGGCAAAAATGACTTAATAATTAGTAAGTTGATAAGAATCTTCAGAACTTCAGGAATTTCACTAATGTCATGTGGCTCTTCCAATGGGACTCAGGAAATGACTTCTGTTTGAAAATTCTGATTTTTTAAAATACTAGTCCCAAGATTTGTTTTGTTTTGTTTTCTTACAGAAGACCTTAAAGACCCTTTTACCTTGTACTGCCAGAATGGCTGACAACCAGCAGCTGTATGGACATGTGTTTAAGGGTCTTGTCAGATCTTCATACCACAAATACCCAGGGTGGATTACGCTGGGTAATTCCTTTAATAAGCAACTGGTGAATGCCTACTGTGTTCTGGATGCAGGTTATTTTTATTGTTTTGTTTTGTTTTGTTTTTTTGAGATAGGGTCTCACTATGCAGCCCTGGCTTGGAACTCACTCTGTAGACCAAGCTGACCTCAGACTCATAGAGACCCACCTGCTTTTCCTTCCTGTGTTATGGAATTAAAAGCTCTGAGTACAATTTCTGAACTGTCAGATTTCCAACTAATAAAATGGAAGCTTAGCCTTAGAAAGAAAGTGACATTCGTAGGTTCTGGGGATTAAGAAGTGACAATACTTTAAGGAACTTTATTTTCATCCCACCAGAAAATCATGGCTACCAAATATGCATTTTAACTTGGATATACCCTATTGTTTAATGTCAGGGAGAAGGAGAGTCAGTTTTCTTTAAGGGTGTGACTCAAGGTATGTTGACCAGGTAGGCCTGGGAATAGGTCCATACCCAAGAGTGTTTGAGAAACACAAATTAGACTCAGTAGGCCTTAAAAATACTAGAGGACATGAAGCGAAAGCAGAGGCAGGGCTTCTGAGGGAGGGGAACGAAATTCTCAAAGAATCAATAACATAATTAAAAAAATATATAGCAGCCAAGCATGGTGGTGTACACCTTTAATCCCAGCGCTCAGGAGGCATAGGCAGGCAGGTATCTGTGCTTTGGAGGCCAGCCTGGTCTACACAGGTAGTTTCAGGCTAACCAATGCTACATAGTGAGACCTTGTCTAAAATAAAAAAAGAAACAAAACAAAGTATAACAAGCATTCACTCACATATGTCCCCCTTTTCTACCTCCATTTTAATTTCAAAATAAAGTGATCTGAATGGCTATAGGAGCAACAAATGAGCATTTTATGGCAGTGCTGAGAGCTGCACACTGATCTCATTCTATTGACTTAGTGTCCTAGTTCCATTCCCTCCCTGTCGTATGGTTTAATTACTACTCTTGAACAGAACCAATAAAAACATTGAAGATATCTGAAAAATGTGAACATTGCTTACAATTTTCACCAAATTTTATTTAGCTGATATCTACATGGTATAGTAGGTGAGACTTTGAGAAAATAAATGTGCTAAGTTTATTTATTGAGAGATGTATTCATGACTATGATTTTTCTGTTTTCTTTTGCAGTCTAAGAAAGAAAAACAAAAAGCAAAAGAAAGAAGGGCAGGACTGAGGATGTTTGGGTGGAGGCTTCGTGTGATAATTCTTTGTGTTTTGTAAATACAGAGCTCACTGAAGAGATTCTGTGAGACACAAACCTGCAGAAAGACCAAAGGCTCCAAGAAAGAAAGAATTGAGGAGTGAGTTCTGCAGAACAGAAAGGAGGCAGAGATTTAAACATCCTTTTAGTAGTAGGGGCCGTGTCCTCTGATTCTTGTCCATGTTTCCATGGTCAGTCACAGGAACCTCACACTTGCTGTTTCTCTAAGCAGTTTCTTCCCTCTAACATTGTAAAGGCTTACTTTCATATCTCCACTAGGTCTTTGATCAAATATTTCATTCCTAAATATCAATTCTTTCATGCTCTATTTTAAAAATATTTTATTTATTTTTATTTTATGTTTACAAGTACCTGCATGTGTTAAGTGCACCCATGTCATGAGATGCCCAAAGAAGTCAGAAGAGGGTGTCAGGTTCCTCTGGAACTGGAGGCATGGACAGTTGGTTGTTATCTGCCAGGTGGGTGCTGGGAATCCAACCCAGGTCCTCTGCAAGAGCAGCCAAAGCTCTTAACCCCTGCGCCATCTCTGCAGCGTGCCACGCTCTTTTTAAAATTACAACACTTTCCATCATCTATTACATATTCATTAGCTAATTTTTCTGTACAGCACTTATTTTGACATAGCATGATCACATATTTCACTTGTGTTTCTTATTCTTTCCTGACTGTACATATTTAAGCAGAGTTTGTGGCGTTTTTTTCCTTTTGACCTCACTGTATCCATAGTACTTGGTACTAGGTTTAATAGCAGGAGGTTAGTAAATAGCTGACAAATAGATGGTGAATGGATGGGAATAATTCTTGCAGTGTGTCTATCCCTGGATACAAATGTAGGAGATGAAATTCTCAGATCACAGTGGAATGGGGGAATTACGCCAACTTAAAGAAAAATAAAAATAGTTCATATTTGGATGTTTAATAAATATGTTTATTGAACAAATTTATAGAACAGTGAAGCAGATAAAGTTTGCAGGAGCCACTAATTTGGGTTGGAAGTGTTTGTAGGTATTGGCAGAGCTAATCAGATCTAAAATGGCAATGAAAACCAGAAAGTATAAATTTTATTTATCTTCTAAAAGAGATACTTTCATCTTCACTTTTCTCAAGCGGTTTTATTTATCTTATTTGACTTTCGAGACTTATCATAGAACGTCAATTCAATGCTTGATTACTTCTCTTCCTACCCATTTTTAATTCTTGTCTTAGGAAAAGAAAAAAGTAATACCTGTGAATTTGAAATTTTCAAAATAAAGAAAGAAATGAATAAAACACATCTCTTCCATTCTGAGTAAGCGAATCACAGAGTTCCACACCACCCTCAAAGAAAAGCAAAGTGTGTGACCATCCAATAGTGTTTCTGGTATAAGTGCAGCTTCACCTTAGAATTTGATGAATTAAACCTTCAAGTAACAGTCTTACATCTCAAATTCACATGCTCATGTAATTCTGCTTAGTTTTTGATGCATGACCTCCTGAAAACCCTTTATGAGAGCAATTGAGAATCTGTGCTCTAGGATAACATAAAAACCAAACAGTCTTTAGTTGTCAAGGAAAACTGCATGGGGATGCCAAGAGTGGTTACAGTTGATGTATTATAACAAAAAAAAAAAAAGTGCATGAATGAGAAATGCCACCAGGTATGGGAAGTCGAGTCTGGGTTTCACACAGTGACAAAGATTCCTCCAACCAAACTTTAGTTGGGCTGCTTAAAGCCTTGTCTTGACTAGGCCTTGGCCTTTTGTGCCCCCCCCCCCACGTTGGGCTTCTGTCCCCTCTCTTGGGCTTCTGTGCTGATCCTTGGTCTTCTGTGTCCTTTCTGTAGACTCTACTTTAGCGAAATGATCACTAAATTTGCACAGCCAGAATATCATATGCTCTTGGAAGCTGGTCATTTTTTGATAGCTGAAAAAAAAACCCTTATTCTTACCTTTTTGTTTCTTTTTAAGACAGAATTTTGCTATGTAGACTAGGCTGGCTGTAAACTCACTGGGTAGCCCAGGCACTTATGATCCCCATGCCTCAGTCTCCTGAATTTTGCAATTATAGGCATGCGCACCACACCTGGCTTCATCCTCATTTAAAACAAAAATGTATTCTTTATTTTTATTTGTGTGTGTGCGCGCACACACACACACACACACACACACACACGTACTCAAGAAGGCCAGAAAAGTGTGTCAGATTCCCCGGAGTTGGCGTTATCGGTGACTTTGAGCCATCAAGCTGAGTGCTGGGGGCTGAATTTGAACCCTCCTCAAGGAAAGCAATCATTCTTAATGTCTGGGCCATCTCTTCAGTCCCTCACCCTCATTTTTGTGACTAGATTCTTTAATTGCTTTTAGGAAGAATAACATTAGGCTGTTTTAGGAAGAATTCTACCTCTGATGCATCCTCTTAGTACTTTTATAATCACTAAGCCCTTGGCTCTGATCCTTAGCTATAAATCTTTTTTTTTTTTTTCTTTTTGGGGTTCAGAGGTGAGACCTGTCATTCCTTCTGTTGGGTAGAATTGATCTTTATTGCAAAACTTTTGAACAAAGTTTTCCTTACTATTTTAGCCAATAACAGGACAACTTCTTCTTCAAGGAGTGGCAGGTGAACACAGAACTCCTCTGGGGGGTCTTTTGGGCATAGGAAAAGGAGGGATAGTTGAGGCTGGCTAGATACCAGCAGGTGGGCCCTTTGTCCTTTGTCACAGGACAGGGGGTAGGGTCTCCTCAATCATGACTGCTTTCTATGGTCAAGTCAAACTCTCTTGAGTTCCTGCCATGACAATTCAGCTCAACAGTAGCTTGAGAGATTATAAAGCTTTAGAGATTATAAAATACAATAGGCTATCTATGCAGAAATTGGGGGATATTTTAAAAAATGTCTCTTTTCTCAAAACCTTTGGTTTTGAGAAGTTTGTTAGATTAGGATGTTGGCCTAGATTAAGGAAAAAGACTCTTCAAATTACTATTGTCCAGAATTGTCACTCTGTGCCTTTCTCTGTAAGAACCGACTTCTTAATATCACAGTCTAATCACATAGAGTGCTTAAAAAAAAAGAAAACTATAATCCTTAGGTGACAGGATCCCAGTACCTCAAGTCATAGTCATTTTGATCCCTGACTTCTTAATGTTAACAATCTGATCCTGAATGTTCCAAAACCCATAATCTTAGTTTTTTAAGTCCCTGAGAGCATTTTTATTTTGCACAAGTAAGTATAATAACTCAACAATCTTTAGAGTGCTATATAACTATTAGGATTATTATTAAGGAATAGAAAACATGCCAAAATAAAGGAAATATATTAAATATTTCAGAAAGTAAAATTTTAAACTGAATTTGCAATGACCTTCGAGCATAGTTTCTTTTTCCTTTTGCTACACAAATCTATTCACTTTTTCTGTCTCGTGTTTCTCACCAAGTTATAATCATACATGTTAGGTATATATTTCATTTCATTTCATTTCATTTCAACTCTTACATTTCATATTCCAGTATGAAAAGGATATATTAGCATTTTTCTTCTCTTAGTTTTACTGTATATATACATACCCATAACAAGTGAAAAATACTAGTGTAGGCATTTCTAGAAATTCTACAATATAATAAGATGGTTTTAATTCTTGTAGTTCACAATGCAATTGGACTGAGAAATAAGAAAACTTTCATAAAAATTTTACAAATCAGACAGACTTGTGGTACTATTTCTCATGAAAAAAAGAGAGAGAAGAAAAATAGTAATGGTAAAACAAAAAGGTGCTGTTGTTTCAGGAGAAATGCTCCTGGTAGGTGACATCAAGGGTAAACCACTGCCTTGGGGATATTGTTCTTTCTTCTGGACCTGAGAAATTGAACAGCCTCAAATGAGTCTGGATGACAAGGTGTAGTTTAATTTCTTCCTTGAGCACCCATGCTACTAAGAATTGAGAAGAAACAATTTATTATGAAGCGGAACTAAGAAGGGGTTTTGTATTAAGATTAGAAGAATATTTTCTTGCAAATAAACTCCAGAGTTCTTTGAAGTCACACTTTTAAAAGCTTAAAACTATAGACTTGAGAGATATAGAGAATATATGTTATCCATAACTTCTTAACAGATTACCTACCCCAATATTGAAGGACTTATAGACTATAAGTATTTTATTTCCTCATAATCAGGGATTCATTAGTTTGAAATATCTGAGCTGGCCAGTTTTCCCACTGAAGGGAGTGCTCACATATGTGGCTGAAGTCATCTTGTAGCTTGACTATGGATGGAAGATCTATGATGGCCTCATTCATATATCTTACGACTGCCCTAGTTGGGTTAATTGTTAATTTGACACAGCCTACAGTCATCTGAGAGAAAAGCCAACTTGGAGGAATTACCTAGATTAGATTGGCATATGGGCATGTCTGTGTGGGATTGTCCTGATTAATAGTTGATGCAGGAGGATCCTGCCCACTATGGGTGCACCATCCCTAGGCAGGTGGTCTTGGACTATATGAAAAAGCTAACTAAGCATGAGCCCTAGAGGGAGCCAGCAAGCAATATTCCCCTCCATGGCTTCTACTCCAAATTCTTGCCTTGAGTTCCTGTCCTGACTTCCCTCCATGATGGACTGTAACTTGGAAGAATAAGATGAATAAACTCTCCTCACCTAAGCTGCTTTTGGTCAGAGAATTCTAGCACAGCAACAGAGAGGAAAGTAGATCAATGCCTTCTGGGCTCCTGTACCCTGGTATCACTTGTTTTTTCCCACAGGTGGAAGAACCCAAGAGCTCAAGGTCTAATGTACAAGTACCTTTCAAGAAGTTTCATCCTTATTTGCGATCCTTTGTATACTAATGGCTGAAGCAAGTCAAATCCAAGATCAGTGTGAGAGATTTCATTTAGACAAGCAGGACTTATTGTGAACCATTTCTAGAATAATATACAGAGACACATACAATCCATTTTCACTATTCATAGATTCCATATTGGTAAGTTCACCTGCTTGCTAAAATTTTTTTGTAACCCCCCACAAACTCAGTATCTTATGATCAGTCATGTAAAAATATGAAGCTGAGAAAATTTTGAGTTGAGTGACATGTCCCACATGAGGTTGAAGAAGGATGATACTTGATTTTTTGCTTTCATTTTGACTATACACAAGAGTATATTTTGTTATTTAGTGACATCACTTACATAGCTTTGTTGGCAATTTACCTCTTTAATAAGTCCCCCAGGTACAGTGCTTAAGTTTTGCTCATGTTTCTAAGTACCTGAAGGCCATGTGGTCTGCTTTGTAGGGAAAATACATGTGCATGACAAACTTTATTCAGACATGGGTTTTAGTACTTTGGGCTAGAGTAGAATGAGTGGTGAAATTACTACACTTTTGTAGAAGGTATTACTTGAAATACAGATAGTGTTTTGATAGATAACAATGAGGGAAATGAAATTTATTTTGTAAAAACCATGGGGAAAAGTCTTGTTGGAGACGAGGAAGGAACTTTGTGGCATTTGCGGGGGGGGGGGGGGCACATATCATAGAAACCTAGTGCAGTGGCAGCATCAACGGTATAACCGCTGCCATTTACTGAGCACTCTATGACACTCTAGAAGCTGTGATAGACATGTGACTGATGGTTTCTGAGCAAAAAAGTAATACAATAAGAGATATGCTTTGATCAAAACCTCTAATTGGCAGAAGTTCCATTCCATTTAACTGGAGAGAAGAAGCAACAAGAGGGGTTGGAAGAAGGACTAACATTTTACTGTAAGGGCAAGATTATAGCTCAAAATAGTATCTAGAACCCCAAGGGGGATCACGATTCTGTGGACTTTGGGAAGTTCTAATTTACAGCCTTCTAGAGTGAATTGACAAGAACAGGAATCACAGATAAACAAGAAGTTTTGAGCTTATTTGAAAAGCCTGTGTTGGTGTCATTATCTGTAGTTGTGGAGACAGAGGTTTTAGCAGGGCTTGAGGCTCTGGGGCTGGGCAGAGTCATTTTATTTCGGCAGATCCCCTAGGTGAGATTCCTATTAGAGAGTCAGAGATTCAAGAGAGTGTAAGCTGGGGTATGCACTTGGGATATAGCTTTAGAGAGACAGTTATGAGATAATGTTTAATCATAGTCAAAGAATGGAGAATTGGCATGGCAGAAATTTAACAATATAAAGAATTGTTGGGAGAACTGGCTCAGTGGTTAAGAGCACTGGCTGCTCTTGCAGAGGACCTCGTTCAGTTCCCAGCACCCACATGTTGGGTCACAACTGTTCATAATTCCAGATCCAGGGGATCCAGCGCCCTCTCCTGGCTCTCATGGTGTGCTTACACACATGCTTGCAAAACACTCATACACATAAAATAAATAATACAAATAAAAATATTTTAAAGTGAATTATTAACTTCATAGGAAAGTAGTATCTAAATACCTGCTCAAGAGGACTGAGTTTGAGCAGGAAAATAAGTAATTCTTGCATTGAGGTAATAGAACTGAAGACAGTCCTTACCAAAAAACATACTGGGGCAGAGTGTAGTAGAACACACCTTTAATCCCAGCACTCAGGAGGCAGAGGCAAGTCAATCTTTGTGAGCTGGAGTCCAACATGGTCTATACAGTGAGTTCCAGGCCAGCCAGGGCTACATAGTGAGACCTTGTCTCAAAAAAATTTTTTTTTAAAAAAAGACACATGCGGAATCAAGAGTAGCTTTGAACAGATCAAGAAGAAATAAAAACTGTAGGTTGGGTCAGAGAGATTGTCACAGCATTTGATTTTGGAGGTAGAGTAATTCTAGGTTGCTGGTGTATAAAATGGAGACCACAGATACCAGATCGAAGAGACTGAACAACAAGGTTTTGGGAAATTTGCAAGACAAATGATGAAGTTATTGAAGCACCAAATGCTTGCTTGTGCCACGCTGATGTAGAAAGCACACATTATGTTTGGGATGCTTTAGTCTTGTAGATTTTGGCTTTGCAGTATATACTAGAACAGAGTTTTATTATTTAATACTTACTACACATGAACCCTGGAGTAGCCTACTTGCATCATTGGCCTTGGAATGGGGAGGTAAAAAGAGGTTTAAAAAATGAATAAGAAAATCCACTCTTTCCTGACAAAGTGGGGGAAACTGGAACTAATGTGAGCCAGGGAAGGAAATGAGGATCTGAAAGGTCTTGGGAAACATTCCTATGATTTGATTTGATTACAGAGCTGGGGCTCACACAGGGAATCTAGTAAACATGTTTATAGAGGGCTGGGGTGTAGCTCAGTGGCAGAGTCCTTGCCTAGCATGTAGAATGTTCTCACCATTCTTGAAAAAACATTGCTTCTGAATTGTGCATCCGTGTATATGCTAGAGAGTAGCATAAGATGGTGGGTGATACTCATGAGTGATTTCTCCTCCTCTCCTCTGGGCATGTCTTAATTTTTTAGGTGATGTTATCAATTGGAAATCCAGGTCTCAAGAGAGGGATGTGGTTCTGCTATGGATACTATAATATTTCATACTAAAATAATTCCATTATTGTTATTCTAATCATTACATATACTAGCCATGTACAATCTCAGACAATGTCCACAGTTGCTATGCAACTCTATAAATACATTGCATATTTATATGTGGGATCATTGCTGAAGAGGGTTGGAAAGATTGTAAGAGCCAGAGATGGTGGATGAGCTCAAGGAAACAGTTTTCCAGACAGCCAATCAACTTACTCATATGAACTCACAGCAATGGTAACAGCATGTACTAGTCCCATGTACCTTCAGAACAGACAAACTCCCACTTTAGAAGTGGGGAAGTGGGTAAGAAACCCCACCTCTACCTGAAGAACTATTTGAAATAAATGGTTGCTAAGAAAGGATATTCAGGCTCTTTAAAGGATGGGACATTTGGTAGGTGGACCAGGCTCCAGTGTATAGATCCTCACTGAAGAACATTTGGGGACAAAAATTAGATGCTAAAGGCCTTATTATATATAGGTATATATATGTACACACACATACACATATGTGATTTATATATATAATGGAGCACATTAAATTGGGTGGTGGGCAATAAGGGGAGGTGTGCACAAGTTCAATAATAATCTTAAGAAATCCTAACACAAAGTAAAAATGCCCTGTTTTTTCACAGCAATACTTAATAACAAGAATGGGTGACAGTTATTTTTTAAAAAGTCTTTATTCTTTATGTATACTTTTTTTGAGATCGTGTCTCCCTATAGCTACAGTTGGTCTGGAATTTGCTATGTAGACCAGGTTGGCCTCCATCTCACAGAAATCCACCTGCTTCTATTTCCCAAGACTAGAATTAAAGTTATGTGCCACCATCCCTGGCTAAGAATACATTCTTTTTATTTATTTATTTTTACTTCATGTGTATATGTGTGTTGCCTGTATACGTGTAAGTGCATCCATGCATGAAAATGCCTGCAGAGGCCAGAAGAGGGTGCCAGAGCTGCTGGAAATGGGGTTTTGGACAATTGTTAGTTGTGTGTGCTGGGAATCACAGGTCCTCTGTAAGTTCAGTCAGTGCTCTTAAGCACTGAGCCATCTTCCAGCTCCTAACTTTACATTATTAGGAGTAGTAATATTACACAAGGTTTGGAAGGTGATTCAAATCATAACTTGGTATTGATGTTTATTATAATAAGTAAACTATGTATTCATGCAGATATATGTAAATCTTGCTTCTTGATTTAGTCTGCAGCAGTGTTCTGTGACATGACTCCATCATCTTTTTCAATTCTAATGACAGATATTTAGGGCATTTTCATTTTTTCCTCACTTTTTTTGGTCTTTTTGAGACAGGGTCTCCCTCTAGCCCCAGCTGTCCTGGAACTCACTATGTAGACCAGGCTGGCCTTGAACTCACAGCAATCTGCCTGCCTCTGCCTCCCGAGTGCTGGGATTAAAGGCATGTGCCACCACGCCCAGCCTATTTTTTCCTCACTTTTGAAACAATGAAGCAAGAAGCGTTTATTAATTCTTTTAAACATATATGTGAGAATAAGAAATTAGGCTGGAATCCCTGGGCTGAAGAATGCATAAATTCAATTTATTATCTGTGACCTAGCTGCTTATCAAAGCAAGTTTACTAAATGTGTATTCCCTACAGCGATCCATGATTGCTCCTGTGGCCAATATTTTACTGTTCGAGGATTTTGTCAATCAGATGAGTGTAAGTGTTCACAACTCAATTACTAGGAAAACTGACAACTCTTATATGTCTGTTTGCCTTCAGATTCCTCAAATTCTCATCAGAAATCCATGGGTGTCTTTTATTCTTGACTCAACTATTAATCTGATTTTGGTTTCTATTATAAGGAATTGTTTATATGAATTACAATGAGAGTAAATGGTATGTTATAGTCTTGGTGCTTAACAAGGCTCATGGTGGTCTCCCTGTAGCTTAGCAATATTACTGAGGTTAATTCTGGGTGATCTGCTTCAGAATCTGAGTGATAACTACTTTCCTATAAGATGTTATCATTTTTTCTTAATGGAGTATAAAACAAGAATGTGTCATTTTATGACTGGTCTCAGATACAGGCCAAGGGCACCTTTTCCTCTTCATCATTTTCTAAGTATCAAGGGTAGAAAACTAAATTAACACTGTCTTTGATATTGTATAATGAACTTTGAATGAATTGCAGAACAAAAGTGATTGAATCACTTGCTGTAAATCATCTGTAAAAAAGAGGACTGATTCTCATGAAATATGGCATGTTTTTTCCTACTTTCTTCTGAAAAGGTTATATTTATTCATGATATTTTTCTATTATTTTTTTGTAACTTGAAGAGCATCTTTTTCCTTGTGACTAATAGATTTCACTCCACTCCCATCTGTCAACAACAGACAGGCACTAGCCATTCATTTAACATAAAATGCTTCATAGGATGTGGCATCAGCTGCTTGAAATAATTTATGCCATTTCAAAGCTCCTGTGTGAATAATTTGAGAGGAGCTATGCCATCCAATATGAATGAGGAATTTACTGTTAGGTTCTGAAGAGGCAGCATTCCTTCCCAGTCTATGGCCATTCTAGAAGACAGGCTACCCAGCTAATGTGGGCTTACTTCCTGCAAACAAGTTACTGTATTAACTGAAATCAATTCCATCAATTAAATTATCCATTTATTGATATCTTTGGGAAATGGAAGTGAAAATTAAAAATTATGTTCAAAGATATGATCGGTTTTTATTTTAATTTATAATAGCAGAGGAACTCAGTGTTATAGAATATATCCTAATGTATTAGTTCTTCATGGATTCAGAGGACATCTTTAAAATTCTTTCCTGACATATATCTATTTGTGTGTGTGTGTATATGTGTGTGTGTGTGTGTGTGTGTGTGTGTGTGACAAGATGCACATCTGGAAGCCACAGACAACCTCTAGGAGTCGGTTCTCATCTTCCTTTGTTTAAAAATATTTTTTGTTATTTTTATTTTCTATGTATGACTGTATTCCCTGCATGTATATAAGTGTGTCCATGTCATATGATGCCTGCAGAGGTCAGAGAGGGCATTAGATCTCTTGGAATGTAGTTACAGATGGTTGTTAGCTACCAAGTGGGTACTTATAACTGAACCTAAGGCCCCTGCAAGAGCACCCAGTGCTCTTAACTCACTGGGCCATCTCTCCAGTCCCTCAGTTCTCTTCTTTCACTGTGTTATAGCTGATACATCCTGTCTGCCCCAGAGCACATCTATTTATTTTTCCACTTTTTAAAACTTTCTTCCTCCTCTACCTAACTTAGCCTTTTGGACTGGTTCAATAAATTAATAAATAAATAAATAGTAAGTAAATAAATTTCTAGTAAGTCTTCCTGAGCACTTGAAACACAGAATTTGACAAACTTTTTAGTCTGAATTCATTAAGGTTGCTGACTACAGAATCAATTTACACAAATTTAACAGCAATGCAGACTATAAACAATTTTTAATATTCTAGGTGGCAAAGGACTTTATTTTCAATAGTAACAAAAACTACAAGACATCTAGTTTTGTTACAAAACACAAGCATGAGCATCTTAATGAAACAGATTTGGGAACATTTGGTTAATTATTAGTCAGTCAGTGATAATAGTTGGAGTGTTCCATCATATAAGAGCAATTCCATTCAAAGAAGATAAGGGATATCCATCCAAACAGACATGTGGGCAGTTCAGCACATAGATGGTCACAACTGAACTAAATGTACATGAATCAAGGGGATTTTAGTACTATATTTAGCAGCAACTGAGAATACAGAAGTGTTTTTTCAAATCTGTAATTATTCCCCAATATCCTGCTTGTTTTTAGAATTAAGTCGGCCTGAGAATGACATTAAGTCTAAAATGAGAGCAGCTTAACAACCAGATGCTTAGTTCTCTTTTACCTAAATGCAAGCTGATGCTCAGCACTCTGACTGATAAGGAAGCTCTACAAATATCAGATCCTGCCTGTTTCTATGTTGCTATTGTCCCATCTCGATCATGTGAGATTTCCACCTTACAATGAAAGATAGCTGCTTCTGCTCCAGCCAGTATATTGGTTTTTCCATCCAGGAGCAAAGAGGAAAGAAGAATCAGAGTGTACTCATTCTTTCTACGGGTTGCATTATACTTTTATTTATCTACTGTTCAACATGTCCTATGGTTATATTTTATTATAAGGGGAGGTAAGAAAAACATTCTTTCTTTTAGACAGTCATATGCCTACATATCACACAAGGTTGTTTTCTGAAGAAATGAGATGATATTGGAGGATTTTTACCAGCCCTTTCACATGGGTTTAGAAAAAAAAGACTAAGAACATGTTGCTAATGGTATGACTGAACTTTATGATGAAGTCTAATTGGGGAGGAAAGTTTCTCATATACTGACAAAAACATGAGTTTATTTAACAATTTGTTATACTTGAATAATTTTACAGTCATATTTTCAAGGCAAATTATTGATATGTATATTTTTAGACATGATTTAGACACATATTTCCATAATATAAAGTATGCTTTTAAGAACTGGGTTTCTCCACACATTTTAAAATAATCCCTACAAGTTCCCTAGGAGAGGAGATTAAAAAAAAATCACTTCTTCAGGTAGGTGGTGTCACTAAGGATGGAGTAGCCCAGAGGCAATTGCATTTGAGTAAGAAATCCTTCAGATCAGCAAAGTCAGCTAGAGTCTACACTGGAACTGAGTGGTGGATCCATGAGTTCAAGAAAAAGTTGAGAGCAAGGACAGCCCAGTATTGTACTGAGCACAACACTCCAGACTAGAGATGGGGAAACACTGAGGACCAGCCCAAGACTTGACAGGTCAGAGCATCACAGAGAAAGGCCCTGAGAGTCCACAGGGCCAGAGGCTAGGGTGTCATCAAGGTACACTCCTTTTGCAGGTGGGCAGCTCGGGTCACTTGATGATGAAGGTAAGGAAGACAAAGAGCAGTAGAAAACACAAAGCAAGATACCCCAACACCTACCCCAAAGAGCAAAGGAAATTAGTATCAATTTTAGAAACTATTCCTTGGGTACTGAGTGATAGTATATAAAAGCTCTTTTAGTGAAGAAATGTTGCACGCCACATGAATTACTACATATAGCTACTACCAATGGCCCAGAAAATATAAACCATTTGAAGATGAACAGAAGCAGCCAGTGAAAGCTGATACAAGGGTATAGAAATGAAAGTCACAGGCTGTTAGCTGAAAATCATTCTCCTGATAGCAAAGCAATCTAGACGAGAAGTTAAGATTTCAAATCACAAGCAAGAAGAGAACAAGAGAGAGTGAAGAGGGTTAGAGAGAGTGCAAGCTGAAAACATGTTAAATATTCATGAGTTTCTTTGTGCTGAACTTTGAACTTTCCCTCTGAATTTGAAATGTGCTGAAATAAAAATTAAAAAAAAAGGAGTACAAATGCAGAGATACAAAAGTATTTAATTTCTTCTCTACACAGACCATTTGTATAAGGTAGGGTTACTTGGGTGCAGAACCCATGAGTTAGCTTGCCTTGGAAGTGACTAGGTTATATTTGTAATCAATTCCAATTTTGCATATTCATGCCATCATGAATATGGCAATCTGATACAAAGGTTAACTTTATATGCTCAGCTTTGCTTCTTCTCGCACAGAGCATCTGGCTTTTGGCACTCAAAGTTGATGTCCTAGCCCTGGAACCACTGCATCAGGTGAAAGGAATGAGGTAATAGAGACACCTAAAATAAATGGGCAGCAGGCCCCAATCTTAGTTAAAGAATTATTGGCAGCTGATTACAGCTGGGTGAGGATGAGCTGATTTTCTTTGAGGGACTCTAGATAGGCTGACTAGATCCCAGTGGATGAACTTACACTGAGGGATTTCCAGGAACAGTAACATGACATGATAGGCCTTAACACAAATGATAGAGTACATAAATTTCAGTGAGGGAGGGGTGCTATGGGAGGGTGCCAGTGGGGAAGGGGGTATAAAGATGATTAAGATGGTCTGTACGAAATACCCCAAGTTCAATAAAAATTTATGAAAATAATAATAAAATTTAAAAAATACGGAGATAATGTGGGAAATTGTGCTTCCATGCCTCATCCCCTTGTTCTTTAGAACCAGTGGAAAGGTGGAGGAATGTGTCTAATGTGCTCATTCCTTTGTCCCGCTCCCCATTCTATGAGTACATACTAGAAGAGGCATATAGGCCACCCTTTGCATGTGTGTCATAGTGTTTCCCATTAGCAAATTCATGTTTTTCAATGGTCTGTTCTAATTTAACATCAAATAATTCTTCTAGGATGCTATTTCTCTACAAACCATGGGTTGTGAAGCATATTACATGATTTGAATAAAAGCGACTTTGTGATGCTGAAAATAAACTATACACATTAATCAATCAAGCACACAATTAAACACATCTTTACTAATTATGGGAAAGGCAAAGCAATAAACACCAGATTTTGAGGAACAGTCTAAGGAACATGGATGTGGGCATCTAATTTATATTGAGCAGTTAGGGTTAGCCTTCCACAAAGGGCAATATTTAAAATGAGACCTATAGGGTGAGTAAGGTTGAAGCGGCAGCTAGTGAAAAGAATTCCAGGCAGAAGGAATGACATCCATGGGTCCCATGCACTAGGAACAATGAAGAGTTATCGGTGCTATTAGTACGTTCCTTCGCTCTATCCACACTCTCTATTACATCTGTTGTTCCCAGAGCTATGGAGGACAGTGTGGAGGGAGGTTGGGGAAAGGTTGGAAACTTACAACTTTATTTTTAATTCTTTACTGCTAGATTTCAAAGTAATAAACGTGCCTATTTTTTTCCCCAAGGATAATTAAAAGTTAAAATAGCTCTACAAAACATGGAAGCACATATCTTCAGTTTTTCTCAAAGATCCCTTCTTCTTATTTCCCTCCATCCTCTGTACTCCTGAGACAGAGATGCTTGAATGTCTTTAGTGGCCTCTTCTTGCCTTCTGGGTGTTGATTGTGATTGGCTTTGGTCAACAAGAGACCCAGCCTCAAGATGGTACCCAACCAGAGGTAGAAGAGTTTGAAAAGATGATCCTTTTTCTTCCAGATTCTTCTGTGGTGGGTCTGCCTAGTGGAGTGTGCTATCTACAGAACTCTACATTTCTACTAGCTGCCTTCTCTATAGAGCTCTGTATGCGGTATCTGCTCCCTCTCAGTGGTAAGGGGATGACATATCCTTTGCCCCAGAAATGCGGGTCACATTCTTTGGAATCTGTGCCTACCTTACATAACAGATGGGACTTTGCACATGTGATTGTGTTAAAGATTTTGAGTTGATACTTTTATCTAGGGGGTAATCAACAGCTATCTAATTGGACTTAGCCCCTCTCAATGGGAGGGAATTCATGGGTGACACTGTAAATATAGTCAAATACACAAGGATAGAGAAGTCAGAAGTCCTAAGGAAAAGCCCATCTCTGTCGTATCTCTAGACAAATGAAATTTCTTACTGTATGCTAAATATGAATCCTTATATTTACAGACAAGGATACACCACTAAAGGATACACATACAACACTCATCAAAGATGCTTCTTTTTGCAACAATGGAGGCTATCACAGAGTTCCACAACTGGTCACACAGAGAATATATGTCTGAGTGATGCCCAGCCCTAAGTGACACATCTACCTTGGAAATTCTACACCAAAGGCTCATGGAACATAGCAGAATGGGGTAGAGAGAACACTAATACGTTCTTCAACTCTCAACAGTGAAGGTTACTCATATAACAGAGTGTGATGCACACAGAAGGCCACAACTGGCTAAGTTTTAGAGAATAAGAAACTACAGCTTGCATATCCCTGGATAGGACTCCTATATTAAACCCCACCCACCCACAGCTTCGGGATTATTGTAGACAAGGGGACAAACAGATTGTAAGAGCCAGGGTTGGTGCATGAACACACGGGAGCAGAGGTTTTCAGGCCACTGGGAACTTGCTCACAGAAACTTGCAACAATGGTGACAGCATTGAGATGACTCATGCTGACTCAATCAGACAAAAACTCAGCATAGAACAAGGGAAATGGGCAGCAGGCTCCAACCCGAGCTAAGGAACTATTGGCAGCTGATTACTGCTGGGTGAGGGAGAGCTGATTTTCTTTAAGGGAGTGACTCTAGATAGGCTGACTAGACCCCAGTGGAAGAACATGCATCAAAGGACATCTGGGTACAATGGTTGACTGAATGAGACTTAACATATATGACAGAATGCATGAAAATGGTGGGAGTGGGGGGCATGAATGGGGGAGAGGGTCTAAATTTGATTAAGACCTATTACATGAAACACACAAAAACTCAATAAAAATACTTTTTTAAAAAAGATCTTGAGTTGAGATTATCCTATATCATCTGGGTGGGTCCCTCATAAAAAGGGGATGGAGGGTCCAACACATACTGGAAACAGAGAGATTAAAGTGATGTGGTGTGAGTGCATGATTTCCAGAAAAGAAAGGCTAGGAGGTAGGTTCTCCTTTTAGGGCTTCCAGGAGGAATGTTGTACTTTTGGTACCTTGGCTTTAGCATAGTGAAGTTTATTTCGGACTCCTGACCTGCAGATCTATAAACTAATAAAATCTGTGAATTGTAAATGTATATTGTGCTAGGGCATTAAGCTTGTGATATTGTAGTAGTGTTGATGAAATACTCACACACAATCCTAGGGCAATGACTAAATCTGCTTTTCTAGCTCAGGGTGATGCATCCTGCCTTGTTAGCTATATTGGACTCTGCCCATGCTCTATAAGTAGTTCTTGAACTGTCTTCCATCACCCTCTTTAAGTGTGCTATAGGTCTGAGATTTTGCTTTTTCTCTTTCTTAAGTGGGTGTTATAGTTCATAGTACACGATATACATGATAGAAGTGAGGGCAGATGGGTTACTAAAGGAAGTAGGTTTCTTAATTTGTTAGTTGAAATGCTTTTCCTACTCTCTGTTATTAGGCTCTACATCCTTTGTTATGCACTTCAAATGAATAATCAATGTGAAGTGAGTAAAGATGTCACTGGCATATATTAGAATGAAGTTCAAATCACAAGAATGGATTATGATTAATACTCTCAAGGCAGACCCAGAAAGTCAAGTTGTCTATGGGGACATGGGAAAAGCATCAGGGGCTAAACAATGCTTTACATGTGTGGTCAGAAGGCCTGCAGTTCGCACTGGTGGGATTCTTTGCATATGTCTGTGGGCTTTTCTCACACTGGCTGTACCGAAATGTCTGTTTTCTTCTGCTGCTATCCAATCTACTTGTCACTTCTACAAGGAAGCCATCTGTAATCCTTAAGCTGAATTAAGCAACCCTGTAAGTGTTCCCATAGCCCCTGGGCTTTTCTCTTTGCTAGTCAAATCTATATACTTGCCTTTCTTTCAACATTAATCTGGTACTTTTTAGGTCAAAACTGTGTTCATAACCTCTATGTCTTTAACATCTAGCAATGCCCAGTTCATAGTAAGTTCTGTGCAAACAAATAATATGTAGGCATCTAAAGTTAAATCTACACAATTATTATTTGAAAGCATCAATGTCCAGTACTAAATGCTATTCATTCAGGACCTATTGAAATTAATAGCTTTTTAATAGTTCTCAGTAGCCCTACTGAAGATTGTAGAAAAATATAAAGCATGGGAAATGTCATGATGTAAAAACAGTTACCTTAAATGGAACAGTCAGATGTCAGAATCAAATAGAAATGCTCACATGAAATTGAAGTCTGTAGGTCCCTGAGAGACTTCCCTTCTGCTGTCTAAAGTTAATGTGGCCGATTTATCATTCTGCAAATACTTTGTGGCTATAGTTCATTCGTATGCCTTACAGCCTCTGTGTGCATTTCAGCTCTTGGCTTTAGTGAGCATGTAAACTGTAAGATTAAATAACTTGTACTGATTTTCTATTGGAAATGAATGGGTCAAAGGTTGGAGTGCATGTTACTTAGTACATATGATTTCTTAGGAGAAAGTTACAGAATCTTGCCAGTAAAAGGCATTCTATGGCAACTTTCTCATTTCTACCTTCCTGATGCGTATTAAACAGCACATCAACGAGCAATAGTTCATATGAGTAAGGAAAACAGAGAACATTTGCAACTGGAAAAATGCGGTTATTTAAGATTGTGATACAGGTCTGCCATGCTACTGGAAGGAAGAAAATTGTGCTTATTTTAGAAGACAGCACCTTGCTCATTTTTAGCGAGGTTGATACTTTTGGAGCATGATTACACAACACTAGGAAGAAGCACTGTAGAGGCTGCAGAGGGTACAAACCACCTCCACCTATACGGCTACCAACGACCCACTGAAAACTTACTCAGTTCTTTCTATGTTATATGTTTAGATCCTTTCTTCATTCACTGATTCTTTTAGCAAAGTTTTCTAACCAGGTAACTTTGTTAATTCCTAGGCTGTTAAGGCCATGGATTTACTTAGGGTAACTGACTAAAAAATATCACTTTATGCAGACGTTTGTAGCAGCATTATTCACAATAAGCCCAAAAGTGAAAGAATCCTAGTGTCTATCAACATATGTGTGGATAGATAATATGCAGTTTGCACATATGAAGGGATACTGGAGAAGTTGGGGTATAAAGTAAAATCTGAATCCAACCACAATATGTGTAATCATATTTAATAAAAGAGTTCTGCAGTTATCCTTCTCCTCCTTTTTTGTGATAAGCAGAATTGTACACAGAACCTCATGCTAGACTTTCGTCCTATCACTGAGCTACATCCCTAGATATATTAGGATTGGTTTTTAAAAATATTTGGTACAGAGTCTATCTAAGTTACCCATTCTGGCCTTGAACTCACTCTGAAGCTTTGAACTGGTGATCTCCTGAGTCAGTTTCTAGAGTAGACGGTATTACAGGCAGGCATCACCATTTGTGATCTTTTTCTTTTTTTCTCTCTTAATTTTTTTCTGTTATTGAGACTAAAATAGCTAGAGTTATATGACTTTAAAGTATCCAGGAACACTTTAATTGGAGGTGGGATAGAATGTTCTAAAAATCATCTAAGGCTCTGATATATGATGAACTCTATGATTAAAGTAATGTTTGAATAACTGAAGAGAATGCTAAGCAAAGTTCAACAGCACAGTCACATCTGCTTAAATGCAGTAGCATCCTCCCACAAAAGAGGTTTCAATATCAAGTCAATCTCTCCATTCGTAAAGACACTGATAGAACCAAGAGGTTAACATAGTGGTTGGCTTCGGGTAGACTTACATCATGTCTACCTTCTCAGAATGGACCCATGTACAGGGTGGGGATGAAATTGCCATAGCATTACAGAGCATGCCCAGCAGGAAGAGTCAGAAATCCTGGGGAATGCACGGGCATGTGACAGTGTGACCACTCAGTGCTCTGTGACTTCATCCTCTCCATGAGGACCTTAATGCTATGCATACCTCTCAATCCTTTATTATTGATGATCACCTGAATTTCAGAATTATGCATCTTTTAAATCAGTTTTATTAAGACATAAAGCATCCATTTGAAGTATAAAATTTAAGGTTTTTTTGTATATTACAGAAATATATGTTTAACAAATTGTGGTAACACACATGCACACATACACATAAAGTTTGCCACTTGAAGCATGTTAAGTACACAATACAGTGGCACTAATTACATCTACCTTTAATCATCCCACAAAGAAACTCTATATTCATGAATCATTAATTCTTCACTCCCTTCAGTATCTGACACCTTCTGTCTACTTTCTATCTCTATGAATTTGTGTAATTCAGATACTGAATACAATTGGAATTTTATTATTTTTTCTTTTTGTGTCTTGTTTTTGTTGTGGTTTTTTTTGTTGTTGTTGTCATTTTGGTTTTTTTAGATAGAGCCTCTGTGCTATGCCAGGTGACATGGGACTCACTATGTAGACCAGACTGGCCTTGATTTCACAGAGAGCTGCCTGTCTCTGCCTCCTGAGTACTGAGATTATAATGTGTGCCACCATGCCCAGGTATTTTTGTTTATCTAGCATTATGCTATCATGGTGCATCTTCATTGTTGCATTTATCAGACTTTCATTCCTTCTCATGGCTGAATAACACCCCTTCATATGTACAAACTGCATATTATCTACCCACACATATGTTGAAAGACACTGATTCTTTTACTTTTTAGCTTATTGTGAATAATGATGCTATAAACAACTGCACAGAAGTGATTTTTTTAGTCAGTTACCATAAGTAAATCCAGGGCCTAACAGACTAGGAATTAAGTTAGTTTTCCCCATGAACGCTGAAGAAGTCATGGGAAGGAAGAAAAGCATTCAAACACTATATTCCAGCAGTGCTCTTTTCTACAACTGTCTTCTAGCTTAAATACACATCCATAGTTTTGCCTATGGCATCCGTGTTGGAATTAGTCACAGTTCTGTGACATACTATTGAGGCATACTATCAGTGGAAATGTAGTTGGTTTGTTATGAAAACCAACATAAGTGTAGTTCAATAATTGGCTATAGAGCTGGGAGAAAAGCAGTTCTAAACCAATGTATGTAATTGACTTTTGTATCTGATTTCACAGTAGTATGTAAATATACTTCATATTTGACCTCACTATTCCCAAATATAAAGGCAATACTTTCAATTTCTGCAATGTCTAGATTTTATGAAACACTGACTATTAAATAAATTCTTGTCAACTGTACACAGAGGCTGTAAGACAACTGGAGAAGCTACATTCAATTACAGGACAGCAGCCTGAAAATCAATTGTAATAGAAATATCAAACAAAGCTCCTCACTGCCGTGACTGGCATACGATACAGAACATTATGGAGACATTAAATAAGGGGGACCAACTCCGAAAGCAGAGTTGTTTCTGATTGCCTAAGCAGAGTTCGTATACCAATGAGCAAACAAAAATCAGAAGTTGGAACTTTAAAGAAAAGAGAAAGAGAAAGAAGCTAATGTTAAAAGCAAAGCTTAGTGACTACCAAGTTAGTGGCTTGACTAGGGAGGTAAACGAGCTAAGATTATGTGGGGTTTGTTCAAGGTGCACCATAATGCTTTGCTTGGGATTTTCAAAATTATTTTACAGTCTAATGAATTCTAACCATGTCTTTATAAAAACCGTGCTCCTCCACTCCTTGTTAAGAAATGCATCTCAAAGTAGCAGAGGATGCTGGGAAGATGGGAAATTGACTGTGGAAGACAATGTCAGGTGGCAAAATTCCTTTCAAGCTTCTGAGCAGGATTTTTAAAGTCAGAAAACTATCTTCTGGTGCAAGTTTAAAACACACAGAAGTCAAAACTCAATAAAATAAAATCTGTCCTCTGGAGGTATGAAAATCTGGACTACTGGTCTCACATTTGTATGTTTCACTGCATGTTTTGCTGTGAGTTAGCCTGTGTGGGCCTCTCCTCTTCCAGTCTTAATCCCAGTGACTTCAGATAAACTACTGCCACCACTGGAGATCTTTAGTTGAATAGGAGAAGTACTGAGGCCTGGATCTTCAGTGATTTGAAGACGAGATGAAGTAACCAAACACATGGTTACATAAGGAATCTGCAAAATTATTGGCTCTTATGTTCACCTTTTCAATGGTAATATTCATCTTGTCTGAAACAAGAGTAAGATACAGATCTTTAGGTAACTGCTCTGCTTGTTGTCTTGAGACACAGTGGCAAAGATGAATGGGCTGAGGGAGTAGTGGAAAGACAAGTGAGGTCATTGTATATTTAAGGACATCAAATGCCACCCAGCTCCCATGTAGAGAATTCCCTTTCTACCCTTGGCATTCTTTGTGAGAGTTATTTACAGACTCAAGATTTGGAACCTCCATGAATTTTAAAACAATGAACAAAACATTAGCACTAAGCGTTTTCACCTTAGCGCTCTTGCTCTGACCAGGTTAACTAATCCTTTATTTTCTTTGCTATGATTTTCCACCAGAGTCTCTGAATTAAGCAGAACAAGTATGTCCTTGGCAAAGGAAAAGTCCAAATCCTGAAGGTCATTTCATGGTTTTAAGTGTTTATTTTTTTATCCTGTGACCCTATCACTCAACTGTGAAGTGTTTTATTAAGAAAATCCCCAGGGTTCTTTTGTCGTTAAGCCTGTGGGTTGTAGCTAATTTGGGGAATATACTCTCGGCTGGTCTTTTAAGGATTCACACATAAATTGAGGGAAAGGAGAAGATTATGAAAGATAGCTCTCAACAAATTAGTAAAATAGGATGAAATTCTCACATTTAGCATAGTTTCCTTAAAATGGGTTTTGGTGAATACTACATAGGGGGTATTTTTTCCTTTGTATTACTCTTTCCTGATTTGGAACAAAATAAGCTCAGCGAGAAAAGAGGGGGTGAGAAATAGTTAACAAAGAAACAACCTCTGCTCCAAATGCTTGAAAAGAGCTTCTCATGGAGATGTAATACCAAAACCCAAGAGCATGGGCCCTACAACTCACCCTAGAAGACATTCCGTAGAATTGAAGAAGATATTTCAGTACATACATTCATGTGAACCTTGAACCGGATGGTCTTTAAATTTGTAAATGAAATAAGATATGTGCATGTGTTTGTCTCAGGCAAAATTAAAGTGTATGAAATCTAGGAAAAATGAACACTTGGACATCACACCTGTCCCCAAATTCCCATCAGTCAATGTATCTCATAAATGACACAAATCAAATCTAGATATGTGACTCACTCATAGTTCCTGTGAATTGGACATATCCTAAAAAACTAAGAAATTGGCAACTTTTATCTCTTCTGCAACATTTTCTCTCCTCCCATCAGTAATCCTAGTGCCTTCTCCCCATGAAAACTATTTTCATGAAAAGCATCCTGTACCAGTCAGTGTAAATTTGCTTTATTTCTCTCAGGAGTCTTCGGAGGTTTGGTCACAGAATCACAAGTCGAGCCTATGACTTCTAGGATTCTACACACTGGCAAACTATGAAGACCACATATTTATGACACACATACATGATGTCGTATGCAAAACAATGAAAGGGATACAAGGGTTTTTGGTATACTAACTTTGTGTTAAAGCATTTCTCAAACCCTAGGAGGTAGATGTGCACTCACTTTGTGTGTGTGTTTATATTTACAGTACAAAGGTCGGTATGAGCCTTTATTGTGTTGACTAAATGAATAGCTTTCTTGATGAACATATTTTGTGACTTGTCAGGTGTCAAAGAGTTCTGTGGGCTATCAAGGCCCCTTCTTTTTGTTAGCAGCAAAAAAGCTCCATAAGATTAACTGGCCAAGAAAATAAGAATCTCTGACCTGACTGGAACCTTAACTTACCAGTTTTTCCAGATCAGTTACCTGGTAAGGACCGTCCCTAGGAAGGTGGGTTTACCTTAAATTACATTAAGGAGATGGATGGAATACTTACTGTGCTGATGAGAGGGAACTTTTCCTGCCTGGAATCTCTCTCCCTTAGGTCAGTGTCTAGACAGGGCCACAGACATGTGGCTGTTTGTATAAGTCTGTCCATTTTCTGAATTCTTCAGAACAGAAAAGTGTAATCCTTCCTTCTTTTCTTTATATCTCTTCTCTAACTATGCTTTTCCTAAAGCTTTGGGCTGCCCCGACATTTTGGGCTTTCTTATTTCTTTTTTCTAAAATTCTCTTCTCCCCCACCATGTGGCTAGTTGCTAGTCTGCCACATGTCTGACCCCCATGTTGGCTTCAAACTGGCATGGCTTTATGTCTTTTCTCCTTTTCCCATTCTGCTCCTCAAGACAGCTGCTGAGGTTTACAGCTGACCTGCCTTGAGGATTCTTTTCTTAAATTCAGATAAGATTGTCCTAAAGCTTCCCTTTGAGTCCATTCTTGAATTGTTTGATGAATGAGACTAAGAATCCTTAAGGAGGACCCCATCTTCCCCTCGTATCACAATCAGAGTATAAGTGCATAATTTTTAAATATTTGCACTCTGATGATCACCGTGACCTTCAAACCTTGCAAAGACTAAAACATTTGTTGGATGACTGCTGCAATGTGGCCCTGTCTGTGCTTCTGAATTTGATCTTCAAATGCTGAAAAAAAAAAATAAAGTCACAACATATACCCTGCATGGAACAGGAACACCAGGTCACAAGGTGAGCCTAGCATTTATTTACCACAAATCCCTGATCCAAAGTGTTAGCACACTAGCTGGATAATGTAATCACTTCATAAAGACCACTGAGTTTACCAATCACATGCAAATGCATCCACTTCCTTAAATCTCAAGGCCAAATTCCATTTTTTAAAATCCTTTGTTCTGCACCTGTGGTTTCAGATGAGGAAAAGTAGTAATGTTATTGGGAGGGTTGTTTTTCTTTAGACTTTTTTTCCTCAGATCTATCTAAGGTCCTCTGAGGTATCTCTTATTTCTCAAGCTTAGGAGGAGCAAATGGAAAAGACTCAGAGCAGCATGCTAGTTGATAAAGAGCAGTCCTCTGAGCATACATTTGTCCTGCTTGGGAGTGAGGTTTTGCTTCCACCTACGTTCTGAGGGGGCAGCTGTGATGTCTCGATAGGAGGAGAAAAAAATCAATATGCATGACAATCTGGTGCTGTGCCCATGGGACCATCGAGGGAAAATATGCTTTGTGCAATCCATGTGTCACAGACACCAGGTTGTCATCTGAAACAGGGGCACCCCTGTATTAAAACAGGTGCCGAAAGTGAGCAGGACAGAAAAGCAAGGGGAATCTTAAAGAAGCCCCTCTAGAACACAGCTGAGCCCTTGCCAACAGCAGAGCAGAATTGCAGCAGCACAATTAACAGCTGCTTGAGGCCCTTCTCTCTCAGCAGTGAACCTACAGTTTTCCAGGAATCTCACCAGAAACCTGTACAGGTACAGGGAGAGTTCATGTACTAAGCTCCTTGAGCAGCTCTGGTTTTACCTTAACACATCATAACTCCCTCCAAAGCCTCTCTGGAGCCCCCCACCCCATCACCCCATGTCATTCTTGTCAAGAGAGAAAGAAGGAAAAACAGCTTTCTTAAAAACCTTTTGAGATATAACGTGAGAGCCACTAAGATGATAACACATGGCAAATGCTAAGACAATTAGTTGCTTGCTCTCTCTTGGAGCGGCGGGACCCACGCTTGAGTCTGTCTTTCTTTCCCCTACCCTCCCTTAGGAAGCACATACCCACCACTTAACTGTGCCTTGCCTTCTGAGCACCTTTCCTTTTAGCCCTCATGCTTACACCTATATTAAAATATCTTTAATAAAATCACTAAACTCGTTAGTCCTGAAATGTTTTTCAGCATCGAAGCTATGAACTCCTTCTTGGCTTGAGTCCACGTCCTTTACAACAGGGGGACTCCTCAGCCTGCGGAAGGCAGCAGTGCGGAACTGAGTCCCTGTCCTCTCACCACTGACAAAACGAAATCCTGATGGCTGGCTGTAGAGCAGACATAAATGTCATTATGTCTCTATCTCTCTCTTTCTCTCGCTTTCGCTCTTGCTCTCGCTCCCGCTCTCGCTCTCATTCTAGCCTTGCTTCAAAAAATTCCTGCTCATTCCTCTCCCCCTGCTCTCTCACAATTTGTATTATGCATCTGAATATTAGTAGACTTTAAAGTCGACAGACTCTTTTGCTAACTGAAATGATAGAAATGATGAACTTTCCTACTTTGATAAATATAGCAAAACAATGACAACTATTACATTTGGACAACAAATATGAAAGATTAAAATGCCCTTAGAAGTTAAATGACTTCTTATGAGAGAAGTCCACAAACAACTTCCAGAGATAAAAAGGCTCTTTAGACTCCTTGAATGCCATGAGGGCAAGAGGGAGATAAAATAATTTCTCCCTGTGTATAAGTGCTTGAGATTGCTTATTTTCTTAAATTACGTAGTAGAATAGTCAACATGTGAGGACCCGTGACATACTTAATTGCCTATATGGTGAAAGTTGTTCATCCCCAAAGCCTCCTTAGATGGTCAACATGGCATGTGGAGGCAACAGAGGACTCATTTCTTTTCTGCTACAATCCACGCATACTCACTTCCTAGACTAGTAGCACTGTGTGTCCTTAAAGAATGAGCAACAGCTGTCCTCTGGGCCTTTGTATTGCAGGCCAATGAACACTCTGGGCTTCTGTTCACAGGAGCAGCTGCCTGACCAGAAAGCCGGCGTCTGCTGCTTTGTTTTTTAAAGAGGTGATCTCTTTAAAGGAATAGTGCTGTTGGAGACTTCTTGGGAGATTTCTATGACAGGATTTCTCCACTAGTTGGAAAGAGTCGTTTTACACTGGCCATGAATGTTATGTAGATCACTCTTTAGCAAGTTAACTCAGGTGTGGTACTTCATAACTGTAGTCTTAGACCTCAGGAGATGGAAGCAGGAAGATCAGGAGTTCAAGCCCAGCTTTGCTACACAGAGGATTTGACTCCAACTGCATTTAGTCTGTAAGAGCTTATTTCAGAAAACAAACAAACAAACAGACAAGTTTGCCTGTTCGCCCATGTTAAAAAATGACTTCCTAGAACAGGAAAGCAGTGTGTTTGCTCTCCTTTCTTGGCTCTGTTCTCAGGGTGCATCCCAAACTGCCCTTTCTCTAATAGGAGACAGCTGATTACTGACAGTGCTTATATATTTGCAAAACCCAAAGCAACTTACCCACATAGGACAAACAGGATCTCAAAAGTCTTGTGGAAGATATTCAACTTGTTAAATCAGTAAAAGCTGAGACAAAGTCTGTACCATGTATTTCAAGGCCAAGATGTTGAAGATGGACAGTTTAGAGGCAATGTTTCTTATGAAATGATGGCAGTACACACTGGTACATGCTGGATCAGGTACAGACTCTATGCTTTCTTTAAGGTCACATGGGTCATTTTATGCCAGTTAATATGAAATATGTAAAGTTTCATATACCCTGCATAGAATAGGAACATTAGATGACAACGTGAGCCAAACATTTATTCACCATAAACCTCTGATCCAATGTGTTAGCACAGTATCTATGGAAGTATTTCTGGATAATTTAATCACTTCATAAAGTCCTCTGAGTTCACCAGTCACATTCAAATACATTCATCTTCTTAAATCTCAAGACCAAACTCAATTTTTTAAGCCTTTATTCTGTAGCCTTGGTCTATAAAGTCTGTTTTTAATATCTTCATTTTAAAGCATAATATATAAACACTCGTTTCCTCATTACTTAGTTTAAGAAATAACACTTTTCCAATACAGGTGAGTCACCTGGGAGAAACTGACACTGACTTTTCTACTGCCTTCTCCCAAGAAGAAGTAAAGACAGGGTCTGCTCTGCAGTTCTCCCTATCACTGTATTCCTCAGGAATGAATGACAAAGGACAAATAATTTCACACATTCTAGAATAAATCACATCAATTTTTCGATCTGGAGGGACAGAGGATCTAAGCAGGCATGCCGGGAAATAGTACCGGCCACGCACTTGCTTTGGGTGCACAGGAGCAAGGCTGGCTTGATTTGTTTTGCAGATAAAGAATAGCTGTAGTGATTTTTCAGAAAGAATTTCTTCTTGAACTTTAATACTTTATTCTGTGCTGTTAAGTCAGTTCTCACCTACTTCATGATAAATTTTATCCATCCATAACTGGAGGTGTTTTCATTTCTATGATGTATAACACATTTAAAAGGCATTGTTGGTTTACAGAGGATGTGATGCATTCAGACACTTGAACAACGAATAGCCAATAAAGACTATTAAAGCTATTTGTTTAAAGTAAGAAAACAGTTTTGCCAATTAAATATCATTTTTTGATGTTCTAAATTGCAAAACTGACAAATGGCTATACTAGCTAGATAGTGCTAATCACTCTGCTTGAAAAGTAAGCAACAAGTAGAAATTAAATATGAACATTATCTTATGCAAACAAGTGATGTTAAATTGATGTTCTAGAGCTGATTTTCTAAAGATAGGATTAATGTAAGAAAACCCTGGCTGCAGTTTTGATACTAGATGTACTTCTTCCAGTTTAGCACATATTTATTTAACAACTGCTTATTTTCTGGAATTCTGCAAAGCTCGGGGGATTCAAGTATTTAGAGTTTTTTAGTTCAAAGATGACACCTCTATTGTTAATCATATCCCTCTAGCAATCATTTCTACAATATAAAGTACATGTATATAAAACAGTCCTGTAGGGGCTGGAGAGATGGCTCAGCAGTTAAGAACACTGTCTATTCTTGCAGAAGACCTGGGTTCGAATCCCAGCACCCACATGGCAGCTAACAACTGTCTGTAACTCCAGTTCCAGTGATTCCGATGGCCTCTTCTGTCCTCCGCAGGCATTGCATGACACGGGTGCCCTTAACCTACATGCAGGCAATATATGCATACACATTAAATAAAAATAATAAATAAAATATTAAAGCTGTCCTGTAATGAAAAGTATCAGAATAAGCCATTCAATTTCCTGTGTGGAATAGCTTCACTATAAAATAAAAACATAAAATTAAAAATGGTCTTTACTTATAAGCCCTTTCTATATCAGAGTCTAAACTCCATCTTTTACAAACATCCAGTGTCCAGGCTTCTGAGCTTAGCTCCAACTGCTCTGTGATCTTGTCTTCTGTCCTTCCTCAGCCACTAAGTGGTCAGTCAGATTATTGACTTTGTCAGCATAAATAGGAGCACTTCAAATGTAAATGTCGCATTCTCCAGCCTCTTCCCATATTTTAGTTTCTGCCTTTTGTTTCCTGGGCTCTAACAAATTCATCCCACCAAGACCAGCAAGCATGGTTCCTATCTCTTTTTCACTGTGTCTCATTCTTTCCAACAAGCCCTCTGTGTCAGACACTGTGATCATTTCTTCACATACATTTCCAAGATTTATCAATCTCTCTCTTCCTTTGGCTAACCTATTATCCTATACCTCTACCTACACTGTATCTTAATCTCCACAACCAAAAATAGACAAAAACAACCATGTTGAATGATCTTATTTAAAATACGTAATAATAGAAAGGGCTTCACTGTGTTAACTGACCATCCTTTTCACTTAGTCTTTACTAGCTTAAGGCTGACTGCTGCTTTCTATCTCCTCCTAACGTGAAGCATTTCTCTCCAAATCTTATTCTCAGCTTTGGACTTGGCTAAATATTAGCCTAGAAAAATAGAAGCCATCAAAGAAGAATTTGCACTTGTGAGATGTTTCTTGTTGGCATCTATCACATCCTCTACTTTGTCTCCTAGCAGCAAATGCAGTACTTTGTTCAGGGTGATAGATGTGGGTCTAATTTCATTGTTCCACACCTGGAGATCCAGTTTTCCCAGCACCAATGGAACTTCTACACCTAAGGCTCAAGGAACACAGCAGAACAAGGGGAAGAAAGAATATTAATTAATAAATAGATTTTTAAAAATTATAATAGCAATAAAATTCACAAGTTCTCTGCAAAAAGAAAGAATGCCAGTGTGTCCTTTCCCTGTGTTTTCTTTTGTACTTCTTTCCGTCCAACATACAAAACACTTTTACTTAGTTACTTTTAATATAACTCTTCCAATGAAATATAAATTCTATAAAGATTTTTTAAAAATAATTTTTATTGAATATTTTAAAAATCATATTTAGATCTCCTCCCTTATCTGCACCTTTCTTATAGCCCCCGCCAGACTTCACGTATTCTGTCATACATGTTAAGGCCTACCAAGCCAATTTTGTGTCCTCAAGTGCCTGTCAGTGTGTGTCTGGCCACTGGAGTCTGTTTAACCCATCTAGCCTCACACTCTTAGAGAAAACCAGCTCTCCCTCTCCCAGTAGTTATTGGTTACCAATAGTTCCTCAGCTAAGGTCAGGGATTCTTCCTTACTTCCCTACTTCTATGCTGGGATTTTTGTCTGGTTTGAGCTTGCATAGGTCTTATGCATGCTGTTGCCATTAATGAAGTTCATATGAGTAACTTCCTAGCTGTCTGGGACTCTGTTTCCTTGCGGTCATATAACACATCTGGCTCTTACAATCTTTCTGCCCCTCTTTCACAATGGTCCCTGAGCCTCGGGTGGCGCGGGTTTGATATAGGTGTCCTATTCAGGGTTAAGAGCTCTGCAGTTTCTGCTTATCTACACTTTGGTAAGTTGGTGCTTTCTGGGCTAATCACCAACTTTGCACGAACTTTGCTGGTGAGAGTTGAGAGATGCATTAATATTTTTTCTTCCCCTTGTTCTGCTGTATTTCTTGAGCCTTTGGTTTAGAAGTTCCACTGGTGCTGGGAAAACTGGATTTCTACATGTGGAATAATGAAATTAGATCCGTATCTATCACTCTGAACAAAAGTCAACTCCAAATGAATCAACGACCTCAATGTGAAAGCTGAAACACTGAAACTGTTAGAAGAAAACATAGGCAGGTCCCTTCAAGATATACAGATGCAAGAAAGGAATTTCTAAATCAAACTTAATCACTCAGGAATTAAGATTAATAATTGACAAATGGGACCTCATTAAACAATCAATTGAGTGGATGAAGACTGAGTGAGAGAAAATCTTCATCTGCTATGCATCTGACAGAGAATTAATATCCAAAATATACAAAAAACTCAGAAAACAAAGAATCAAGAAAACAAATGACCCAATTAAAAATGGGCTATGGATCTGAACAGAAAACTCTCAAAAGAATAAATACAAATAGCTAAGAAATACCTTAAAAAGTGTTCGGCATCCTTAGTAATTAGGAAAATGTAAACCAAAACCACTTTAAGATTTGATCTAACCTCAGACAGAATGCCTAAGATCAAGAGAACAAATGACATCAAGTGCTGGGGAGGATGTGGAGAAAAGGGAACTCTCATTCACAAGGCAAGAATGTTTAAGCCTTATGAGCACTGCCTTTTTCATACATGTAAAACAGTGCCTGGGAGCTAACATGCTTTCAGTACATTTACTGAATCAGTACATTAAAAAGCATGATTTAAATAGCATTTTCTATGAACTAGGTATGTGTTAAATAAAATCCCCAGCATCTTTTTCCTAATCAACTTTACACTGATGCTCTAAAGAAAGGATTTTAATTCTTGTTTTACAAATGAACAAATTTAAGCCACAAAGAAAAAAATTTGAATTTTGTTTTGTTCTTTCCTCAAGCATGGAAAACTTGGATGCCATCCCACTTCTAAAGCTTGGTGTTCGTCAAGGTTTACAGTCTTAATTACTACACTTAAGACAATATGCTGCATTATTTATGACTGTTGAGGTACCACTTTTCATTAAGCAAAACTTGCAATATGTTCACCTCTGTTTGATGATGAATGCCTTATTCTTTCCTTTATTCTTTCTTTCTCTCTCTTTCTTTTTCTTTCTTTCTCTCTTTCTTTCCTTTCTCTTTCTTTCTCTCTCTCTCTTTCTTTCTTCCTCCTCCTCCTCTTCCTCTATTTTTATTTTCTGTGTATGAATGTTTTGTTTGCATGTACATAAGTGTACCCATGTCTGAAATGCCCATGGAAGTCAGAAGACAGCCTCAGATCTTCTAGAACTGGAGTTACAGACAATTGTTAGCTGCCATGTAGGTGCTGGGAACTGAACCTCTGCCTTCTGCAGCCAGTGCTCTTACGGGCTGAGCCATCTCTCCAGCCCCTTTATTCAATCATATTCATTCCTCTTATCCATTCAGAAATTTGGAAAATAAAGCCTATGGTTCTTTGTTATAACGACAATTTCTACCTGTATTGACTTTCAGTTGATTGTGTGTCAAATCACACACACACAAAAAATGACATCTTTAAATGATACAAATTTATTATTTCATTGCTCTGGGGGCTGAAGTCTGAGGTGGTCTTACATAGCTAAAACCAAGGTATTATCAGGGAGTGCTCCTTCCCAAGGTTGTGGGGAGAAATCTGTTCCTTCTTTTTTCCAGCTTCACTTGGATTGGGAAAAAAGATAAAATGCATGACAAATGTACATAAGCTTGCCTCACCTCGACAGCTCCAGGAGTCTTACCAACACATTTCAGTTCAAATCCCAGATCTCCTCAGGTCTCATCAGTTCAGAAACTCATTGTATGACCACATAAATAAAATTATGCCAGAGAAGTCTTATAATGTATTACTTCATGGCCTGTCACTGATTCTGGATTTCCCATCACCTTCTTTATTTGAAGACCTTGGTGATCACACTGGACCAATGAATAATCAAGAAGAATTTCACTATGTCTGCATCTTTAATTTATGCCCATCTGCAAATTTCTTTTGTTGTATAAAGTAGCTTATTCACAGGTCTAAGAATTACAACATGGGAAATCTTTGTGAAGAGGGCATTGACCCAGACTACTTGTTGTATAGAACTATCCTCCAACAGACTCTAACCAACAAGACCACCGTAGTTGCACATGATCTGGGGAGGGGCTAAGAGTATACAGGCTGAGGAAGCCTAAAGGAGGGTCCCTCACTATTTTATGCAGCTACAGGGAAGCCACCATCCATGCTCAGATGTGGACTTTCCAGTGCAGCCTTATGGAGGGAGCACCCATACTCCTGTAAGTAAACCCTCACCCATTGCTCTGTAAGTCAGTCCAATAAATTCACTGGTTTCCCAGATTGCAGTTTGGTGAAATTGTACCTCAGTTTGTCATTGGGACCAAGGGAGGAGGGGGAAGATGTTTACCCCGCTCCAGAAGGAATTTTAGCAACACTGCTATAGTGAATCCTCTAGCCTGCCTGATTCATGCCCAGGAAATGGATGGATGAGGCTGCCACACAGATTCTTCTTAAATAATCTCATTCCTATTTCTGTCTTCTGCTGAGATGACTAGGGGAAGTAGAGGGGATAACTCTGTGCCTCATATATTTTCAAAAATATTCATTGGTAAATTGATAGCCTGACTTTTGGTTATCAGAGGTGCTAACAAATCACTGTCTGTCTGGCTATTACTTTGTCTTTACCAATTACCTAACAGCTTCCTAATTTAACATCTTTTGAAATCTGGATGTGCTGAGAATTTTCCACATCATGAAGTTTGATTCTTTTCTGTTGAATACTACTTTCTCCAGTTCTGTGTTTTTCTTCTCACATTTTGCTACAACCACCAACAAGGAACCAAGATCCGCCTTCAATACTTGGGAATCTCTTTAGTTAACTATCTAAATTCATTGCTTATAAGTTCTAATTTCTTCAGAATGGTACGATGCCATTTAGGTAAGTTTTCTGTAATTATAATAATTCTCCTCCCCATCCTCTTTTCCTTCTGTGCCCTCATCAGCAGTACTTTTAACAACCATAATTTTACCAACTGTTTGTTTATGGTGCTGTAGGTATCCTCTGAGCTGATTTGGGTTTTTACTATCATGCTCCTAACTTCTTCTGAACCCTCACAGCAGTCTTTGGCACCTAAATTTCTACCAACTGTTTGCTCAAGGAAATCTTTGTTTTATTTACCAAGTTCTCTAACATTAGGTGTTTTCATGGTGTTAGACTAGCAATCCATTAAAGGAAAACGTCTTTTGATCCAGACAACAGAACCTCTGAACAAATGGAGACACACCATTCCAATTGGGTGGGCTAATCACCTGGCAGAGGGACTACCCTTCAGGAAGGAAGGACCACTCCAAGGAAGGCCTGTTCACATTAAACCATGCCAAAGAGAGAGGAAGAATAATTATTCCTTTAGTGAAATACTATATTTTTCTTTCCAGAACTCCCACTCCCTTATGCATTCACTACAAGGCCAACAGCCACGATGTTTGGCTGGGTCTGCTTACCTTTCTGAGCCTCACTCAGAAATGTGTAAATTTTCCTTTTTTTTTTTTTTTTTTTTTGCTCTTTGTTTTTCAGATGATGGCCAGAACCTAAATATGCTTTTCCTGATACTCTGGGCTTCCTTACTCTTTCTCTAAAGCTCCCTTCCCCACCACGTGGCTGCTTGTCTGTGGTGTGGCTGACCTCCGTGTACACACGACCAGCATGGCTTTTCTTCTTTTCTCTTCTCCATTCTCCTCCTCCAGGCTACTGCTGAGATTTATAGCTTGCCCTGGGAGGTTTTCTTTTAAACTCTAATAAAATTGTCTTCAAATTTCCCTTTGAGTCCATTCTTAAATTCTTTTATTAATGAAACTATGAACCCCAAGAAGGGGCCCTAACTTCCCCAGTATCAGTGGCACTCCCTTCCAGATACCTAATGTGCCATACACTGTCTAACTTGATTTCTGTTTTCCAATCCAGTTTGAGTTTAATCTTTGTTTCAGCAACTCTATATTTACCGCACTTGAAAACTGTTCAGAGTCTAGAAATTCACTTCCTGCCTCTATATAATATTGATGCCTTAGTAAGGATTGCCTCAGCTCTTAGCACTACAGGATCACCTAGTTTATCAGGAGGAATATTGGCCTATGCAATACTTCCTTATGCCTATTCTTCCTGGCAATTTCCCTCACCCCCAGGAAACATGTTCTCCCTTTCTCTCAGCATCATCTTTGATTGACTGCTGAGAAGGGGGAAAAACAGAATTGAAGATTTCTTGGCTTAAGAATAGTTTGTGGTGGTATTTCATGCTTGGAAAGGTGTATCTTACAAAATTAAGGCTTTAGCATACACACACCTAAGAGGCACACTCAGAAAGGGAAAATGTCGCATTTTAATTAATAAAATTATTCATAATATTTTCTTCATCGAATATCATTATAAAAGAATAAAATAGTAGTATTGTATTTCTGAACAAACGTGTTGAATATATTGTGTTCTAGTTTATTTTCTACTGCTTTGTTAAAACTCTGATCAAAACCAACTTGGGGACAGAAAAGATTTCTTTCATCTTACACTTCCCAGGTCACAGTCCATCACTGAGCAAAGTCAGGGCAGGAACTCAAGCAGGAACCTAGAGACAGGAACTGAAGCAGAGACCACGGACAAAAGTGGTTTACTGGCTGGCCCTTCTGGCCCATACTCAGCCTGTTTTCAAGACCATCTGCCCAGGCGTGGCATCACCCACAGTGGGCTGTGCCTTCCCACATCACTCAACAATGACTAAAATGTCTCACAGTCATGACCATAGGACAGTCTGATAGAGGAAATTCTCCAATTGAGGGTCCCTCTTCCCAGGTGTGTCAAGTTGACAACCAAAGCCAACTCTGGCATATAGTATAAGAGAGGTACTAGACTAGGGCTTAAAAATAATAAATAGAATATAGTCTCTTCAGGAAGCTGTATTAAAGTAAGGGAATCATATGTTTGATATGCACACATGTGACTTAGAAAGTACTGTGCTAGTTGTAAGTCTAGCACTTGTATATATTAAGTGACACCACTGATTCAGCCAAGGTCAATTTGCATTATTTGTCTCAGTTACCTTTAGTTGTAGATAGTAAGGAAACACCCATAGTCTTAAATTGCTACTTGAACAGAGCAAAATAAAGCTATATAGAAGATCACACATTATCTTTCTGTGTTTGGTAAAGTCAGACGCTTCAGTGAACTCTAGCAATCCTCAGTGCTGTCTAACAGTTCATGGAAGACACCTGGTTGTCACTGCACATTCTCAGAAGAGCCGTGGTCAATAGATCATAGATAAGCTCTAATTCTGCTGCTGCTGCTGCTGCTGCTGCTGCTGCTGATTCGCTGGCCCACACAAGTTATTCAGAAGTTGCTGTGTCTCAGTTTCTTGCCTGTCACTGTGCAAGTGTTCATTGAGAGTCTGTGTGGGTGGCACAGAGGAACAAGGAAGAAGGAACTGGAAGCACTGAGCTCAAGCCTTGCATGCTAGAGGGTGAAGCAGGTGAGGAAGCAAATGTATGCTCTGGAGAACATGGTAACACACCTGAACAAGTGCAGAGACTCTACAGTGAATATGGGTGATCTGGCTACATCACAATCTGATGGATGGAACACTGCATTCTATTTAAATTATCATTCTGAGCTGGGTATGGTGGTACGTGCCTTTAATTGCAGCACTCTGAGACAGAGGCAAGTGGATATCTGTCAGATTGAGGCCAGACTGGTCTACAGAACAAGTTCTAGTCCAGCTGGGGCTAAAGGGAGGACCTCTGTCAAAAAACAAAGTAAGAGACAGCCTGAGAGAGCAGACCACCAGAGAGTGCAGAGTTCTGACCTCCCTCTGGCCTCTCTCTGACAGAGGGCCTGAGAATGCAGGGGACTGCCTGAGAGCCCCAGATCCTGTCTCCACAAGGTGACACACAGAAAAAGACCCAACCTGTGAAGAAGCACTGCCAGATGGAAAAGCTCACTCAAGGATCCCTAATGACTCCCTGAGCTATAGCAGCCTCTCGGTACAGCTTTATCCCTGAGTGAGGATACCTATGTCTAGGAAAAGGCTTCAGTCCACGCTGTCATTCTGCCCCAGAGGCTCCACTCTAAGCCTTTGCTATCCTGTCTCTGCACAGGCTGGAGGTGTCAGCAACTGCTCCATGCACCTATCTCTATGTCCTGCACGTGATAGCGCAGGCGCTGACTCTACTTCAACCAAACAAAGGTGCATGCAGCTTCCTAAGGACTTCTTATAAGGGACCTGCCCACATTGGCAGAAAGATGATGATGGTCCTATAACTCCCACGAACTGCTGCTGAGGTTATGAACTACTTCGCAGACAAGGTCACTCCTCTGAGCACACGATGTGTCATATGACATTGGACTGTTTTAAACAGAAGGAAGGAATTATTGAGAGTATGTGGGTCATTGTAATGTGTAAACTTGGGGATCATTTACAAGTAAGTATTTTAGGCCCTCTTCCTAGCACAAGAGAATTTTATTTTCAATAAACTTTAATTTTGAAAATTAAAAAACCCAAAACAACAAAAAACCAAAATAAATAAATAAATATATAAATAACACCACTCTTATAAATTTTAAAAACTAGTACGCAGATTTTAATTCATTTGAACAAGTTATTTTTTTGGAATTCTAAATAACATTGCTGAATTGTGTGCCAGTCCCTATGCACATCACTTTTTCTTGAAGGACACTTTTGTCCTCTGGTCAATTGTAACTCTGGCAGGTCATTGGGAGTTTCTGGGTGGGGAGGCAGGGGAATCCTGCTAGCTATCTACTGTTTTCTCCCCCATGTTGCTTTCTAGTCTGTGTGCATATAGGACCCCCCTGCTTGGAATGCTTGGCTGTCCTTAGGGCAGCATTCAAGAGTCTAGGCCAGAGCTACACAGTGCTGAATCGCTGTACTGCTTCCACGAGGAGCAGCATAAGCAAAGAATGAATCCTTTGCCTGGTGGATCCAAGGAATGGATCTACAGATCCACGTGCTTGGTTCCATGCTGGACTCCAGACTTCTGAAAGTTCTTGATATAGATTGCTAAAGAAGCCAAACATATTCTGGCCTATGAAAACTCACTTACATTCACATATGGATTGTTTACTCTGACAGATAATGAGCTTTCTGCCCAAGAATGACCTCTCAGTGGAAGACCTAAGAGTTCGGTATGTTGCTTATTTAGATCCATAGTCTTAGTTTTATAACGTAAAGGCCCATTTGTGGAAACATCATTTAGGAAACATTACCTGGTAAACATATAGCCATTAAATAAGTCTTAAATTTTTAATAATGTAGATATTAGGGCAAACTTTTAACTCTTGCCATAATTTGTACAGTTTGGAGCATGAGATGGTGAAATACTTGAAAACTGGTGATGCTCATTTGAGATATTTGTTTATATAGGTGGAGTATAATACCAACTACCTCGCCCGCCTCTGCCCACCCAGGGACAAGGTACAGCTTCACTGTGAAGATAATGAAACTTTGGCATTAGGTGTTCTTGTTTGCTTTGGGTACTTTCAAGACTAGAAGGGGAACTTAACAGCTGTGCATTGAATTATATCTTTTAAGATCCAATTATGCCTCTGGCCTGGTTCCAAGGCATGCCTTCTTAATCTAAGTCTCTGCCTATTTAAGGAACTTCATTTCCCTTACATAGGACATGCATTGTATTTTTAAAGAAGCATAGCTTTGGTTCTTACTGATATCAACTCTTCTTCCACTCATGTATACTCACTGAGTCTGAGAGTGACTCTTAGAAGTACCATAATTGAAAAGGGTCTCCATAGGCTAGGATATCTTAGTAAGGTTTAAAAACATATTTCTATTGTTACACTTTGTGTACAGATGCACTTGTTTGAATAACACTCATTAATGTACCATAAGGAATACAATATTTGCTGCAAGAACACAGAGCTATCACTGTTTTATTTAAATAAAGAATCTAAAAGGAAAACTAAAAGTTTAATAAAGCATGATCTTAGGTTGTGAAGTGATTCAGTTATCCCAAATGATAACTTTATGCATCTTCCCCTTTTTAAGATAACAAAATGACAGATGAAAAAAGTAAAACAAGAAGCCTGGGATACATATTTACTTCTCTAAATAGAGTTGAGCCAATGAAAATGCAATCATGCTTGAAACAGTAGATGGACCGTGTGGTCCTTCTGCTCACTAAGAAGCACATCCTCCTCTTGGAGGCCATGGCATGGCTGATTTTGGATTCCAGGCAGTTCCACAACAATCTGACGAGATGATGTCAATTCTAGTCACACTGTTGAACTTGTGTCCTGCTTTAATGAGCTTGACATTTTTGCAAGAAATCAAGCAGTGTGTTAATGAGTTGGAGATGAGTATGCTTAAGTCAAAGTGCAACCATTTTATAGTTAATGAAACTGGTGAAAATTTAAAGAGAAGTGGGGTACAGTTTAATGCTGTCCTCAAAATAATCACCCACTGGATCTCATTTTAGAATATTGCACCTGAAATAATGTTTTATTTAGAATTTGGATGAGAAAAAGAAGATGCTGACCTTTTCTTGTTCATAGAAAATACATTCTGATATCAATCGTATTTTGTGAACTTCTGCCTTATCATTGTCAAATGATGGAATCTATTAGTGAGATGGGTATACTGGGTATATTAGCTTTATTTCAATCCATGTATATTCACATACAGGTTCTCTATTTTTTTTCACTCTCTTCCTTGCACAAAATTGTTCTTTTGGCAAAGTCACTTTAGACTAAGTGCTTTCAATGTAGATTGTTATTTTCATTATGCAAAAAGTTAGATTTAAATAATTGCATTCTACCTCTTCTCGCAGGGAACCTCCCCTACCCAGTGAAAAATTGGAGGGTAAATTTCCATTTATGTAGAGGGAAAAATTTAAGACATTTAGTTGTAAGTGAACATTAAAAAAAAAAACAGTAAAATCCTCTGTTCTCTTCAGCTGAAATCTGTTTGGATTTACTTTTAAGTTGTTCAAAATTTATTTTAATCTTATCCAGTGCTTTAGAAAAAGATAGTATGAATACCTTAAATAATTAACGATACAATAATGCAAAATAGATGATGATAATTGAGTTGCAAATATAAATGTATTTTTGTGTTTTTAAAGACTTATTTCTCATTATTTCTAAATTTGAGTGAGGCTAAATTGCTTTACATTTTCTTCCCCACAAAATAATTTAGTTAAGATGTTTTGAAGTCAAGTGTTTCAAAAGCATTAAGAATGGCTGTGGTAGCATTCAAAGCTCATGGAGAGGGACAATCATCAATATTGCTGGTGTCCCAGGCTAGTGGGTATAGACACACTTGAGTTTTCACACCATCTCTCATAAGAATTGAAGACACAGGGTCCTGGTGTCTGTTGTTCAAAAATCTTTTCTAGAAATACAACAGTATCTACTTTTAATCCTGGTGTTGTAATGCTTTATATTAAAATGCAAGGACAATACCAAAAAGAGGATGTAAATTATAGTTTGGTGATAGTGGGTGTCCATTGAGTAACTAACTTAAATGCTCAAGGACTTCCAATGACTATACCACAATTTGTGACTTTAAATCAGGATTATGTGAATGGGAGGAAAGTATATTTTTAAGCCTTGCATCATTTGTTTGGGGTTTTACTCAGATTATTGGTACTTAGCTTTGGTATCATCATCATCATCATCATCATTATTATTATTATTATCATTTATTGCTGTGTTTTAGTTTGGCTCATTCTGTTAACCCTTCCTCATTTCTTTTCCTCATAGTAGTGTTCAAACATTTATTACTTTAACGGCATATGAAGGGCTAAATGGGATGGGGAATAAGAGGGCAGGGAAGAGGAGGGAGTAAAAGGAGGGTTAGCTAACACTACAACCTGCTGAATGATCATATAGACGCCTGCTACCATAGAAGCTTCTTCTTACATATACAATAAAAAAAACAGTTTATAATGAGCATTCAATGGCCCTTACCAGACATCATAGGTTAGCAAATAAAAAGACCTAATTCAAGAGCTAATTCAAGAGCTCCCTCTTTCAGAGTTCCTAACCAGTGTTTGGGGTGGGGGGTCACATAGGCCCTCAAACAATATTGGTATTCACATTGATCTTGGTTAACTGCCAGAACTGTAAGTTCTATTGCAGAAGACACTCATATGTGTCATGGAACAAACAAGAAATCAAGCTGGTATTGACCTCAAAGTTTCTTCTCTACTGGCTAGCTTTCATTGTGCTTAAAGGTATGATCCACGTTATTCTACTTGCTACATTTTTGCTAATATTTCTTCTTTCTTTCATGGCCAGTTCCCTTGAGAGAAAACCTTTGACTTCCACTAGCTTTTTGAAAATAGTCTTGTCAAAATTCCTACTAATTTATTAACTGACCAATCCAATTTAATTACTTAGTCTCATTCAATTTTGCATTCTTTCATGGACTTAGTAAATATTAGAGATGCCACACCATCCGCTTTGCTAATCACTGATTGTAAATGAAGCAGGAGATCAGAATAGATGGCAATTTCTGCATTTATGTAAGTAATGGAGGTTACTGGTAACATAAATGTATATGTGAGGCTAATTTAGGTAAGATGGCCATGTCTGAGGGGTTCACATAAGAGACAAAACCTGAAGGATTAGAAGGAAACTATCACGTGACTTGGGAAAACTGTATCCCAAGAAGAAACTTCAGAAAAAGCATCTTAAGCACAAAAGAAGTAAATGTAAACAAGTCTAACCAGATCCAACTAGACTAGACCAAAGCAAAGAAAACCAACCAACTAAACTAACCAAACCATTAGGGGCACTTTCTTCTTGTTCTTGATAAAACTTGTTAACGTTGATTTAGTAATGCTGACCTCTGGTGATTCTCTGACATCTGATTATCTTTTATCTTCTATGTCTTCAGAGTCTGGATAGTAGATGGGAGGCTAAATACTCAAGATGAGGCTCCCAGAACTTCAGTCTCCATTATACACTTACCAAAACAAAATATACATTTCTACATGGTCCCTGGGTGATTCAAATGCACATTAGATTTTGCAGACCCAGGGGATTGGAGTTGTCCTGACTGAGTTTAACACTTACCTCTCTTCTCATCACTTTTCCCAGTTTAATGTCTTAGAGTTTTAGGTTCAGATCTCTTCTCTTTTATTTGCAGAATGCACATTTTCTGTGCGTTGAAGTCATGAGATTTAAAAGTCTTTGAAAACTATTTTGGCAGTTCTCAAAGACATAGAAAGAGGTATATGCAGGTAGTAACAATCTTGATGGAAAGATTAAAAATGATAGTGTGTACGAAGCTACAAACATGCACTACCTAGTGGTTTATTTATCACATATTACTTTAGTGATACACTGCTCACATTTTCCAAGTCAATAAGGCATTAACCATCAGCTTGTTGAATTTAGCCGTGAGCAGAGAATGTGTGAGGCAATGGCCTCCACTTTCATTGTCATATCAGCTGCTGAAAGATGCATGATATGACACACAGGATATTTTCTGAGTTCATTTTCCCAATGACAAGTCTAGTTGCATTCACAAGAACATCTTACCAGGTTCACATTGTTCTGTTCACTGAAACTATTAAAGCCTGATGATTAGGGTTTGTGTCAATGAAGAATTTAAAGTTTCCTCTAGTTAAACAACTTGCTCTGGCCTGCTGAGGAAGGATGGAGAGACCAAAGCAGAGAGAAGTACTTCTTTTTCATTTTCCACTATATGTACTGAATCATGATTGTCAGTTCAACCACATCATATCAAACTCAGTACACTGGACACCAGTAAGAGGCTTTGAGGACGTTCTCATCTTTGTGTTAGGCTGTGCTGTCCAACAGCCTGGGAACTCATGGTATTTTTTAAAGGTCTGACAATTTAAAATAAACTATTTCTTGAAAACCTACAGCCCTAGGAACTCTGTTGGGTCCTAGGGAAATAAGGATAAATAAGACAAGGTGTTCTTCCTTTAGGAGCTAGCATCCTGATCCTGAGACTGAGGACATGGTTACAAAGGCTTGGCTTCTTTAACAAAATCCTGCTAAGAAACACAAACCAGTTCCTAACAATGTGACATGGTCTCATCTTGGGGCTTGTTAAATATGTAATTTGGAGACTGCTGGGATAGCTCAGTTATACAAGCATGAAGATTTGAGTTTGATCCCCAGAACATATTCAAAAGAGAGCCAGGTGTGGTAGCATGTGCTTATAATCCTAGTGTAGGAAGGCAGAGACAAGCCGGTTTTGGGGGTTCACAGTCCTGCCTGCCTATCCTAATCAGCAAGTTCCAGGACAAGTAAGACTATCTCAAAAATCAATGTGAATGGCACCTGAGGAACCCTAGAGGTTGACTACTAGCCTCCACATATATGAACGCACATGTACACACACACACACACACACACACACACACACACACACACACATATTCTATAGCAGCCATTCTCCTGCTTCCCAAACTTGGACTGTTCCTACTGCCATAGCACTATGTTCTAGGACTCTATATCTTGGCTTAGCTCTTGTGTTCACACCACATAAAGTCCTCTCTCTTCACTGCAAGTGTGTGTTACTCTGATAGCTATTCTCATATCTTGATTTCTTCTTTTTAAGGTATTCTTCTAAGAATGGCTCACAATCAGCTCAAATATCACCTTCTTCAAAAGTCTCTATTCTGCTCACATTTTCTTTAGATAGTCTTCCATCCTTTGTGACCTTGATATATATCCCCAAGATACTTTGAGAATTAAACTAGTTATTTCTTTCCTATATTCTCACTCCCTCTAAAAATGCGTCTTAGTCAACTCTGTATCTCTAACAGCTAACTGCTTTATATAACATGTTTCATAAAAGATTGTTGAATAATGGGTATACAGGGATTAACTACACAAAATAGTTGCCTGATACTGACTTACATTTATTATAATGTCCAAACCAAACCAGTATGAGTTTATATAATCAAGGAAGTCACACATTGTCTTTAGCAGAAAAGAAGTTTGAATAGTTTGAGTACTATCAGCAATCTTTACACATGAAAATTGATGAAATGCTATTTAACAGTCTACTTTGACTTATTAATATACTTCTTTTAAGCAGTCCTTAGCCTCTTTTAGGCTAGTTTTCTGTTGTACGTCGGTAAAAGAAGGAATAGAGGGAACAGTTTCTTGAATTTTTCCTCTAAAGTATATTGGATTTCTGTCCAACAAAGGAGTTCTAAGGGTAGCAATATTTTTTGAAATATGTGAATTTCCAGAGAGTAATATTGATCCCAGTACCATAATTATAGCATCATTACCTTGACACCCAAAACGCAATCTTCTCCTTTGAGGGATAATTACATTTGGGTAAGAAATCAACTAAAAAGAAACCTGGTGGATAAAATGTGTTATAAATATAAAAGGAAAACCCAAGGCACCTATAAAATAATACTAATACTGACTTCACTGAATGGCTGATTCTGAACTAGGTCTGAAAACAAACGAATGCCAATGTCTTTTTAAGAAGGCTCTAATTTGACTGCAAACTCATTTGCTTAGATTTACATTTTGTGCCTTGTTTATTAAATCCTTTATCCTGTTCATCCAAGCAATAATGAATGCCCACTCTGTACTGACCATGATCTAGTCACCTGAGTTACAAGCAGTACATAGAACAAAATTCATGTACTCATAGACCTGAACACATCTGGCTTCTGGAGACAATAATCAAAGCACAAACGAATGAAGAATCTGAAAAATGTTTATAATTGCTAAGATGCAAAACAGATCAAAGTAAAAGGACTAAGGATGATGGAGGATGTCTATAATCAAAGACACAGTGGAATTCTTCTGGATGAAGTGCCTGCTTTGTAAAGACCTGGAAGAATAAGTCTTGAAGGCAGAGGAAACAGTAAAACAAGGGCCTTAAAACAGTAGTCAGCTTGGTATACATGGACATAAAAGCCTCTGTAGACTGAAGTGACTGAAGGAGAAGTTACAAGGAAACGAGATGGAAAAGGTACCCACAGGTCAGATGATGTATTATCTGATTTTAGATCCTTTTCTGAGTGAGGGGAAAAGTCACTGGAGCATTTTTATTAGAAGTGTGACATGACTTCTGTCATAAGCATCGCTTTGGCTGCTGTCCATCTAACAGAATCTGGGGCAGTTATTAAACCTTGGAGGTTGTCAGGGTCCATACTATGGCATGTTGATTTGTGCACATCCCTCTGGGGGTGAAACGTCATGTGAAATGTGCAGGTACATATTTGTTTTCAGAGGGAAAATTCATTTCTGATACAAGTTGCTCAGAAAGATCTGTAACCCAAAAACTACTGCTGTAAAGGAACGAAGGCAAGTAAGATCAATAGGGAACAATGGTTCCACGTACAGAGGGACTCATATGGAGGGGCTGAAATGTAATTCATCCAGGATGAATGAGGATGCAACCAATTTATAATCTCTCCAATGAATGCATATACTTATGTACTAATAAGGATTTAGTTTAAATCCTTAATGATACCAAATGAAGAAACTTTGACTTTTTCATCTTTGTCATTAGCAGTGTATCTGGTCTTAGTATCTCTTGGTATAAAGTTACTTAGGTAGAAGCTGAATTTTATTTATTTTTATTTTTAAAGATATTTTATTTATGACATCCTGTTCTCCTTCTAGCCTTGGTCACAGGCCCGATTTTGCTCTTAGCACCCCAGATAGCTGGACTACCCCCTTAACTCCATGTGGTGGTGAGCTTTCCAAATAATGCTGTGTCCATTTCCCTACATTGGGGAACCTACATACCCTCCCACTGCTGTAGAGTTATGCATCCCTGCCCTTTAGTAGGGGCCCTTACCTTTGCAGACTGCCTGAGAGCACTTGAATCTACCCTCTATCTAGCAAGTTTCCAAAATTGTGCTGTGCTTGCTGACTAGAGGGGCCCAGACCTTAGGAGGAAAACAGAGCATCTGATTCCAACCTGACTTGGGCCTATGCAGGAACTGCTGAGTAGCTGGACTGGTGTCATTTGGTCCCTCCAATATAAAATCAAAAGAGAGACTCTGAAGCCTAGACCAGCTTTTCATACCCAATAAGAAAACAACAAACAGAAACAAGTATACAAACAGAAACAAACCAGAACTCAACAAAGGAAGGCTTGAGTCTCACAGCAGAATAAGAAACAATAAAAGAAATCCACATGCCAAAATCACAATGAAAAAATAATAATATGAGAAACCCAAATAATATGTCCCCACAAAACACCAACAGTTCTATAGAGGAGTTCTATAACAAGAACCCCCTAGATATAATTCAGGACACAGAATTTAGAAAAACAACCATAAACATGATGGAAGAATTCAATGAATTTAAAGAACACAAAAACAAATAAATCAAAGAACTAAAAGAAGACAAGGATAATCTTCTGACTGAATTCACAAAAGAGTTGAAATATTGAAGAAAACTCAGGCTGAAATGGAGAAGAAAGTGAAACACTCAATATGCCAATTAGAAAAAAACAGGAGAAAGCCTCAGCATAGAATGAATAAAATGGAAAACAGAATATCAAGACTGGGTGATAAAGTTGATGACTTGGACCTCTCAAACAAAGATTATGAAAAATTTAAGAAAACAAAGAATGGAATATGCAGTAAATGTGGGACACAATGAAAAGACCGAATTTATGCTTCATAGGAATAGAGGAAGGAGAAGAATCTCAGGATAATGGTTCGGACCAGATCTTCAACAGGATTGTAGAAGAAAATTTCCCAAAATTAAAGAAAACATTCCCATACAAATACAAGAAACATATAGAACACTCAATAGACAGGACCAGAAAAGAAACTCCCCATGGCATAGCATAGTAAAAACACTTTATGTACATAACAAAGAGAGAATACTGAAAGCTGCAAAAGAAAAACAAGTCACATATAAAGGAAAACCCATCAGAATTACAGCTGACTTTTCAATACAAACTATGAAAACCAGAAGAGCCTGACCAAAGTATTCCCAATTCTAAATGACATAGATGCCAACCCAGATTACTTTACCAAGCAAAAATTTCTATTATAGTTGAAGGGGAAAGAAAAATCTTCCACGACACAAATAAGCTGAAAGAATTCATGTCCACAAAACCAGCCCTTCAGAGAGTTCTGGAAGCAATACAAAGAGCTGAAGAAAGGAATGACTATACTCAGGGGGCAACAGAAAGACACTAAAAGAAGGTGTAATGGTGGAAACGTCCCACAGTTAGACCAAAAATGCAAACAGAAATACAAATGACATGAACCAATGCACATCTTTCAATAATAACTTTAAATATCAATGGACTGAACTCCCAGCCAAAAGACACAGGCTAGTGGAATTAATTAAGAAACAAAATCCATCTTTTTGTTGTCTGCAACAAACCAATCTCACCTTCAAGGACAGGCACTACCTGAAGGTGAAAGGATGGAAAAAATTATTCCAAGTAAATGGCACTAAGGAAGAAGCCGGTCTTGCAATTCTAATATCTGATCAACCAGACTTCAAACTAAAACTAATAAGAAAAGATAAAGAGGGCTACTTCATTCTGATCAAAGGAACAATTGACCAAGAAGGTATTATAATCATAAACATATATGCACCCAACTTTATAAAAACAACACTATGAGACTTTAAGACACAGATTAATCCAACACACTGACACTAGGGGACTTTAATATCCCACAGGCCAACTGGACAAAGAATAAACAGAGAGAGCATCTTCAGCAAATGGTGCTGGCAAACCTGGCTGTCTACCTTTAGTACAATGAAACTAGACCCTTATCTTTCACCTTGCACAAAAGTCAACTCCAAATCGATCAAAGATGAAACCTTAAACTCTGAAACTGTTAGAAGAAAACATTGGAAGTAACCTACAAGATTTAGGTGTAGGAAAAGACTTTCTGAATTGGACATCAGTTGCTCAGGTAAGGCCAAGAATCAACAAGTGGGACCTCATTAAATTAAAAAGTTTCTCTACAGCAAAAGACACTATAAAGGAAGTGAAGAGAAAACCGATATAGTGGGAGAAAATCTTCATCAGTGACACATTTGACAGAGGTTTAGCATGCAGAATATATAAAGAACTCAAAAAACAACCTAACAAGCAAGTGACCCAATTAAAAGATGGGCTAAGTATTTAAACAGAGCGTTCCCAAAAGAAGAAATAAAGATGGCTAAGAAATATCTTAAAAGGTGTTCAACATCATTCGTAATGAGGGAAATGCAAATTAAAACCACTTTAAGATCTCATCTTACTTAGTCTGGCTAAGATCAAGAGAACAAATGATACCAAATGCTGGAGAAGATGTGGGGAAAGGGGAACACTCATCCACTGCTGGTGGGATTGCAACCCCTATAGAAAGTAGTATAGAGAACTTTTAAAAAACACTGAAAATGAACATAACATTTGACTTGTTTATACCACTCCTTGACATATTCTCAAAGGACTCATCCTATTGCAGAGACACTTGTATATCCATATTTGTTGCTGCTTTTTTCACAGTACTGAAGAGATGGAAGCAACCTAAATTTCCCTCAACTGACAAGTGGATAATGAAAATGTGGTATATTTACACAATGGAATTCTATTCAACAATAAAGAAAGATGAAATTTTCAGGTAAATGGATGGAACTAGAAACTGTTATACTAAGTGAAGTAACACAGACTCAGAAAAACAAACGATGTATATTCTCCCACGCAAGTGGATCCTAGCACCAAATCCTTATATGTGAGTATGTATCCAGACATAACTGGAGGAACCAGGATAATTAAAAGGAACAAGGGAGGTAAAGGTAAAGAAAGAACCTGAGAGAGAAGAACAATAGGTGACAGGTGTTACTAAGGGAGAAATGGATATATTGGGACTATCTAAATGGGAGAGGAGAGGGAGGGTTATACAAGGAATCTTGGGATTCATTGTACAAGGGAAAGAAGGAGCTCATTAGAGGTGGGACCATAGGAGACTGGCATTATCAGGGGAGAAATAGGGAAAATGGGGGAGCCATTGTAGAAGGGTTAGGCAGGTAGAGAGAGAGAGAGAGAGAGAGAGAGAGAGAGAGAGAAGAGATAAATAAAGCGTAGATAGTTTAAAAAAAAACAGAAGGAATCATATTAGCCCAATAACCTAAGGAAAAATTATACATACAATATCTCTACATGAGTAGAGACAAGAAACAGTGCCATACAGGAGAAACCTTCCTTGAGTTGTTGGCCAGGGTAGTCCAAGAGACTCCCAAAATTACACAGCCTATTGTCATGGCCTCATAGAACTTGAAGGTAAGTCCTTACTGCTGAAGACAGAACATACTTCAGACACAGAATTTGGGGCAATGGACCTGGAACTGACCTGGAAGTCACTTTCCCTGAAGGCTGGTTCTTCTAGCTTTGGAAAGCACTATGAAGGTGCCAAGGGAAAACATCAATCTATGGTCCAACACCAGCTTCGAGACCAAATAAACACATCAATGACTGGCACAGCATATGGCAAGAAGTAGTGGCACTTTTATCTTAGGGGCAACCGACAGCTACCTCAATAAAAGTTCACTCAATGGAAGGAAACTCAAGTGTGGTACTGTAAACATAACAAAATATGCATGGCTGGAGAGGTCATAGATCATAGAGAAAATCCCAAGACTGTTACATCCCTCCACTAATGTAATTTCTTACAATGTACAAAAATGTATCCTTATATTACAGACAAATATCCCAGTCACCACTCATCAAAAAAGCTTCTTTTGCACAGGACAGAGATTATTACCAAGTACTACAACCAGTCACACACAGACATTGTCTATGAATTGACCAGGCTGAAGTGACACATCTACAATGCAACCTCTTACACCTAAGGTTCATGGGACACAGAACAGAGGTAAAGAGGACACTGAAGACTCTTTCACTTCTTATTAATGAAACTCCCTTAGGCAACAGAGGGCCAGAAACACAAGTGGTCACAAATGGTTAAAGCATAGAGATTAAGAGTCTTCTGGATGCTGGTTCTTGGACAGAACTCCTATATTAAACTTTATCCACCCAGGGCTCAGAGAGCATTGTGGAAGAGGGGGGAGAAAGTTTGTAAGAGCCAGGGGGGAGGTGTGTGACATATGGAAATAGAGTTCTATAAGCACCTGAAATCCTGCTCATATGAGTCTCCAGCAATGGTGTCCATATACGCAAGTCCCATACAAACTCAAGCAGACAAAAACCCAGCATAGAACTGGAGAAAAGGACAGCACACCCCAATATTAGCAGAAGAAATATTGGCAACCGATTACTGCTGGGCGAGGAACAGGGATCTTCCTAAAACAAGAGACTCTAGATAGGCTGACTAGACCTCAGTAGATGAACTTACACTGAGGAATGCCTGGGAACTCTAACTTGACAAAATAAGCCTTAACACAAATGAGAGAATGTATGAATTCCAGTGGGGGGGGGCTATGAGAGGATGCTAGTGGGGATAGGGGTATAAAAATGATTAAGACTGAGATGTTCTGTATGAAATACACAGAAATTCAACAAAAACAAATTAAGAATATTTCATTTATTATTATTTCATGTACATGAATGTATTGCCTGGATGCACGTAAGTGTACCTGTGTCATGCAGTGCTTGCGGAGGTCAGAAGAGGGTTCAGATCCCCTGGAACTGGAGTTACAGACTGTTGTTAGTTGCCATGTGGATGCTGAGCATTGAACCCGTCTCCTCTGAAAGAACAGTTAGTGCTCTTAATCACTGAGCCATCTCTCCAGTCCCACAGCTGAATTTTCTTAAAAAATTATTTTTATTGTTAAAATTTGTTTCTTCACAATTTCATACGTGTGCACTATGTATTTTGATACAGCTACTGCCCCTCCTATTTCCTTTCCTCCCTTTCCTATCAGTCCCTTCCCTTCCCTACAAATTTCTTTTTCCTATTGACTAGTTTGGGTTTTGTTTGGTGTCTCACAGTGTATAATTATTGCCGTCTTTGTGATCCTGAGGTTGGAACTAACAGTCGGAGCCTGATGAGATCATCACTATATGTGGAGGGCCCCATGAGTAGCTTCTCCTTGCACAGTTGACTAGAGGGTCCACCATCTGTGGACCAAGTGCTGTGAGTTCGTGGTTGTCATGGCTGTGTCATGTTCATAAGATGATACTTCACAGCTCCTCTCCCCATTTTCTAGTGCTTACGATCTTCCCATCCCCTTCTTCTGCAATGTTTCCTGACTCTTAAAGGGGTCAAATTTTATTGTGAACGTGTGTGACGTTCTCAGGACTAAAGAGTATTATAAAAAGTTCTATTTGTCTTAGCTAGTGTTCTAAAATGATGGATAAATTTCTTTTCTCTCCCAATCTAGAAGCCTTTGAGAGGGAACTGACACTGATTCTAACGACTCTTACAGCTAACAAAATACGTGAAAGCAAATCCTGAATCCATCACTCTAGAGTAGAGCCTTGGACGACAAAAGGAAAATGAGGAGGAACCCAATAGAGGGATGCCTTTGGAAGCTCCGGTCAAGAAATTCCAATGGACTTGCATATGAACATTTGAATGTTGCCCCGTTCTGACTTTTTTCTAGTTCCCTGTCTAGAACTTGTAATGCTAATTACTCTTGCCTTTACTTCTATCACATCTCCTAGTCATGATTCAAGGACTTTCTTACAAAAGGAAAATGAGGAGGAACCCAATAGAGGGATGCCTTTGGAAGCTCCGGTCAAGAAATTCCAATGGACTTGCATATGAACATTTGAATGTTGCCCCGTTCTGACTTTTTTCTAGTTCCCTGTCTAGAACTTGTAATGCTAATTACTCTTGCCTTTACTTCTATCACATCTCCTAGTCATGATTCAAGGACTTTCTTATCCCCCCCCATTCATGAGTCAAGGAGTTTCTTTCCTCCTTAGGGACAACAGATTTGCAATTGGGAGTCTTTTAGATAGATTAGTACTCCAGTTTCTTCACCCTGCATCCCTGTTCAGCATGGAAGAAGCCAGAGTGGTTGGTGTCTGTATTCCATATTGGGAATTTGGGTAACCTTTTCAGAAGATGGCATGATAAGAACAGGCGAAAGGAATTGCCTAGGCAGTTAGAGTAAAAATACGCCAAAGAAATGTAGCTAGTTTGTTGGCTAAAAGTCTAAATGTCTTCGGCTTGTTAGCAACATACTCTGTTCCAAGGTCAAAAATGTCAAAAGTATTTGGGAACTTGCATCTAATCCTTAAAAGATTTTTGGGTTACCTCTTCAGAGGGGGAATGTTAGAGTAATAGATAAATCAATCAAAGATGAAGAAAGAGTACATGAAATTATCAGAAAAAAGTGATGGGGAGATATGGGAGGAGTTGGAGGGGGCATGGATTTGATCAAAACTCCTTATATGCATGTATGAAATTCTCAATAAATTATTTATTTAAAGCAAAAAAAGAAAGAAAGAAATTCTATTTGTTTGGGTCATAGACATGGCTCAGTGGTTAAGAGCATTGGCTGCTCTTGTAGAGGACCTGGGTTCAATTCCCAGCACTCACATGGTGGCTAACAACTATCTGTAACTCCAATTCCAGAGGATCCAATGCTGTCTTCTGACCTCCTCAGGCATTTCACGACACGGGTGCATTTACCTACATGCAGACAATATGCTCATACACATAAAATAAAAATAATAAATAAATAAGTTAGTAAAAAATTTTTATTTGTCGAGGCCCTTTGGAAGTTGTGTGCAGCGATATTGTAATATTATGAATGCTTACAGTACTTGAGAAGACATTCAATTAAATTATTTGAGAATCTTCTGGGGGGAAGCTCTATTTGCTACAGACTAGCCATGACCACTTTTGAGCATCTCTTTATGTTTTCACGGAGTTAAGTTTAGCATAGCCATGTGTGATTCTTCCCCATGAGACACCCGAACAGAAGGACTGTGTTCCAAAGTACATAGCAGTCTGCTACGATCAGCTTTAAAGTACAGTGCCACAGTGCCTGAGAATTTGGATTTACAGTCCAATTTCTAATACATTTTTTTTCATTTCTTGAGAATATATTTTTGTTTTGTTTTGCTTTTGAGATTTTCATATGTATGTTTTATTTTTTAATTTTATTAAATTTTTGGGTTTCGTACAAAATAACTTGATGGTATTTAGGTCCCTTCTCTCATCATCATCCCCCTCCACTGCTCCCCTCCCAATTCAATACACTCCACTACATATACATAAGTAGGTTGACCAGGATCCAATGGATAGACCCATGCTGAGAGACATGTGGCAACATAAATGTGTTCTTTTTAACTGATGTGAAATAATTTGTGTAGAACTTTGCAGAAATTATATTACTTAAAGGAAATCGTCTGAAACTTTTAAGTATATTTTCTGCATGAGAGAATATATTTTTAATGGGTTGATAAATTATCATATATTGAGTGTTTCTGACTTTTGGATGGTTTACATATAATGATATATAATATAAAAGCCTTCTGAGAGAGTTGATGTTATTAGCATCTTCAGAGGGGAACATTGAAGCATTAAAAGACTGAGTTTTCCAAAGTTAAGCAGTAAACAGGAATAACTAGATTCTGAATAGAGTTTTAGCTGATTCTTTCTTAATAATTTTTCTTAATAAAATACCACACTCCCTTTTAGTACTGGGCAGGTGAGCAGTACAAGTTTCAGATAACTTACCTCAGGAAGATTAGAGGTTAACCTTTAAATATGAGGCTGGAATCAAATTCATTGTTGGATGTGACTTATTTCATATAAGCTGTGACCTTTAACTTCAGAGTGGGAAGACATACAAATAATATCCCAAAGAAACACTAGTCTAGGTTCCTTCCAGAAATTTTATTTGTGAAATAAAAGAAAAAGAGAAAGAAGGCTACCTTTTCTGATTGAAACATAAGAATTTTCAGTGTACATTTTTCCCATGACTACCTTCATAAGTGTATATAGTGGTAGACCTGAAGGATTCCAGTTAGCTTTTATGTCCAAGGATTTTCCTTTCTTTTGAAAGCAATACAGTATGATGACCAGTGACAAAGCTACTCCTTGGCAAATAAAAAGTGAGAGAATATTTTCTGAATTTAAAATGCATGCAGAACATTCTTTAAGTCAGCACAGACATAAACCAAATTAAAACTTACTTGAATGCATTTTTGGGAAAAGTGGAGACAGGTATGCTAGGCTGTACACAGATCTGCCACTCTGTAGCATTAGCCATGCTTCAGGAAGCAATAAAAAAAATGATGTTATCCAAAATAAGACATTTTGTGATAACCAAGTGACCTTAGAGTCCTGACCAGCATTTCAAGTATATAGGTTAAATATGAAATATTGATCTCTAATGCATGAGATTCTCTGATCTCATGGTCTTAGTAAAGACCATGGAGGCTACCAAACTTCATCACCAAGGATGAGGCTAACTGGGAACATAGCCATACATGTAGTCTTGTATTACCACTTTTCATGGTGGATGCAAAAATGTTACAGTAACCACTGCTAAGTACACCTAGATTGGTTCCTATAATCTGACCTAGTGCTTAGAAGCACAACTAAAGTTGCTCAAAGGAAGTTATTGGCTTGGAAAAAAGTAATGAGATTGACATTGTTAGTATAGTTCAAAGAATAGTTCTATGTGGTAGTTTATGACTAAAGGAGTATAAGTAAATTAAGCTAAGATAAACAGAATTCTTTTATTTTAGAAATCTATCTTTCTACTCATCCATCAAATCACTCATCAATTCATTTCTTCATTGCATAGCAGAAATACGATTCTCAAGTGACAGAAAAATACATAAGGTTAACCCTTGTAAAAGTGTTACAATCTAATTACAAGACAAATGTAAACTGTGGCATTATAAGATTTCTAATGTCTAAAAGGATGACAGTTTATGTATACTGATGAGGTTATAACAAGAATGAGTGTTGAAGTATAATTTTATCGAATGTTGTTCTGATAACCAGGAATGGAAACAAAAGAAGTAGTTTGCTAGAATGTTCTACATTGCTTTTCTGTTTTTGTAATAAAACACTCTAACCAAAAACAACTTGGGGAGGAAAGAGATTATTTTGGCTTATAGTTCCAGAGGGATAGAGTCCACAATGGCAGGGAAGGCATGGCATGCCAGTCAGGGCAGGAAGCTGGCTGATCCCATTTTTTATCCACTCACAGGAATTAGAGAGGGAAAACAGGAAGTAGAGTGAAGGTATAAGCCCTGAAGCTTCACCCCTAGTGAGGTATTTTCTCCAGAAAGGCCCCAACTCCCAAAGATTCCATAACCTCCCCAAACAGCACCAGCAATGGGGAAATGAAGTGTTCAAGTACATGAGCCTATGGAGGACATTTCTTATTCAAACCACAGCACAGAGTGAGTAAATGTGGACACTAGCCTTTAAAGATGGTGAATGTATATGGAGTAGAGTGAAAACTATATTATAGCAGGGCATCTTTACTAAACAAGGCTAATGGGGATAAATGAAGAAAGGGTTAAAAAAATCTGGAGTAACTATGGTAGAACTTCCATTTGAGAACTCTAGATGACTGGGTAATGAGATTAAACTAATGAAAGGATATGTGTGCGTGTGTGTGTGTGTGTGTGTGTGTGTGTGTGTGTGTGTTCTTTGTGTATGGGTAATGCTGCAAGTCAATAAAATGAAGTGGTCCACTGAACTATTTGAATGCAGAATCTGTAGAGTTGAAGGTACAATAGGTTAAAACAGGAAAATTGTGACTTATTTCTGTTGTGTAGGAAGATAACTATGACTTTGTTTATGCATGTTTGTCCTGAGAGGCACTTATTCCTCCGAGGGGTGGGACCTGCTGTGGAGAATTGGCTGAGGAGAGTTAGCTACAGAGAGGGAGCAGGGGGCAAGTTAGAGGTGAAGGGAGGGGCAGTTGACTCCATATTGGAAGGGAGCAATGAGGAAAAACCCAGTGTCTGGCTGAAGTGGCTGAGAGTGGGGGCATATACCTACTGAGGGTGAGACTGGGCCCATGAGGCATGGGTGAAAGCTAATGGAGACCGTGGGCATCAAAGCAATCTGGATCAGCGGGCCACTGAGCTACATAGCTGAGTGGGGCACTGGATGTTGGCCTTTCTAAGTTACTCTATTTCCCCTACCTTAAATATAAACTATGAAAAATTCAGACAAAGGTGTGTAATATGGTTTGTCTAATAGTGCCAGGAGCAAGGGATCCTGAGAACTCAGGGGACAACATGGCAACATTAGTGAGGATTCTAAGACATGCTGATGGTTTAACAGGAAGATGGGTGGTTTAATAGCTTCAGGTAACAATCAGGAAAAAAGAAGTTATCTACATGATGTTTGGTAGACTGAGGAAAGATGGGAACTCCTTGGAAGACTTTATAGATATGTCACATTTTGAAGTGCAGCTTCCACAGGTACCAAAGACAGGTAGGTTGTGGCTATCCTATATTAAGAATGAAGTTACTAAATATGAACCAAAGAAAAGCAACCAAGCTTAAAATTAAATGCTAAACCCGTTATATATACATAGATTATGTAATATGCAGATATTATATATGTATAGTAGAAGAGCTGGCCATATAACCATTTTTTCTGTCTGTAATGTCCTACTGATACTAGCAGTTATTTCATCATCCTTAATATCCATCAAATGCTTTTAGACATAAAGATATCATAGAGACGTAAGATTGATATTTCTTCTCATTAAAACTTCAGCTATATGTCTTAGACTTTAAATGAGTGTCTCTACTGACATATCATATGTTCAATCTGAACTTTAATAAATAATCTAGTATAAATCTATAATCTCAGTACTCTAGAGGCAGAAGCAGAAGGATTTTAAGTTTGAGGCATGTCTAGGGTTATATCTATGAGTTTAAGGCCAACCTGAACTACACAGCAAGATTCTGTCTCCAAAAACTAAAGCCTGAGGTTGTGGATCAGTGGGAGAGGGTTTGTGTAGCATTCAAAAAGTCTACATGTAATATAGTAGGGTTGGCCCACCTGCAAGGATCATCAGTTCACAAGAGGCCTGCAATTTTCACAGCAAAAGGGAAAGTATGAATAAATGCATAAATAATTAATATAAGAATATCAGTATCCATATAACAAAGAATCCTCCTTTGGAATGCTTCTGGCATGCTTTATTTGTTGAGGTTTATTCTGTAAAACCAGAAAAAAAGAGAATTTTGGACTGGTATTCTAGAATCAGCATTACTGTAACACACACTAATGTATAAAGTGCAGTGAGAAAAGTTTGAGGGGAGACAACCAGAACGATTATAATGAAATTCGTTTTAATTTTATCTACTATGCCATGCAATAAGAGCTTATCACTTGAGTGAAATAATATTTTCTATGAATGTAAGAACCAAAACTTCTTCCTTTCTAAATATATAAATATATATCCTTTTGTGAACACGAGTCAACTGAATAATTTGTTACTAATTGTTTAATTAAAATAATTTTGATCATTTGAATATCTGAATGCCAGACCTTGTTTTCTGGAATGTACCATGAATCTCTACTATATATAATTTCCTGCATATCACTTTGGAGTTGAAAAAACACAATAATAGATATTAATATAAATACATGGTCATCACAGCCTTCTTCCCCCCAGAAAAATACACAGAAATGTCTTGTGATTTTTTTAAGATATTCCAAGTAACGGTTTTCATGTTCTCATAGCTATAAAAGCAATAAGTCACTCAGTTCAGGATGAAATTACTAGTACCTCTAGTCTTATTACACAAAAATAGGGGCTCAAATCATCTTTTGTGTTCTCAAGTTCTATGTTTGTATGAAGTTGCTGCTCTGGTTTCTAGCCCACCATCCTGTGCCTTACTGTAGAGTCAAGGAAAAGGTTATAAATTTGCCGTCCAGTCGCTGTTGGAAGCCTGCTCTAAGTAGACCTGATTCAGAGATGCACATGGCCACTTCTCCTTGTAAGTTTGGTGCTAAAGCGTCAGCCTACCCTGTCTTGATGTGATTACAGCCCGGGATGCTTGCAGGAGAAATCTCACTTGGAAGATGAGTTAATAAGTAAAACTTAGCAAACACAAAGAGAACACAAATACCATAAAACCTTACCCTTGAGGTAATAGCAATCATAAGAATAATAATTATATCAATATGAGCTACTCATATGAATGTAGCTCTATTCTAATAGCCTTAAACATATTTCTCATTATTGTTCTAACAGCCTTATGAAAAAGGTACTATTATTTTGGCCTCTGTGGTTGAGGAATATGAAAGACAGAGATTAGGTAACTATGTACTCAAGGGCAAAGATAGAAGAAGAGGAGAGGCCAGAATTAGAATATGGGCATCCAAGTTCAGGGTCCAAATTCTTAGTCACTTTGTCTTGCTACAATCTGAAAAAAATTTAATTAATGTATAATTATTAGTCACAAGTAATATGCTAATACAAATACTAACACTTGAAACTACCTTAATTTTGCTATTGCACGTTAATATGCATCATGAATTATTACAGTGTTCCATAAATATGTATAAATTATTATATGTTAATAAAATATTTGTTCAAAAAAGTCAAAGCATAAATAAAATAATAAAAATTTTATATGATTATAAGGAGGAAATCGTTACAAACCATAGTTGCTGAACTCAAAGTTTCAAATGAAAAGCAAGTATCTTATTTGATGCAAAAGGAATCTGTTAGTGAACCAAAAATTAAGTTGAAGAGATATCCAGAATCCAGTTCAAAAAAAGAGAAAAGAAAATAGTAAAAAATGATAAGGAGCATGAACAGAATGATACAAAGGACAGGGTGGAAGAATGGCAGCAAAGCAGTGGAACACAGACAGCTGAACTCTGAGAACTCAGCCACTATATAAGCCTTAAGTTGGAGTAGCTTAGCTCAGGATGCCAAGGGTTAAACTAAGACAAAATCACTAAGAATTTCCATACAAGGCACATTACAAAAGAATCAAACCTATTATTTACTTAACAAGTATAAAAAGAATAGAAGTTTTATTATTATTATTATTATTATCATTATTATTATTATATTAAGCTCAGTTCAAAAGAAAATAGAAAGGAACCTCCAAAGCCTTTTGTTTTTTTCCTGCAATAATAAGGATTCAACAAAGCACACCAGGCAGACATTCTACCACGGAGTCCCAGAATCTCAAAAGTTTTGAGTAAACGTAACTTTGAGAGTAGAATGCAGTAGCTATTGAGAAATATCACAAAATGGTCCTTATGAAATAGACATGTTCTGATGAATAAATCAGGCTCTCATCATTAACTTTCTAGAAAGAAGTAAAATAAGATGAAAAGGAAGAATGAAATGTAAACAACAGTAAAAAACCAATAATACCCACTGATAAACATAAATTCTTAGAAAAGCATTATAGTAATTATTAATACTGTTATTTTTTGGTCTTTTTGAAAGAGGATTTTATTGTAGCCCTAGCTGGCCTGAAACTCAACATGAAAACCAGGCTGGTCTTGATCTTACAGAGGTCGCTCTGCTTCAGCCTTCCAAGTACTGAGATTAAAGGTGTGCAGCGCCACATCTGCCCATAGTAGTAATTATAAAGTACAGATTCACAAATAAGTATAATTAATATTAAGAAAAGATGGTAATACAAAGGACGATCAAACCAGAACATCCTGTCATAGTAGTGAAAGAAAAAGAGATGTTTAGCCTCAGATAGTTCTTAAAAATGATTTATATATATATATAAAATATGCAAATATTTGTAATTTTAAAATAGATGGGTATATATAGATATATTTATTCCTATATTCGTAATCAGAAACTAATGAGGTATACTCTCTATCTTCTTGATCTTTCAAAATTCCTCCTAAAAATAAAACCAGAAGTAAAAAAGTGAAAATAGAAATAACCCACAAGTGGTGTGGATATCATTATTCTTATACCTCAAACTCAGAACCTCCAGTGTGGAACTCATCCTCACACTACCTGATGTAGTGGGATTCCTCCTGAGGTTAATGATAATACTACATTTCTGGGGAAAAAATCAAAATCCTAGTCTCAATACTACCTTTAATAGATTAATATTAGACGATACACAATTATGTTTTGACCTTGTGGTATCTGGAAAATGTCTGTGACCTACAGCATGAAAATAAAATTCAGGGAAGTTAATTTTTTCATTTCATCTGATTTATTGGATTTTTAATTTAGCTTTGTTTCTTCAGACGATTCTTTTTTCCTAATGCTTTTTTAAAATTTTTTCTTATTGCTGGGATTAGAACAGTAATTATATTCTAAGCACACAGGAAACTTGTACTACAAATATGGGTTTAGGATACCTGTTGTCCTAGTTTCTGTCTGTTGTGATAAAATATTCAACATAAGCAACTTGAGGTAGAAAGGATTTATTTTGCTTACACTTTCAGATCACAATCCATCACTGAGAAAGGCAGGTCAGGAACTCAAGGCAGGAAACCAGAGCAGAAACCGTGGAGGAACACTGGGTGCTGGCTTGTCCTCTGGCTTGCTCACAGGCTCACGCTTAGCCAGCTTCCTAGTATACAGTCCAATCAAGACAATCCCTCACAAACATGTCCGTAGATCAACCTGATAAAGACAATTCCTCAGGGCTGGAGAGATGGCTCCACTCTTAAGGACACTGGCTGCTCTTGCAGAGGACCCAAGTTCAATTCCCACCACCCACATGGCAGCTAACAACAGTCCATAACTCTAGTTTCAGGGGATCCGATGCTCTCTTCTGGCCTCTTCAGGCATTGCATAACAAGGGTGCACTTACTACACACAAGCAATACACTCAAACACATAAAATAAAAAATAATTAATAAAAATACAATTACTCAGTTGAGTCTCTCTCTCTCTCTCTCTCTCTCTCTCTCTCGACTAGGCCTGTCAGGTTGACAGTTCATGGTAAATAGGACACTTGTACTATGAAAATTGTTGTCAAATATTTCCAAAATATCCAGTGAAATAAAGTTGACTCAATTCTACAGATTATCTGTAGTTTTTAATAGGTATGTTACAAGTTTAATGATATCTGTCCAATTTTACTGGCTTTATTCTTGAAATAAAGCATACATTTTCTCCCTAAGAAATAAAAGAGCCTATCAATTTTATCTTAAGTTTATATGTAAGTGAAACAGAGACCAATGATAACAAACATGGCTTTCATGATAACAACATTTATAGATATTTACAAAAATATATTAGACATATAACATTTAAATGATTGTCTTTAGAATATATAGCTTTAGACTGTCTAATTCAAGAATATAATCTAGAGAATAAATTGAAGAGCTGTTGAGATACAAATACATGCATATGCATAGACATTTGCATACACATGTATAAATTTGGAGTTTTGATTTCAGGAAGATTCTAAAAGCTGGTCAGTACTATTCCACAATGAAATGAAGTCTTTCTAAAGTAATAAATCATATGTGAGGGCCTAACATGCTAATTAATCCTGGTTAATACTAGTCACTAATATAGTAATCAGGCTCCAAATATATATGCAACAAACTTCTTGGCTATATTCACCAGACACATTAGTCAGTCTCCTGGCAATGATTCTCTCATAGGTGATGGAGTGAATTTCCAGTATAAAGCCAGAGTCTGTTTTGAAAAAGTTTGTGGATTTTATAGTTTTGTCCTAAAGTAAGTTATCTCGCCTCTCTGAGGAGTAGTTTCCTGACCCATTAAAAGAGAAAGTATACGATCCCTTAGAACTTGTGCAAGTATTAAGCGAGACTGCATTTGTGCCTACCAGTTAATACCTTTGGTTACAGTAGCTGTTACTATTGCAAAAATTATTTTTATTTTGTTTTGATTTTTAACACAGGATCTCACCATGTCACTATATAGCCCTGGCCAGCCTAGAACTTGTTGTGTAGACCAAATTAGCCTGGAACTCACAGAGATTTCTGTACCTCTGCCTCCTAAGTGCTGGGATTAAAGGTGTTCACCAGGATGCCAGATCATTGCAGTAATTATTAACTCTTGTAGATATCTACACAGGACTTACGGAAAATATGCAGAAAGAAACCAGAAAGTTGAAGTGAAGAAAAATCTCAACAAATGCAAAATGTAGATTTGGCTACAAATTAATATGTATCAATTTTATTCCATGTTAGTTTGAAAAGCAGTCAGATAAGTCTTTGGAGGCTTGCCTGCTCTAGAACAGAAGTATGGAAAGCATTATAAAGCAAGCTATTACTTTCGTCTTTGTAGGTCATTCAATACTATTTTTGTCTTGTCATGTGAGGACTCTATGATAGTGCTTTAATTTTTAATATTAATGTTATTTTATTAGAAGTATTTTCCTTCATTCAATCATAACTTTTTTATTAAAATATTTTATTTGTTATTTTTATGTGTATGAGTATATTGCCTGCATGTAGGTAAGTGCACCCGTGTCATGCAATGCCCGTGGGGGACAGAAGAGGCCGTTGGACCCTCTAGAACTGGAGTTACGGACAGTTGTTAGCTGCCATGTGTGTGCTGGGATTCGAACCTGGTTCTTCTGCAAAAACAGCCAGCGCTCTTAACTGCTGAGCCATCTCTCCAGCCCCAAGCATAACATTTTAATGTCTTGCTTAAGTTGGTGTGGCTCTTAATACATTCAGGAATCAACATTTCCATCTAAGTAACTCAGAGGAAAAAACCAAACTTGCACAGCATAAATCTGCCTTGGAACAATTTTTCCAGAATGTTTCCCTTCCATAGGTTAGTGACACACGTGATTACAAAAATATTTGATCATCCCCTACAGGAGGGAGTATCTATTTTCACGAGTTAAACAGAGAAAGAGATTACAGCTTGTGCTTGAACTGTTGTTCTTTTATCTGTGTACCTGTGCAGAAAGCATAGTTTTAATATGTATGTTGAACACTATCAGCACTTGAACTCTATGTATAAGATAATAAAAAGAACCTTTGTCCACTTTCTACAGCATCAGTAAGAGCAAAATATAAAAGGTATTAGTACATAGTGTACATTAGTACTGTTCAGAGTGTAAGACATATTAGTACATAGTCTTGGGATTTTTTTCTTTATTTACCTGTGGAGAAGAGGTAACTTGACCATCAGAGGAATGCCTCTTATGCTACTAGGTGATGGGTGGATGAGGGAGACTAGAAACACAAGGCACTCTTTTGTCTAAAGTCACATTCATTTTTAATGGTCTTGAAAATTATAACAACAGTACGGTAAATTATGTGTATTGGCCTCTCATTATTGATAACAGAGTAGACATACCATGTTTCTAATTCATTGAGAAATAATAGTATGGAAATGATGTGACAGCTCCAATAATAGCAACAGAAGCTTGCTGAATGTTTACTGTTGTGCTAGATTCTACACTAAGTGATTTACATTTTCATCTGTAATTCTTAAAAGAACCATTTGGAATAGATACCATTTTTAATCCCATGTGTTAGAGGGCAAAATAAGGTTCAGAGAAAGTTGAGAATATTGCCAAAGGACATCTAGTTGATAAGTGATGAAACCGGGTCAAACCCTACTGTGTATTTACTTAAGTACTAACTAAGGCTGTCTTCCAGATCTTGAAAACAGGCACTTGACAGCCCCAGAGGACTTAATTAGAAAGCCTAAAACCTGGCCAGATACGCGAGTGCACTTGACCTGTTTCAGTTCCAGCATCATTCCAATTGCCATTTTGTTACTCTTTGATCTCAGTGTCAAAATTTGAAGAGAAAGATGTGAAAGAGACATTCATCTAGAAGATAGGAAGCAGAGAAAAGGAACAGACCAGGTACCAGATCTAACTTTGAAGACAACTCAGTGACTTATTTCCTCCCTGGAGGCCGCACCTCTGAAGTTTCCAGAACCTCTTAAAATACTGCCATGACCTGGGTACCAACTTTCAGCATACAGGGCTGTAGGGACACTTCATATTCAACTCAAAAGACCTTGGAATGCTCCAGATGTCCATTAGTGGCTTTGGCTGATAAAAGACTGACATCTCCTTAATTTCAACACTTTAGCTTGAATCCAACATCTTATCTTTATTGATGAACTTCAAAGCCCTAGCATGTGTAAAGTAATTCAAAGTCTAGGCTTATTGAACCTCGATGCCAATTTTTCATTTCTCTAATAGAGTCAGGAAAAGGGAAGACAATCAGGAAGTAGACTCAGGGCACGAAGTACATAACACGTGAGTTGTGTCTTCCCAATATCTATTTGTAGTTACAAATGGCTGAAAGTCAGGGGAGAGGTATGCTGGAGATGGCCTTGTTTATTCCAGAGATGTCCTGTTTAACTGGACATTACTGTCCATCTTCTTTAGAATACCTCACATAGGCTAATTATTCTGGTATTATACATTTCTTTCTCTGCAACAAAACTGAAAATGAGTAAATCATCCACGATCAAAAAATAAATTTTATGGTTTGAATTTGAAATATCTTTAAAGGCTTAGTTTTTTTTTAATCACTGGCCACCAGCCAGTGGTACTACCTTGGGAAATTGTGGGTATTTTGGAAAGTGGACTTTGCTGGAGGTGGCAGATCACGTGTGTTTTGGGGGGGGATACACCTTCCTTCCACTTCCTGATCACTCTCTCTGCTTCCCTAGGTTTCTATGGTGCAAATAGATGTCCCTTGTCACATACTCCTTAAATTATAATGTTCTCCTTAAGTGCAGAGGACCAAGAAACTATAGACTGTCCCTTTGTGAAACTCTGAATCCAAATAAATAATTCTTCCGTTAAGTTATTGTTGTTAGGTATTTGGTCACAGCTCTGGAAAAGTAACTAAAATAGAAAACTGTTGCTAGTCCAGTGGGGTCGTTGCTTTGGAACAGGTTTGCAGAAAGAATTTGATGAAGTTTGGAGATGTGGCCTAGAGATGTCTGAAAATGATGGAGGCAGAACTTAGTCTGTGTTTCTTGTGTATTGACCAGAATGTAGACGTAAAAGTACATAGTAAAGACAAATCTCATGAGATTTCAGCTGGGAACAACAATGCTATGAGTAATTACACTAAAGAAAATTCATAAAAATTCTGACAAGGAATTTGCTTACATTAAGTTCATCCTAAAAATTTGAGTGTGGCTGAATTAAAAAGTAATGGACTGGGGCTGGAGAGAGGGTTCAGTGCTCAAGAACACTGACCTTGCAGAAGACCTGGGTTCGAATCCCAGCACCCACATGGCATCTAACAACAGTCTGTAACTCCAGTTCCAGGGGATCCGACAGCCTCTTTTGTCCTCCGCGGGCATTGCACGACACGGGTGCACTCACCTACATGCAGGCAATGCACGCATATACGTACAACTGTCCATAACTCCAGTTCCAGGGGATCTGACAGCCTCTTCTGTCCTCCGCGGGCATTGCACGACACGGGTGCACTCACCTACATGCAGGCAATGCACGCATATACGTAAGATAAAAATGATAAATAAAATATTTAAGAAAAAAAAGTAACGGACTAATTTACTTGGTAAATGAAATTTCAAAATACCATAACACTCAGGTTCTGACATGGTTATTTCTGGCTGCTTTTAGCTTGGTTCACAGTAAGACTGAGGAGCAAAAACTGAGTTAGAATATGTGAAAAAATGTGTAGTTTGGCCAGAAAAGGAGCTTGTCTAAAGTTGCAAAAAAAGAAACCATAGTTGTTAAAGAGATTAGGACCATGAAAAAGAAGCAAATCACTTCGCACTGAGATGACAGGAAGGTGCCTTAAAACCTCTTCAAAGGAGTGAACCTACACCCTTCAGGTTCCATCTTAGAAAGATGCAAACTCATTTGATCATAAAGCACCCCCAGAGTGCTCTGCTTGCACAAGGCCAGACAGAGAACAGTTTTCTTGGAATAAGCATTACCTACATTCAGAAGCTGCAGCCGTGGTCCAAAGGTACCCAGCTAATATTCAAGCTGGCAGCAGAACTTGGTATGATTCTCAAGACACTGGTTTTACAAGCATGCAGAATGCCTGGAAATCAGTCATAGAGGCTGGGTCGTGAACAGTTTTTCAGGAAAGTCTTTGAGGCTACACAGTGTGTTGCAGGGCTGAATTTCAGTGAAGGTGATACATGAGGTTGTGAGAATGAAGCTTTAGCCAGAATGGAGACTCTGGGCTTTGGAGGCTGAGAACATGGAATGTTTAGGAGATCTGCAGGCAACAAATGCAGCCAGCCCAAGGGATGGGTTCTATGGGCTGCAGACCACAATGCCACAGGAGTGGGGCTTCTCAAGCTCATTGGCACTCCCATCACACACATGCACCTGTTGCTTGACATGGTGTTATAGAATTTAGTGTTTGTCCTATTGGATTTTGTTCTTGCTTTGGCCCATTCTTTCCTTTCTACGCTCCAATTTCCTCCATTCATAAGGGAAATGTTTACTCTCTGCCAATGTATAATAGAAGTATGTAACTTTTCTTTTGACCTCATAGGGGGTCACAGTTAAGCCTTGAGTAGAGGTTCAGGATTTAGACTTTTGAACAATATCGGAACTGGTAAGACCAGTGTTCAGTGCCAAAGTTGGTCCATGAACATTGGGAAACAGAGGCTTTCAGGCCACTGGAAGTTTGTTCATGTGAACTTGTGTCAGTGGTTGTATCAAGCACAGGACTGATGCCAACTCAATCAGATAAGGGCCCAGAGTGGAGGCAAGGTTGTGGGTCGGCTGTTGATCTTCCTTAAGATCCCTAGATAGACTGACCAGATTCCTGTGGATGAACTTTCACTGGAGGATATCTGGGTACAAATGCTTGACTGAATAGGACTTACCATGTATGGAGGAACATGTGAGGTCTGATGGGGGGGGGTAAGGTCATGGACTGGGGAGGGGATCTAAACTTGATTAAGAACTATTATATGAAATGTACAAAAGCTCAATAAAATATAAAAAAATACTATGTAGACTCTTGAAGTTGGACTAAATGTGTTTTGCATTACAAGATAGCCATGGCCCTTTGGGGGCCAGGAGAAGGATGTTATGTCTTGAGTTTGAAATGCCCTCCTCAGGCATATTTTGGACACTTGCTGTCCAGATAGTGGGGTTATCTTGGGAGACTGTGGAAAGTTTTGGATGTGGGGCCTAGCTTGAGGAGGTGAGCTGTGGCTGGTATCCTTGAGGCTTTATTATTTTTGTCTAGTTCCCTTAGTCCTCTGCATCCTTTGCTGAAAAATGAGCTGCCCTGCATTACACTACCACACTCTTTCCACCATAATGAAATAAGACTTTTGAAACCCTGAGTAAAATATACCCATCTTCTTTTAAGTTATTTTTGTCAGGTGTTTTGGTCATAGCAATGTGATAGTAATAGTATACATGTCTGCAGCATGGTCAATCAGGCCTGATGTTGCAGCATTTAAATATTTCTGACAGCAGAGGTAGAGATTAAAGCAGAACATGAAAAGGGATCCTGGAATGAAGCAGCTCATTATGCTGTGTTTTCTCTACATTCAACCGTACATGCTCTGCTCGACCTTGCCTACTAATGTCCTTATGCTTCTTAGCAGAAATGAAATCTCTGGGTATCTCATTTGGCATGTGTATTTCTAGATAAAAAGAGAGAAAGGAAACTGATTGTTAAAGACTTTAAAAAAATCTTTCTCTAAAAATGGCTTTCCTGGTTGCCCCCTTTCTGTGGGGTGACTAAAGATGACTGGATTTTAGGCACATGGAATTTTTTTCTTTGGTACAGAATTATCGAGTGACACAAAAGATGAAAGTAGATAATACTTGAAAATAATGAGCAAGAGCAGAGTTTCCTGTGCCAGCACAAAGGCTTCATTCTTCTCTGGACCCACTAATCTAATGACAAAAACCCTAGAGCGTAGGAAAGAATGAAATTCGTCTTCATTGTCCAGTTTGAAAAAACCCAGGGAGATTCTAAGGGATAGGGGCAGATATCATCAAGGGTAATCCAAGTCATTCTCTAAAGGCCGTGAAGAGCTCTTCCATTTAATCTTGAAAGCAGCAGAACCTTCCAGGAAGTGGAACCCCACATTAAAGAGACCACTCTTCGCCCACATGATAAATTGTAATAGGGATAGCTGCTATTTACTGATTGCTTCTTAGAGGACAGGCAGTTCATTACTAATTTTATTCATTTTTCTTATTTAATGATCTCTTCACGTATACCCTGTTGGTTGCATCCTGATCTTATTCAGGAAGCTGTGGCACAAACAGACTGATGTAGTTAAGGTCCTATAGATGATGATAAAGTTAAGTGTTATGTTCAAAGCTGATCTGCTTCCAACTCCATCCTTTTCATTTCTGTGACTATCTTGCCTTGCTCTCTTGCTGCACAGAGTTTGAGCATACCCTGGACTGCATTTACTCAGCCTCACATTCAGCCCCAGAAGTCCTTCTGCAGCTCTTCTGATACTCTGAACTCATCTAAGTCTGTTTAAACATTTCCAGTGATGCTAGGCTGGTGTGAGAGAAGGGTAAGAGAAAAAGAAAATGTAATGAACAAAACCACAATTGTCACCTCACTCTTATAAAATGTTAAGGGTGGCTGTAATTGCACCTGCTTTACTAGTGAGGAAGTTGAGGCTCAGGGAATTCAAGTTTCTTTCCTTAAGTCATATCTCAGGTAAGTGGTGGCG
>NW_008341889.1:3298923-3313222 GCF_000622305.1 Nannospalax galili | reverse complement strand
TTTTTTTTTTTTTTTTTTTTTTTTTTTTCCATAAGCTTACCTACCTCTAGAGAGACAAGCTGGTTGTTCTATTTTAATAGTTATGTGACAGGAGTTTTTAGAGTGAAACTTTTCCATTAGAATCACTAGGGTAAACAAATGGAACTGACATATTACTTGAAAATTACTCCTGTTTGGTCTCAACACAAAGTAAGTCCACATCTTTAAAGTGACAGACTTTCAAATATGTCAGGTGAGTTCTTATATTTCTCTACTACCTAGGCTGTGTTCCAGGTTTCTCTTTCCTAGCTCCTTCTACATTTCAGAATGTTTTCAAGAAAATGTTTAAAACCATGGTTTGATGGGTATAGTGGAACATGCCTACAATCCCAGCACTGAGTTCTTAGTCAGCCTGGACTACATAGTGAGATCCTGTCTCAAAAAACATATGAATAAATTAAATAAATAAAAATCAAATAAATGAAGGCAATACCTGTCCCTCCCCTAGACTCCACCAGTAGCCAATAATTCAGTAGGAGGGTTAGGATCACATTAGCTCCTCCCTGATCCATGGTTGGTTACTGACAGACCCAGCCTTGTGCAGGCTCAATGCAAGCAACCATCTGTGGTGAGACCATAGCTGTGCCATGCCCTCAAAAGATCACATTTTGTGGCATTTTTTCCCTATCTTCCAGTGCATATCACTCCTTCTTCGACAATGTTCCCTGAGCCTTAGAAGAAATGGTATAAACATCATGTTTAGAGCTGAGCCCTCAATCAGCAGTCCTGGCTAAAATCAGTGGGTCACAAATGAAACGTGAAGACATGAATGTGGGAATGGGACCTGTTGGAAGGAGGGGGAGGAAGGAAAGAGCCAGTGTGAGTAATCAGAAGGCACATGCGTGACAGCGTCAAAGACCAAATTGAATAAGTAAATAAATAAAACCATCACTAAGTACAAGCTGTATCCCCCAAGCTCTGTATTCTCTGCTGCCTAGGGGCAGAGTTCCAAGTCCTGTGCCAACCCGCCTGTGTTCTTCCCATTGCTTTCTACATTGTCGATGTCATCCTTATGGTCTCTAGTCTGAGAAAACTGTCTAGACAAGAAGTGACCCAGTGCTGATGCTCTATTTCCATCAGAACAGAGCTTGAGCATCCAGGCCATGAACTCAGATTGCTTGGATTCAGATTCCTGCTCAGCCCATTTCAATTGTGCTATCAGATGCAAATTATCTAACTTGTTAGTGCTGCCTCAGTTTACTCATTTTGAGAGAGGAAAAATGGGAATATTTTCTTAACAAATCATTGTTAATTAAATACTGCCACCACATGGAACTTTCTGTCTTTATAACTTTGCCCTTTCTCCTGCTGTGATGAATGAGCTCCGCATGCTCATTGCTAACACTGAGCCACTATAAATGCAGCAGATCTGATGCCTTCTTTTCTTCTTAAGGACACCGCCCCAGTATCTGTTCACTATCCACTCTCCTAATTTCTCAATTTTTTTTCCAGTACCTTCTTACTAGCACAATAGGTTCCTTGTTTACAATTCCACTCATGCCTTTCTCTTCTGTTTGTTATAGTCTATATGACCACCGCATCCAATCTCATCATGACAAAGTCACCAGTTAGCCTTATTTTATTAAATCCAGTGGCCAGTGTGATCAGTCTTTATACTATTATATGTATGAGCCTTACTTGACACAGTTGATTAGCTTCTCAACACTTTCCTCACATGACTTCTCTGGCTACCCTCCTACTTCAATGGTTCCTGCTTCGGAATCTACCCCCCCCCACACACACACAAGTAGATGCTAAAAGATTTCTGTTTTGTCCTACTCCTGAACTTCAGCTCTGTTTGATCTATTTTCTCTCTTGGTGAGGTGATACTGTCATATGTTTTTATCATCTGTCAGAAGAGTAGAAACCAATGTGCTTGCTCATCATTTGAATGTAGTTTATATAAGAAAAAGGATAGTCAGTATGCTTTTAAGGAATCTAATCTGAGAAACTGGAAGAACAAAGCTGAAGAAAACTAGGAAAAATGTTTTTTGGGAGAAGCTAAGGAAATCTGGGGGATATAATTTTTTAAATATCTGTGGACATGCAAGTTGAGAAGTTAATTGGCAAAAGATTCAAAACAGAGAACTTGATTTGGAATCGTTTTTTTTCTTTAGAATATACCACATCGTCTAATTATGTGCTGTTATTACTCTTTTTGTTAATCTTCAAAGACACTGAAAACAAATAAATCACTTCCTTGCAATTAGAAGAAAATGGGTCAGGCAACTCTTTCAGCTTCGATTCATTGCAGTTTTGTTAGAGTTGGCTCTATTTCAATTAGGTGGACTATCATCTACCTTGTCTACCTCGTCTATCACCTATCTATGTATCTATCTATATATCTATCTATGTATCTATCTATATATCTATCTATGTATCTATCTATCATCTATCTATGTATCTGTCTATGTACCTATGTATCTATCTATGTATCTATGTATCTATCTATCATCTATAATCTATCTATCATCTATCTCTATCTATCTATCATCTACCTCATCTATCATCTATCTATCTATGTATCTATCTATCATCTACCTCATCTATCATCTATCTATCTATCTATCATCTGTCTATCATCTATCTATCTATCTATCATCTATCTATCTCTCTATCTACCTATCTATCATTATCTATGTATCTATCTATCATCTATAATCTATCTATCATCTATCTCTATCTATCTATCATCTACCTCATCTATCATCTATCTATCTATGTATCTATCTATCATCTACCTCATCTATCATCTATCTATCTATCTATCATCTGTCTATCATCTATCTATCTATCTATCATCTATCTATCTCTCTATCTACCTATCTATCATCTATCATCTATCTATCTATCTATCTATCTATCTATCTATCTATCTATCATCTATCATTTATCTATCTATCTATCATCTATCTATCATCTATCTATCATCTATCTATCTCTATCATCTATCTATCTATCTCTACATCTGTCAATCATCTATCAATCTATCTATCATCTATCAATCATTTATCTATCAATCAATCATCTATCTATCATCTATCTCTCTATCATCTATCATCTATCTATCTCTATCATCTATCTATCATCTATCTATCTATCATCATCTACCTCATCTATCTATCATCTCCCTCATCTATCTATCTATCTATCTATCTATCTATCTATCATCTACCTCATCTATCTGTCATCTCCCTCATCTATCTATCATCTCCCTCATCTAACTATCTCTATCTATCTATCTATCTATCTATCATCTATCTATCTATCTATCTATCTATCATCTACCTCATCTATCTATCGTCTCCCTCATCTATCTATCTATCTATCTAATCTATCTATCTATCATCATCTATCTATCATCTATCTATCACCTATCTATCATCTATCTATCATCCATCTATCATCTATCTTCTATTTGTCTTTTTGAGACAAATTTCCCTGTAGCCTCAGCTGGCCTGAAACTCAATATGTAGACCAGGCTGACCTCAAACTCACAGAGATCTGCCTACCTCTCCCTCCCAAGTGCTGAGATTAAAGGTGTGTGCCACCATGCCCTGAGAACCTTAGGAAAGGCAAACCAAAACGTTCCCTGGGAAATATGGAAAAGCAAGTAATGACTTGTTAGGTACAGAGCTGTTTGTTCTTCAGTGTAACGGACTGTGCTCTGTAAGAATAGTATCTTGAATAAATAGCATTAGTATTCCTAAGTAGAGGTAAAAAGAATTATTGACGAAAACATTTTTTTCCTCTCCAAATATGTTCTGTGAGCTGAAATACTCAGGAGAACAAGGCACTAATTCTAGTAAACGTGGTTCTAAGTTTCCCATTACTTCTTTTATGTTTAACAAAGCAATACTAGGTTTATTGTAAATACATCTATTAATTCTAATTCAAGTGCTTAGGTTGGCATGCAAATGTAAGTCAATATTCTTCAGAATCTCACTTTAAAGAATATTTTTATTGCATGTTCGGGGCACATAACCCTCCAGAGATCCTTTGTGGCATTTCTGCTTTAGGCTGAAGTAAATTATTGCATCTCCAATGGTGATGGGATGCTGAACGATCCAAAAAAAGTCATCTCCTACACTGAGGCAAAGTGTGACACCTCCACGTCCAGACATTTTGATGGCTTAACACTTGTCAATGAGAAATGGTGTGTCAGGTGTAATATTACCTTATATAGAACATACAATGGAATTTTAGATTTGAGAAACACCCTATACCTTTCATTTGGTATGCAAAATTAGATATTAAATCACAATATAGTAAAATACTGGCTTCTCAGGTTAACGTTTATCTGTGACACTGATGGAAGTGAGCTTAGCTTTAACTCCGTGCCTCAACAGTTTACAAAGAGAAATTAAGTTTTTATCTTAATAATGATGAGTATATGAACAGCATGTGTTTCCTATCTAAGTGTAATGCATCCATCACATATTTTATATGAATAAGTTATGTGTTCCTTTGGCCTTTACTATATGTTAATGGATATTATATCTTTTACTGTCATTAATTTATTTACCCTTAATAAAACCCACAAGATGGGAAATATTGTTGTGTCAATTCTATAAGTGAGGTAAGATCATTGTAAATAAGACATGTTAATTTTTAATAAATTTAATGTCTGTTTAAAAGTAATAGCTTCCAATACAAAGCTAATTAAAATGACTTTAAAATGTGCACGTGCAAGTAAAAAGTGAGTCAATATTTTTAAATGATACATAATTGGAATGAGCATCATTGACGTGAATTTGGTAATGATGGTTTCATGGACTAAGTTAAGGCTCTTGAACAGAATTGCGTCAAAGATTTAAGACAAAATTCACACATTGTGGGGTGGGGCTAAAGATGACTCAGTGGTTAGGAGAGAGTGCTGCTTTTGCAGAGCAGCCAAGGCAGGCAGCCTCTCAAACACCTGTGACTACAGCCCCAAGGGTCCAATGCCTTTGCTGATCTCCCAAACACCCCCTGCCCCTGGAGCACACATGCACTTAACTGTAATGAATCAAACAGACACATAATAGAAACAAAATAAATCTTTACAAAAAATTTTCAGAAATGGTCATAAAATCTTACAGATCTTGGCTATTCATGTCTTTTGTAATGTAAGAAGGATCTGAAATTTACAAGGTATCTGTAAGATACTTGGTTTTCCTTCCCCTGTGCCCTTCCCTCTTCCTCTTTCATTCTTTTCTACTGACAGTTCACAGTTATATGGAAAATGCTATGATTAAATGATATTCTTTGAGTCTCCTTTTTAATAAATATGGCGTTGTGGCTAATTTAAATACTTAATAAATAGTTGATGTAATTATGCACTTACAATAGCAATTGTATGACCATGTGATCCATGAAGGTGCTATTATCATTAATCCTCTATAATTAATATGGTATATTAAATAAAAGCAGAGACCAAGTAACATTTAAAAATAAATATATCTGAAATTCATAGGCTTGGTTAAGTTGTGAACCTTATTTTCCACAAAATTACTTATTTATTAAAAATAAAATCTTAGAGAGGCAAAAATAGGCAAAAATGCTTTCCTTGGAGCACCTTCTAAACGGCTTTTTTTTTTTTTTTGTCTTTGACTGATGAAACCCTGAAATATAAGTCCACAAACAGCAAGAGGCACACCCACACAGCATTTTAATGGGAATTGCAGAGTCTTCAGACATTCTTTCTAATATACTGATCTACCTACTGTTTATGCATGGTCTATTTTCTTTCTCTTCCATTCAAAATAATGAGTTTCTTTCTCTTACAAGGTACATTTGTCAATATCAGCTAGTCCTCTGCAAACACATCAGCCCACATATTTTTTCCTCTGCAATCCACTTCACAATGTTATTGCTTATTGTATCTCACAGTGAGCTCTATGTGAGTTGCCCAAAACTCAAACTCATAACTGCTTTGTGTGTACCAAATTTGTAGGAGAGAGAACAGTTTTTCAGGGTGCACAATCAATAGAGAACGAATGCAAACCATTTAAGACCTCCAAACTTCTTTAGCAATCAATAGTGGTGTGTATACTTTTTACAGCTTTGGATCTGTATTACCAAGATAATTGTCTGCTTTTTAACATGGAAGACCAGGGCAGGATGAACAGATCCTCCAAGGGAAACTGGGAAACTCTGTCTTTCTTTTATATTCAATAAGCACAGTCATTGATTTTATCCTCAGAAACTATCCATGGTCAGGCACTGCCAAGAATATCAAAATATCTGTTTAGAGTAGAGCAAAAATACAACAGGGAAGTTCTCTAGGTCTGCACCAGGCTACAAGCGTCAGATGAGCAATAGTCTCAATTCTCATAACTGAAGTTCAGAAACTTCTCTTCGGAATTTGGACTCATTACTATGTGCTAGAAGACCTGGCAGAATTGTATGGATTTTAAAACAGTCACGTTCCTGGCAGAGCTAATTCAGTTTACGCTGTGTACCTTCTGCAATTATTCTCACTTCTGTGATAGGGAGTGAGAAAATTACCATACACAGACACAGACAACTCTCTTCCTAGAAATAATCGTAAAGGAAAGAATTATGCAGGTTATCAGAGGACCTCAAGGAGGGGCTAAGCGCATGAACACTCAAATGAGAAGACAGGTTGAACCCTGCTGTCAACATTTATCGATACTTTGCAAAGCCAGCTTTAAGGTACAAAGTATTTGACATACTATGACACCTTCCAGACAAAGGAAGGAATTCCAATATCTGCATATGTCTATTAAAATGGAAGAGAAATACCAAAGTAACTGAATGTGCTTATCTCTAGGGGCTGGTGATGGAATGGGAAGAGGTAGACACAGCAAAAACAAAACAAAACAAAACAAAACCCAAAAACCCCAGGTCTTCCTATTTTATATTTTGAGTTTTGAATCTTGTAAATATTTTTCATTACAAAACAAATTTAAATAAAATTTTACAAATCCAAAATGTAAACAAAATAAAGTTGTAGATTAACCAAGAAGTATCTGTTAAACTGAATCTTAAAATTCAATTTAAGACATAATAATTAACCTATATGCTCCTGATAGGATATCTGCTAATATTTGCTTACATATGTATTTATCAAGGTATAGTTAATTATCATTTAAATGTTATTAGAAACCAATATTTTCTATGGAAGAGAAAAGAAGCAAAATACATAATCCAAAATGTGATTAAAAGTTTTGTAATTCTGAATTTGAATAGAAATATCAGTGTGACTCATTGATGTCTTTTTTTTTCTCCATTTCTGAGACAGACAGCAAGTTGATGCATTAGAAAATAAAGGAGTTATTAAGATTACTCAGGTCATATACAATTTTTTTAAAAAACTCAGGAGGTGACTTTAAAAGGATACAATGGGCCAAAGATAGGACAAGGTAAGAATTTAAAATAACAGCTACAGTGGCCTAAAATAGACACACCTATCACAATCCTCAACTTCGTAATGGTACACAAGCACATAAACAAACAGCAAAATGCCAAACCTCAATGGACACATTTGGGAAATGCTAGAAAAACAACTTGTCACATTGAAATCTGACAAAACGAAGAAAAGCAATCAAGCATTGATCCGCTTTGTAAAGGATAAAAATATTGAGATTCACAATTTCTGCAAGGAATTCCTTCCTAGGGGTGAGGGCTGGACACTCCAATGAAGGACTTGCTTCCCAGGAGAGAGACTTAGCTCCTATTCTCATAACTTGGATTTACAGCTAAATCCACATGTGTCTCGCCCAGCTTGTTTCATCTTTTCTCTAAATTTTAACACTGCTGACAGAAGTCATTCATCAATTCCCAACTCCTGGGTTTCAGTGGTAAGCAATGGACCTTAGATTCTGAAGACACTGTATGAAATAGGTCTTGAGATAACCAGTGACTTTTATGGAAAATGGTCTATTTAATAAATTAAGGCAGGATAATATAATATTACAATTTTGTAAATGCTTCCTGCATAGGTTCAGGCAACATTACCTGTCATTACTAAAACCATCGCCATTGTAGGCTGAGTTCTAGCTCCCAAAATTCATATATTGAACCCTTAACCTCAGAATACAAATTACATCAAGTATGAGTTCTTTAAAGAGGTGACAATGTTAAAATAAGTTTATTGGTATGGGTCTTAATTCAAATTACTGATGACCTGATAAAAGGAGAAATTTGGACATAAGAGGGAAGACTGTGTGAAGATTCAGAGATAACTGCAAAGAGAGAGTCCTGGAACAGACCTCTCTTCCTCTCAGTCCTCAAAAAGAAGCTGTTCCTACAAACATGCTGACTGTTCACTTCCAACATCCAGAATTATGAGACAATAAAGTTCTGTTGTTGGGCTATCAAGTTTGTGGTTCTCTGTTATGGAAGCTTTAGCAAATTAGAATAGTATAGTTAAAATTATAGAACTGGAGAGATGACTCAAAGGTTAAGAGCATTGACTGCTCTTGCAGAGGACCTGAGTTTGATTTCCAGCACCTACATGGCAGCTGACAGCCATCCATAGCTCCAGTACCAGGGGATCCAACACTTTCTTCTAATCTCCAAGGGCATTGTATGACATGAGTGCACTTACATACATGCAGGCAATACACTCATACACACAGATTAAAAATAATAAATAAAATATTTTTTCAAATTGGTGAAATTATTGTAATGGATAAGTTAGCAGTCAATATCTGAATCAGTTCATTGATCCTATATTACAATAAAGAAAACTTGGTTGGGCTTTGTGTATCTTGATATAGGTACATTATACAATTCTTTAAACATCCTTGCCCAAACACAGCACCACAAACAATGAATTTAAATCTTTTCAACTCTTGATAGGACCACAACAGGGGTGGAAGCAAAAAAATGGCACAGTTTTAACAAAATGTTATTTATAAAGGTATTAAATAGGAGCCAGGAATCTGTAGAGGTTTGAACACCAAGTCCAATGTAGGTACTTTTTGACATACTTTGAAAAGGCAAACAAATAATAAATTACAAGGCTGGAGAAGTTCCCTTAATCTCCTGTATTGTTACTGGTGGAATTTGCTTACTAATGCGAATAGCTTACAAAGTTGAGGTAAATGCGGACTATGACAACACAGGCAGAACGTCAAGCAAAGTGCTGGACTGCAGTATAGTTTCAAACCTAGCTACATGACTGTAGGTTAAACCTCACGATAGAGTTTCCATGAGTACTGCTTAACAGGATGTGGTGTATACATCTTACCCTATGTGTGCTCACAACGTGTGGATACAAACCTAAACACACACAGGCACTGGGTCCTACTCTAAACCAATATTGGCCTACCCACTCCATCACTGAAGCTTGCATAGACTCCTAAATCCATCTGGCCCCAGACTCACTTCTTTAGAAGACAAAGGAGAAAGATGAGGAATAATGAACAGAAATCGCTGCTGGAGTTAAAAGAGGAAGATGAAGAAAGAGTAGTTCTCACGAGGCTAAATACTAAATGTCTTCACAGAATTAAATCATTCCTTGCCTGCCATTTTTTATGGAAAGATAAACACAGTCTTTCAGCCCCCTCAAGGCCAGGCCTTGCAGAGAGCCAGTAAGCACAACCATCTGGATGGTGTTTGCATAAGAGACTGAATACATCTGGTCATTAATAGCGATAATCACTCTTTGGTTAAAAGCCATCATCTAGATATAGGAAGGAAATGCTGCAGCTGACTACTATGAATCAGGTAAGTGCATCTTGCACATATTAATTTCCTTTTTATAAACATTTATTGGGCAATTATTTGCTTTAAAAGAGATAAAAAGATTGAGGGAATACAGCTCACGTTTTCAACAATTATACAATCTGGTCCTGATGAGATTTAATTGCATTGGGTTATGGAATGAGAGCAAAGTCTGAGAAAGGCTTTTAAGGAAAAGAGGTGAAATGGGAGTAAGAGTTGGTGTGAGGAATAAGCATTGCCATCATAAAAGGGGGAAATCTGGACAGAGATACACATAGAGACAGTGTACAGATCTGGAGGTGACAGCCATCTATACAACAAGGACAGGTGAGGGAATGGACCACCCCACTTTCAGGCATAGAAGGAAGGGCCTTTAATAAGGTAGTAGGGTTACAAGTAACATATTGCCACCTCAAAAACTTAAATATCAGGGGGACAATATTTTTTAATATTCAGTTGAGTTTGAAATTTCTTAGATGTATTCAGGGAAACAATTAGAGAGTTGAAAATAATTTTATGGGTGTTTTAAAGCCACTGATTTTGTGTGTGACTAGCATGCTTTCTAGGAAGAAGACAATGATAAATAAGGAAACAAATGGGAAAGGAAATTGGGCAAGTGGGACGGAGAGTGAGATTTAGGTGGAAGAGCTGGTTCATAGGTAGAAAAGATGACTAAAATAGTACAGATCAGAAGCAACAGATTAAATCTCAGAGACAGTAGATGCCTCCCAGTTTCTGCCTCCTGTCTAGGATGTTGATGGTTCTGTTAGTATCTAGGAGAAAGGACGACAAACTTTGGGAAAAAAAACAAATGTCATGAAATAAATGGCAAATCAGGAGTGGCTGCAGTATATTCAGAGTCAGATGCTCCATATATAACTACAAATTTTTTTCTGAAACTTGTGGTTTGGGATTTTAGAAACTTAATGCTGTTCAGTTCAACGAGCACATTGAACCTGCTGAAATTGCTATAGATCACAACTGGAGACAACAGAGGAAAAATCTCAAACCAAGTCCAGTCATCATTCTTAAGTCATTCAGAGAAGTCAAAAGTTGAGTCAGCAATGGCTTTAGGAATTATGGACCTAGCATGTGGCAGAAGCCGTGCTGATGAAGATGGAAGACTCCGGAGTGATAAAGTACAGGAAACCAAGGTTGTGTGAAGACCGGAGTTCAACAAGGAGACCAAGATAAAGGATTCATTCAAGAGCAGCATCTAACGGCTTTAGTAAAAGAGGAGTGCTGGGTCTGAAGCCTGCCATCAAATGGAAATGTTGAGAGAGCAGCCTACAAAAGAGAAGCATTGGGCGTTAAATGCGGGGAATGTAGGAAAGAAGAGAAGATCAAGGATTTGATACATGTCATTGAAAGAGGTGATAAGAAAAATGAATGATGCTGCAATTTTGGGAGGACTAGGATGGAGGGTTCATAGGCCGTGGACCAAAGCAGCATTTGCTAACATAACTTACAGGAAGAACAGACATCTGTTCATTAGATCTCCAGTGGTGACTGCATGGAGAAATGCAATGTGCGACAGCCAAGGTGATTTAAGAGCAAAGGGCACAAGGAGTGGAGCCTCTGTAGGCCAGAGATCTGTTACTCAGATGCCTGGTTCCACAGTACTAGCCCTTGTCAGACACTATTCTGTTAGAATGCCTACAGGAGGGAAAAGCATCTCTTGGGTGTAAAATCTGACTTGTCATTGTTCAAAAAATCATGTGATTTCATATAAATTAGGTAGTAACATTTCATACTGAATTTGAATATAGAAGAAAATGGATTTAATTTTATGATGTAGTCTTATTATTATGGAATGCCTAGATAAATGGGCTTTGGGTACATCAATTCTATCATTTCTAAAAAGTACTCAGTATATTGGCTCACTCACAATGAGTATTAACTGGACTTATGGAAATAGATAAAGCTGCCAATAGTGTTCTCACAATTCCTCATGTCTAAGATGAGTATTGTATAACTATAAAGACACCAATATATATTATATGAGAAGGATTGTCTATGGCTTGTGCTTAAGAACGAAACATGGTAACTATTCTTTTAAAAGGCTCTAAGAAACAGAGTTTCAGTTTTACGACTAGAAAGTGTTACATCAGAGGAATCAAAGTGAATGGGACTTAATATATAGAATGATAGAAGCAATGGGGAAGAGGCCAAGGAGAGGAAATGGCTGACTAAGGGGCAGGAACTGGTGAGGCCACATGTCTCTTGGCTCTGCAATTTGGGTTCTTCCCACTCTGTTGCAGTGACAGGTGTCCCCAACTCCTGGAGAGTTATTGTTAGGCTCAAAGTCATGAGTGACTGTGCATGCAAGGTACTCAGTATTTTCTTGATTGGACAACTGCATCTGTATTCTAATCAGTAGTAGCCCAGGGAATTAGAGACACACTCTAGGAATGCAGTTTTCTCAATATCTGGTGAAGCACAATTTAGAAAACTGTGACTTAAGACTTGCTATGTAAATCCCTCATTAATTATATCCCATTATCTTCTCAATAATGAATTCGGGAATATTATAATGTCCCTTACTGAAGATGATAAAACTTAAGCTCATCAAATTAGCATAATATTTTCAAGGCCAAGCCATTGGAATGTTATGACATTGAAGTCCAACCTCAATCCTCTAACTTCAGATGTTATACCTTCTCTGTCATATGTTTTGGTCTCTCTAGGTTAGTAACAGCCCTGGTGAAGGAAAAAAACATCAACCCTGTGTGAGAACAGGGAAGAGCAGAAGAAGAAGGAAGGAAATGCATCAGGGGTAATACGGGATTCTTAAGGAGAAAGCTGATGCCATAAAGAGATTAGAATCCATGTAGCAGATGCGTAGTTTGTTTCTTTTTGGATGGTCATGTTTATTTGCAGGCTACAGACTATATAGACCTGGTTAGTTTCCAAAGAATGGAAAGCAATGATGTATAATCTGGAAGGAGATATTTACTCTTAAATAGATATATTGAAAGGAGGATGGAGTAGAAAAACATGGGTTTGGGAGTCAGGGTAGCTGAATTTTAGCCTACAGTTATTTCTTTGTGGTCTTAGACAAGGCCCTATGTTTTCGGTGTCTCAACTTTTTCTTTTTCTTTTTTTAGTTGTCCTTGAAATTTTCATATATTTTTATAATGTATTTTGATCATACCACTGCCCTCCCCTTCTTTAAATTCCCTCAGGACCCTCCCTTCATGTTTCCCTCCCGTCTCCATGTCCTCCTTTTATTATTATATGTTGATTTACTTTTTTTAACCCACTGAGTCCAAATAGTGCTGCCCATGTATGCATGTATGGGACCATCTATGGAGGCATGGGGGGAAATCTACCAGTTGTCACACTGCCAAAGTGAAGAGACTTTCCCTTTTCTAGCAGCCATCAACTACCAATAGCTTCTCAACTAGAGGTAGGGTCTAGTGAGCCCTTCCCCACTACTCCATGCTGGATGTTTAGCTGCTTTGATCTTATACAAGTCTTGTAAGTTCACCTGTGTAACAACCATGTCATGTCCAGAGGACAGCATTTCAAGTTGCAAAATGGGGTGTATTTAACTTTATAATTTTCTGACATGATCTTCCTTTAACTAATCCCCATTGTAACAGACTGCCAAGAACTTATAAAATAACTGTACTGAAACACTAAAGTGAGAATTTGACTTTCATTCTTGCAAAACATACAGCTGCCTCTTATTCTCCAACAAAACATCGATGATATACTGTAGATTTCACCTGCTTCCAAATAGATCACCAAGGTGACATCAAAGTTTGAACAACAAGTCACAGTTTAGTTATTGCTTTGGTAAAAGTAGAAATGAATTTTTAAATATAGCCTAAAATTTTAAAATAAATAAGTCTTTATGTGAAAAGTAATTATAAGCTTCTGTAAATGTACTATTATTCCTTTGCAACTTATTAAATAAGCAAAACCTAACAAAAGAACTACTAGCATATAAAGCATTGCTGATAAAAATAAAATATAACGTTCTCTTTATACGTGAGTCATAAGCAAAACAAACACACTGCAGTACAGAATGCCGTTGAAATAAATCAGCAATACCCTGAAGACATGAGATATATCATGTTCATGGGTTAGAAGACTTCATAAATTTATGACATTAATACTTTCCAAACTGATCAATACATTCAGTACCTCTCAGGAATAGCCCCAGGGGCTTTATTCTGGTAGAAATTGACAAGTTTCTAAGGGTGATAGAGGAATATAAAGAATATACAATATCAAAAATATTGAAACATAAATGCAAGATTAGAGGACTCACATTGTTTTTGTGACTTGTCTTAGAGCAACTGTAATTAAAAGAGGATGACCCTGTGCAGGACTAAGCAAACAGAATGGTGGAAGAGAACAGAGAATAGAAAAAGATCTCCATGGATTTGATCAAAGTTAGCAATACAATCCAACAGAGAAATGTTTTCAACAAATAATACCTAAATAATTATAAAACCGTAGGAAAAGTTGAACCTCTACCTTTACCTCTTGCAAAACCCAAAACATTTAATATGAATTAAGGTACATTTGGATCCCAAAATATAACCACTGAGGTTTATACTGATTTTTCTCAATG
>NW_008341889.1:3286059-3298906 GCF_000622305.1 Nannospalax galili | reverse complement strand
TGAGACAGGGTCTTTCTGTAGCTCCAGCTAGCTGGGAATTTGCTATGTAGATCAGGCTGGCCTCATCTCACGGAGATCTGCTTGCCTTTGTCTCTCGAGTATTGGAATTAAAGGTGTGTGCCACCACACCTGGCTCAAAAATGTTTTTTAATTATCTCTCATAATTAACTATGCCCAGTGAACAAAACTCATTCTGGCTTAGTTTAGTTGACACTGAGATAACCAAGCAATTGATTTTAAAAGTTATAACTTCAATTCTGTCTGGAAATGACAGGTTTTCCAACTTTATTGTTTGGCAGTCAAGGCAACACTTACACTCGACGGACAAAGTTGCCTACATTGAGCTCAAATCGTTTTAAAGGAAGTTTTTCTAGTCATTGATCTGTTTACTATACACATGAGTCCATCTCTTACTTCTTTTACTTCCTTCTGCCCCTTTGCAAAAGGGAAGAAAAAAACAGCCACAGAGAAAATGCAATACGAAAAAAATGCAACATGAAACCATTTACCGGAGTCCATAGAGAACGGTTCCATCAGGATGCAGTCTGATCATTCGATTTTTCACTGTGACACCATGCACAAATGATTTCTTGTCATTCAGAAAGTAGGTGTCTGGTACCCAGAGTTGGTCAGCTACCCTATTATCAAGGGTCAGGTTTAATGGGATTCCAGAATATGAAAGTCTTTTGTCCTTCCAAGACTGCTGGAAATACATGGTAAGTGTATAATCCTGTGAAATAAAGGAAAGCAAAAAGCAATTTTACAATCATCACCAACTAAGGCCATTTAAGAATCCAAGAATGTGGGACCAGCAAAAAGGGTGCTAGCCACACAAGTCTAACAACCTGAGGTTGAGCCCCAGGACATGTGTAAAGGTAGGAAAAATTCAACTCCACAAAGTTATCCCTTTGTCCCTTGATCATACACACTAATAATAAATAATAAATTTGAAAGAACCTGAGCATGTGGTTTATAAATGTCCAGAGTACCTTTCCTTCTGATCTTCCCTGAGAGACTCATTTTTTAAATTTTTATTGAATTTTTGTGTTTCATATATTTTGATCATATTTAGTCTCCCTCCCCTACTTGCACCCCTCTTATACCACCCCGCCAGTTTTTCATGTAGTCTGTCATATATATTAATGTCTATAGAGCCAAGTTTATGTCTCCAAAGTTCCTTCAGTGTGCATCCATCTTCTAGAGCCTGATTAACCTATCTAGCATCACACACTTAACACCAACTCTCCCTCTCCCAGTAATTATCAGATGACAGTAGTTGCTCAGCTGAGGGTAGGTCTTCTTGATTCCCCACTTATATACTGGGATTTTGTTTGGGTAGAGCTTGCTTGGGTCTTGTACATGCTGTTATCATTGCTGTAAATTCATATGAGTAGCTTCCCAGCTGTCTGGAAAAATCTGTTTCCTTGTAGTCATCAACTACCCCTAGCTCTTACAATCTTTCCATCCCCTCTTCCACAATGGTCCCTGAGTCTTGAATGGCAGAAACTTTATATAGGGTTCCTATTTAGGGATAAGTTCTCTGGAATCTCTTATTTTCTTCATTTTGGCAAGTTGTAGCTTTCTGGGTAAATCACCATCATGAGGATGCTTCACTGGTGAGAGTTGAGAAATACATCAATATTCTATCTGAAACCTGTTCTGGGGTTCAGGTGGGGCTTCCTCAGCCTTAGGTGTAAAGGTTGCATTGTAAATGTCTTACTAAGGGTTGGGCACCTCACAGACACTTATCTATACAATACATTTTAATATACATTAAATATACATTTTAATATACTGAATATACATTTTAATATACTGAAATTTATACCTCCATGTTCAGGGCAACAAATAATTTAAAAGCACAGTGACAGGAGCTAGAGAAACGGCTCAGAAGTTAAAAGCACTTGCAGAGTGCCTGGGTTCAGATCCCGGCACCACCACAGCAGGTAATAATTGTCCGTAACCCCTGTTCCAGGGGATCCAATGCCCTCTTTTGGCCTTTGTGAGCACTGAATACACACAGTGCACCTACCAAACATGAAGGCAAGACATTCATACACAGAAAAATAAAATATTGTTTAAGGTATTGTGACAGCACTTGAAAGCATGTGCAGCATTTCATCAACATAGACAAAATGCACGTAACTTAATTTTAAGGCTTAAGTTCAAGGTAATAGTATCATGGGAAAAGTCATAAGGGAAAATTTTACAAGAGATCCATGTTTACAATAATATTCACTCCTGGATCTTATAATTACAGTTTTATTTTGGAGTGAGTCATTTACTCTATACTAACTAAAAGTGGGTGCTCTTAAAATGAAAGGATGTTTTTCAAACTGCAATGCCTTTTGAATGACTACTGTTCTGTTTAACTCTTAAAAGTTACCACTTGCCATTATTTAGCTCTTCCTAGTGACTTAACTTGTCTGTGGGTCCTGAAAAGTGGTCCTAATGCGTATCGAGATGGAGATGATTAAATAGCCTGATGACTGATGTCAGTGCTAGAAATGATCAAATTTCTTTCCTGTGCTATTACTGCTCTGTGTAAGGGATTGATTTGAGTGAAGAATTGAATTTATATTTAAGAGTGTTTTTACTGATTTTTTGCAAAAACTTACCAGACATCTACCTGAACTTTTCTTTATAACCAAGTTTTCCTTGACAATGAGTGACAAAATTATTTTGGCTTTATAACTGTAGCAAGCTGCGGAGAAGGATAGCAGTGATTATCTTAGGGTTTTAGGTATTGTCTCACTTTAAATAATTCAATTAACACAAAGTATAATTGCTTGTTATAAGAAAATCAATTTCAACAATAAAATTGTAAAGTCTTTAAGCTGTACATTCCAGCAAAATAAAAAAAAAGGGTCCATTTTTCTTTTAAAGGGCACTTATATGCCAATACTGACTGAATTCTTTGCCAACTGCTGACCAATAAAAAGCTACAGTTAAACATTTGTGTACTGGCATTGATATATAAATATTGTAGAATCACTGACTCTGCTCTCACCCCATCTAGACCTCCCAATATATATGAATGTATTTCTAAAGAAAATCTTAAACTATAAGACAATACTCACTCTCAATAATCAGTTCCAGCATCTTTTAAATAACATATTCAGGAGAATTCACACTGTTTACTCAGAGACTATCTTGAAATAGTTCAAGGACAAGAATCTCTACTCCCCAATACTAAGCATACACTATCCCATTTAGCAGCCTGGAACTTTATTTCACCTTACCTTCATATATAAATTAACACACACACACACACACACACACATACACACACACACACATATATATATAATCTGTACCACAACAATTCTCTCCAATAAGAAAAGTTTTAGGATGTGATGGTAAAAATATACTATCTTAGAGTAAAAAAAGGCATGATTTTTAAAATTGCTTATAATAGATTTCCAATAATCTCACCAAGAAAATATAAGTATGTGAAATAAAGCTTATATTAATTACTCTATTTATCCACTTCACATTATGTACATGCTTTAAGACATGCCATGTAGAGTAAGTATATTTGATATTTGTCAATTAAAATAATGCAAAATTATATTTTAGTAATGAATTCTATAAGTAAAATATAGTTTATGTTAAGAAAACAATTGGGTTGAAAGAGCAAATTAATGGAAGCATAAGGTAATGTAAATGAGAAATCTCCATGAAGATGGGCACACATGCACATGTGTTGCTTGAGTTTGTGCATGTGCATGTGTCTGTGCATGCATGTGTGTTGTGTGTGTATGTGCATTGTGTGTAGTAATAGTAGTAGCCTTTCCTCTTCCATCTTTGGAGGCTATTTTGTTTTCGATGGAAAAAATAGAGAATTATAGTTATCATGATTATCATAATTATCATGAAAGTTTTATTAAACATAACTCATTCTTTTTCAATAAATATTGAAGATAAAGATCATGACAATAATGCTGAGCAGTACGGACAGAGCTAAAATACAGCCGCATCTACTTTCTCTGCTCTCTGTGTCATACCAGATGCACGATAGCAATCTCTTTCTTCTTGACTGAGCTCTGTGGTTTTCAGTTGTCTCCTATCTATCAGCTTTTTGTTCTCACAGCAACCTTGTGAGATTGTGAGATAGGCTAGTTTTGTAGACTAGAAATTATGATTTATTCATCAGAGAAGTTAGTTACTGTAGACATTGTAGAGAGATTATTCTTCTTATCTACATCCTAATATATACATTAATAGAAGCATGAGACTATCGTAAAACCTATGACCATATTTGGGTATATACTGCTTTTTGATAGGAAAAAGATTTAATATTGTTGTATTTTGTACTATCATATAAGTTTTCTATTAGGTTTTTATTAGTCCAAAGTCCAAGCACTCTGAAGACTTTTAAAGTTTTTTCAGAAAGATATTCTTACTCCTTGGCCATGAGCCCTAAAAGAATTCATTCTGGCATGTATCTGGCAGAACCACGAGTCTTCAACCAGCTTTCTGAAGTATACAAGCCACTCCCTCAAAGGAAGGGTGATGTACTTAGAAACTACAGGCCATAGGGGATTCTCTGACACTGAAGCAAATTAATGGAATTTAATGGGTGTGAGATTGTTAATGAGATTGGTCAAGCTAACTCAGGCATGAGAAAATTTGATTCATTGAGGGAATGAGCAGGAGAAGAAATCAAATCAATAAGGCTCAGTGAAACTCCAGAAGAATATACTCTCTTCCAAAATACAAATATAATGAATTTCCAAGGAAACTATTATATTAAGCAGAAGTCATTTTTCTGGGGAATAAAAAACACATTCTGTTTTAGACCTGTAGCTTTAAAGTCATGGTGATTTTTCCCTTCAGAATACATTTAACAGTCTCTGAAGAGTTCTGGTTGTGACATTGGGCCAGTGGCACTAGCATCTGTGAGCAGATGGAAATGCTTTTTAGTGTGTTGTGGTGCACATCACAGCCCCACCTTCACCCCACCCCAATGCACCAAAAAGCAGTTGCTTCAAAACGTTCATAGTTGAAAATTCTGCCTTTGGTTGGAGAAATGGCTCAGCATTTAAGAGCACTCAATGCTCTTCCAGAAGACCCAAATTCAGTTCCCAGCAACCATGTTTAGAGGTCCATAGCTTATGTAACTCCAGCTCTGTAACTGTAGCTACTGGGGGATCTGATGCCTCTGACCTCCACAGGCCTCTGCACACACACACACACACACACACACACACACACACACACACACACATTAAAAAAAATCTTAAAAAAGAGAAAATCTTTGTCTTTTTTCAAGGTTTGAGAAGCCTTGCTTTCAAGGCTTTCCTTTTAGCATCAGTGAACACTTCTAAGTCTTATGTCACTATGTACTATGAAAGTATGCTTACTCTGAGCTCAAAACTTTTTGCCAGAGAATGCTGATACATGATGGTGAGTAATTTGCTATTATTCTATATCAGGGCATGTATTTAACTAGAAAATTCTCCAGAAGACTTCATGGGGTGGGGGTGGGGAGGACTAGAAAAGGGAGAGTCACTTATCCCTTGCCTTTGCAAGTAGCACATGGCTCAGACAATGTTAGCAGAGACAATAAATTGCTTTAACATTTAATAAAGCTGAATCCAAAAGGATTACATAAACAATCCTTCCTTTTAAAATTGTTCTCAGAAAAAGCTATATTTCAGGGGAGAACTAAGGCTCTGGTTCACATTTATATTTTATTTTCATCTATTTTAATATACATTATACGAGTCCCAAGTACAAATCCCTGTTCCCTATAAAATATTCAAGCCAGTTTATTTGTGAACTCTGAGATCTGTTCTTTCCAAAGCTGTCCACTTTTTCTGACAGGCTGATTGTAGTGGCTCTTTGCACAACCCCCTCTCACTTCTGCAGCCTGTATCGTGATGGAGAGTATTGTACTTTCAGCTCCTGCTGATGGAGCTTGGGCAAATTCTGTATCAGTTGCCCTACTCCTCTCTAACTTCTGGAATGGAGATTAGATAGCTAAATCAGAACATCTGATTGACAAACATACAATAAACACATGCCTGGCTCAAAGAGATGAGATGGGAAAATCAGATTCCTCTGCAAGAAATTTGTTATTGAACAAGGAATCTGTGGCAGGAGCTGAATGAGACTCAGTTCAAAATCCATGGTACAGAATTAGGATGGAATCACTATTATAAAGCCAGGCTATTAAAAGGAAAGGAAATAGAAAAAGACAGAAAGCATGACCATACAAGCTAGAGTTCATTGTTAGAGAATTATTAAGCCCACAGAAATTTCCTTTTTATTTCTAGTTACTCTGATGTTTAGGCACATTTGGTAAGTCAGTTTACCATCTGATTGTGTCATATCTAACCCCACTTTTCTTGAGCTAAGTTGATTCAATTTTGATTTCCTCCAACCAGGAAAAGGAAATTATTCATTGCATTTTAAAGGGGGGAGTACTATAAGCAATCTGAGAACCATAGATGTTAGGTGACTTTAAAATAAAGGGCACATGTTGGGTTTTGGTGTGGCTTATTAACTAGAGGGAGGGATGGAGAGAAGGAACACATACTTCTGTCAAAGCAATTCCCATAGGAAAGAATAGAAACAAAAAAAATTACGCCCTATAAAAATGAGTTTAGTGGGGGCTGGGGACATGGGCTAGTGTTTAGACTCGTTGGCTGCTATTGCAGAAGGTCCAGGTTCAGTTCCTGCATCCACATGGTGACTAACAACCATCCGTAATTCCAGTTACAGGGGATCTAAAGCCCTCCCTGGACTCTGTGGGCATTGCACAACATGGGTGTACTTGCAGGCAAAACACATAGGAAGAGAACCATGATTCAATTCCTAGAACCTACATGGAGGTTAACAACTGTCCATAACTCCAGTTTCAAGGGCTCTGACACGCTCTTCTGACCTCTAGTGGCATTCCACAACACAGGTGCACTTACATACACTCATACAAACAAAATAAAAATAAATAAAATATTAATAAATAAATAAAATAAAAAAATTAAAATGAGTTTAGTGATATAGCTGGTAAGCCAATTTAAACTACAATAAAAATGAAACACAAAACATTTGATTCTGATGGAACTTCCTACTTAAATGAGCAATTTGCATTTCAGTGTTACCAGAGAGCAAATCCCACAGACGACATTGACCTTTCTGCCTTCCAGATTTACTGTTAATTTCTGACTCCTTTCAGCATCTAGAGTACTATTTTAACCATTAGTATGCATTTGCTGTGCTTGTCCCTTAGCCATATTTTGTTTAAAATATACGCTTCTTTATTACCATTATTGTCAAAGTTCATGTTCACATTTGCTAAAATGTCTCAACAGTAGCCTAGTGTGTGACTCACAGAACAAAATCTTCTTTTACCTCCGTTTCATCCTAAACAGCCCCATTTGTTTTCTCCATCTGTGCTGTCAGACTCTGTAAGTCTTGTGCTGTGTTTTGAAAAATTTTGGAATGAACTCAGTGGGTAAACAAAATCATTTACAGTTATGGACTTATATCAAATGTGAATCATCTAAGGAAGTCACAAGAGATACCTCATGACACTTGTGACACACATGACAGTGACATGCTTGCTAAGTATACATTCTGTTTCAATGCGGTGAACTACATGAGATTCACTATCTGAAACTCTGAGTCTGTACTTCTGTAGGGTTTTTGCACTGCAACCTAACATGTACTCTGAAAGCCACAATTTATTTTTATATTAAAATTACCAAATTTTATTTTATTAATATTTATTCTTATTAAAATTATTAAAGATTTCAGCCACTGGATTGAATTTCTTAAAATGGATATGATAAAATTTATGTTCCACACAGTAGCAGTTTAGATGTTTTATGTTCTAGACTTTAGATAATCAGAAGTGCAAATAATTAAGATTGTTCCTGTGGTAAGACATTAAAACACTTGATCTGAGGCAAGGGAAGTTTTCTAGAAACTTGTGTGCCAGCATTTCTTAAGTTAAATAGAATGAATTCATTCTGCTAATATTGTGATTATTTACTATATTCAAAAAGTTATATTATGCCAGATGCCGAGGAGAAAAAGTTGAATAATATTTATATTCCTTGCCTCAAGGAGGTAATGGGCCATTTAAACAGGCTCAGTCTTAGGCTGAATGTCAAGGCGCATGCCTTTAATTCCAGTCCTTGGGAGGCAGAGGCAGGTGATCTCAGTTGAAACTGAGGCCATCATGGTCCACATAGTGAATTCTAGCTGGGCTGGGACTAGGGAGACCCTTTTAAAAAAGACTCAGTCTTGCCTATTTGTCATTGTCTCAGTTCTTCCATTACTAGTGTAAGCAGCTCACTCACTGAACTTTCCTCTACTTCAAGCACTCATAAAGCTGGGGGTAGCTCCACTTTTCTTTACTGTTATCTCTGTAGTAAGGAAACTAGACTATTGAGTAAGAAAATGTTAGTTTGATAACCTCTTGGATTAGCCTAGGGAACAAATAACTCAAAGTTATTTTAATACAGCAACGAAGGAGAGGAGATGAAGCAAAGGAAACGGACATGATAATTTAAGGCAACACTTGGTAGCTTTGAAGTTGGAAGGATAAGAAGGGAGCATCAGGATGAGTACCATGAATCTGACCTGTGTGAGCAGATAGATTTCAATCAGAACTGAAGCAGGTGCTCATGATGACCAGTTTCCTTCACATGAGTTATACTGTGGGTGTTAGTAGACATGCATGCAGAGGGGCGAAATAAGTAGTTATGAGTCAGAGCTTGAAAGAGCAAGCTCAGGGAGAATCACTGCTTTGTGAATCATGAGTGATAGGAGAGATGGAAATGGGTTTTCTTGCCATAAAGGACTTACAGGTCAGGAAGAGGAAGAAACCCTGGGCTATTCAATTCCAGAATTAGTCATTCTCTTCTTTGAGCACCCCTGAGACTCCTCATCTACTTTTACTGAGTGTGGCACTTATTGACTAGTTTTGTAATAATTTATTCATCCTACTTGATTCTGAGCTATCCAAAGAAAATTGTTCATATTTCTGTGTCACAGCTTGCTGCACAGTGGATGACAGATGATCAAATGTGCTAATTGAATGTGAGTTAAGCAGTGCTATGTGTTTGAGGCACTTCATAGCAATGTTATGTGTGCTAATGCTAACTCATTGTATTATAATTCTGAAAAATTGGTTATCCTTAAATAACATCCTTGGGGACTATTGAAAAACTAGAAGAATTAAATTCCAGAATTTTCAATCACTATCAATTCAAATGGATCTATAATTCTAGCAAAAATAGAAAAGTAATAAATTTCTGAGTCTATAAAAGCATATACAGATTATTTAGGGGTTAATTAATAATGATATTATATGAAATGTTAATATATATTTTGGATTATATCAAAAGAAATTTCATTCATATGTTCATCAATATTGGAAGTATAGGCTATTTTTACTAAAGCTTAAAAATAGATCCGTACTCAGTGTGATTTGGAGTTCATTTACAAATTAGCCAATATTAAAATTAATCAAAGATTAATTTGACAAATTATTCATCATTAGAGTGATTCATACATTTTACTGACATTTAAAAACACATAATAGCATATGACACCCTAAGATTTTTAAAGTTCCTTAGTTCCAGTGGTTCATGGAAATCAGTATTTGCATTTTTCCAATTTCTAAATAACAGAAGAAATGACATAAGATGGATGGAGATCTGTTAGAATATTCAGAATGTGGTGGTTTGGCCTGGCCATCCTGGACTAGACCACAGACACTGCCAGAATGTGGTGTGCATAGCAACCAGGAAAGCCAAGCTTGTGAGGAGGTGAACTGAGCTAAAGAAGATATGAGAATCCAAGGAAGAAGAGCCTCTAGAAAAACTTGGTTGTAAGAGATGAGAAAAACTCATTTATCATGTAGAAATTGGTTTACTTCATGATTTGTGAGCTTTTCTTGCATATAGAGCTTAAGTGGGAGACCTATGTAGCAAAAATTTTAGATCTAATACTGTTTTCTTGGGGGAAAATGAGGTCAAAACCTAAAGGAACACATCCCAAAATTCATGTAGTAATAAAGGACTCCTGTGGAGTGAATTAGAACCCCACTGACCATCTAGCTGTCCTGACACCTCCACTGACAGTTTTTAGTAGGCTTCCTGGAAAGGTATCTATTGGGCATTCAGAAACCTTAACTTTGAACTTTTTAAGCAGAAGATGGATTTTCATTAATTCAAATTATCGTACCAAATAGATTATGATTAATGGTTTCTTGGGAATTCCCTAGAGAATTCTCATAACAAGCAAGCCCCAAATGCCAACTTCGTCATGTCCACCCTCTTTCCCCCATCTTTTCTCGGTACTACTTGGCATTGTTTTAAAGTTTGATATTCAGAGATAATCACCAATAACGTTAAGATGGCTTCTCCTATATTAAACCACACCCACCAGGGGCTCAGGACCATTGCAGAAGAGCAACAGAAAGATTATAAAAGCCATAAGTAATGGATGACTACAAGGAAACAGAGTTTTGCAGGTTTCTGGGAATTTGCTCATGGGAAGTTACAGCAATGGTGACAGCATGCACAAGACCCATGAAAACTCAAACCAGACAAAAACCCAGCATATTAGCCAAGGAACGACTGGCAGCTCATCACTGTTTGTTGAAGGAGAATTGGTCTTCTTTAAGGGAGTGATGCTAGATTGACCAACCAAGCTCCAGTGGATGAATATACAATGAGGGACATCTGGGTACACAAACTTGACTCGGTTAGGCCTTAACATACATGACAGAATGCATGAAATTCAGTGGGAAAGGCTATATGGGAGTTGAGAAAGAGGAGTGGTCTAAATGTGATTAAGTTGTACTGTATGAAATGTACAAACTTCTAATAAATATACTAAATAAATAAAGATATCATTCCATACATGGATTTTAAAATTATCTATTTGTTTATATTTTATGTGTATGAGCACCTTGCCTGCATGTATGTAAGTGGCACCACATGTGTGCAATGCTCATGGAGGCCTGAAGAAGGCGTCCAATCTCCTGGAACTATAGCTACAGTTATTAGCCTCCATGTGGGTGCTAGGAACTGAACCCAGGTCCTCTGCAAGAGCAGCCAGTGATCTTAACTGCTGAGCCATCTCTCCAGCTCCCATATTATCTTTTTATCACAAATGTGTTTGTTTCTTTATTTACTGCTATGATAAAATACCTTGAAAAAAAGCAGTTTAGGAAGGAGCAAATTATTTGGGCCTGTCACTGTAAGGAAGTCACAATGGCAGGTGCTTGGGCAGCTCACATTGTACCTATAGTCAGAAGCTGAAGGCAGTGAGTGCTAGTGCTTAGCTCACTTTCTGCATTTGATGTGGTCCACAATTCTTACCCAGGTAATGGTCCTACACATAGAAATTAACCTAATCCAGAAAACCCCTGACAAGTGTTCCTAGGAGAATTACCTTTTAGATATTCTAGATCCTGTCAAGTTGACAACCCTAACCCTTAATCATGAATCATTATTTTCTTCCATTGCTATTTAATTATTTATCACTGCTCTTTTGTATTCTAGCTTCTTTCCTTAAGCAGTTATTAATTTGTTGGTTAACTTTTTGTTTTCTCATGTCACAAAATTACATAGGAATATAGATAGATGATTAGCATAGCTTTTGTTATCATTTAAAAAAAAAACCACTGTCTCATAAGCATTTTTGTTGATGTTTATTTAATGAAACATAGAAATTACTCCAAATCAGTGGGTGGATATATCATCCATTGTATTTAATGTCTACATACATGATATGGATATACTGTAAAGTGTTCCATCATTACTCATGGTTATTCAAGCTGTTTAGTATTTTTACACTAAAATCGTGCCCCAATAAATCTGTCTCTCCCTCTCTCCCTCCCTCTTTCCTTTTCTGCAGCCTTCTCTCTCTCCTTCCATATTTAAAGCAAATTCATATCCTCTCCCCACTTACTTCACTTGAATTAGTTTGTCTTTCTTGGTTTGTCATTCATTCCAAGATGTAATACAAATAAGTACCAAAAGGTACATCTTACATATGTCTTAAGTGTATCTTAAGTTCTGGCGCTTTGCTGTATTTCTTAACAAGGTATTCTCAAGAGCTTGGTGTGATAACTTGCTCAAATAAATAAAAATAAAATCACTGGCTGCACCTCTGGAATAGTCATTTTCTAGATACTGAACTCAATCAAAATGTAGAAGAAGCGTCAAGTATGGCCTTAAAGTCAGGCTAGCTGAACCAAAGAGCTACATAAACATCTGTACAAGCCATGTCCAATGGCTCACAGTCATGAACATCTGTACAAACTTCCCTTGATATGTGACTGGGTCCGGCAATAAATGTCTTGACAGATATTGCTGTAGAGAAGGTCCTTGACAACTTTGGCAGATATTTCTGTGGAGAAGATCCTTGGCAACTTTTACCATGTAGTGAAAAAGATGGAAAGCTTCACAAATTTCTTTGTGACCTATGAATTCTGAAGCCAACAATTGTGATGAGCTTGGTCTTTTCTGGTGAAGACTCTCAATCACCCTTGGAAGAAAGTACCAAACATACACACTTAAGTGCATTAAAGATACAGATTGTCTCCAAATAGGAATTAAAAAATCCATGCAGAAACAAATCGAGCTATCAGCTAAGTCTTAGGTTTAAGTAGACATTCAGTATGATAATGAGAGTAGACACTAGAAGTTAAGAGACTTGAATCTAATTAGAGACACATTGCTTCTTAGGGCTGTAGTCATGGAGCAAATCTGTCCACTAGTGTAAATCTTAAATACCTTACATATGTTATATGAACAAACACTATTAACAAGACTTGGAATAATTAATCTAAAGACTATATACAATAGGCCTCAAAGTT
>NW_008341889.1:3262263-3285994 GCF_000622305.1 Nannospalax galili | reverse complement strand
TATTTCATTCTCTAAGTTGTCTATTTTGCCAACTACATAAGAGACCTGGGTTTTAAAGTATATTTAACTACATGTTCGGCACCTTACTAGATGGTTTTCATATGCTATATATTTAAAATTCAAAACTAACCAATGCAGTAAGAATTATCTCTTTTATAGATGAAGCTGCATTTAAGAGGTTTCCACAGTGGCTCTTCTCAAAATGCCAGAGCTATAATTTGAATGCAGGTGTATCTAACTCTGAAGTCCTAGCTATTTCCACTATATCTAATCACAAATGCTTAAGTATAAACCACAGCACAAAGGCTTTTCTCTAGAACATGCCTTTTATCTCTTGCCTAGCGCTGACTTCTGTCTTGCCTTTTAATGGATGCCAATTAGTCATTAACCTAAGGACTTTTTAGTCCTCTCTGATGTTTAACCATGAATACCCCTTCTTCAACCGGTATGTAATGAATGTCACTGACATCCTCTTGTCTGTGTAGTGTTGACATCCATCTCCATGGACTGCTAAGCGCAATCCATTGGTCTTTACTGCCCTGGATGGTTCATCAGATAATAACTGAGAAAATGCCAACATTTTTGTTCCATAATAACCCTGAAGGAGTGCTGGGAGTAGAGTAATTTTCTTTTGGTACAATGGATTTTACACTGAAAAGCCTGTCAAAGTATCTACCCCTTCCAAGTAAAAGCCTTATTAATCATTAGTTATGCTAGCAACTGTATTTTCCATGCTGGAAAATAATCTCCAAATGATACATAACAGGCAAAAATCAAAAGAAACTAGAAGCAAGAATCTCTTAATTTAGATTCCATGTGCATAAGACCATAGGAGAATAGATGAGCATAAATTGATTAAGGGAAGGGCTAGCACTGAGCTGATAGAATCTTAGATAAAGGAGTGTGTGACCCATCACCCCAGTCAAAACTATACCCACTCGCCCATAAACCTGGTCCTCCATATCTACCCCAACTGTCATGGAATGGCACAATCATCCAAACTCCAAATTAAGAGTCTTTCTTGACTGTTAAACAAATCAGCAAAACCTGATATTTTAATTTCACTATTCTTTGCACAGTTGTTTCTATCCAGTTTGATCCTACCATGACTCACAAGACTTTCTGATATAGGCTGCTAACTAGACTTCTCTTTCTACTTTGTTTATCCCTCATCCACCTACTGTATGACAGATAAAAAAGGCTTTTGGTTTTTAAATTGTAAAACACAATCATATTAATTTCAAGGTTAAATCTTCTACAGATCCCCAATGCATGAAAATCAAATTGACTACGCCCCTGTATAGGACTCTTTCATCATTGCCATTATCACTTACAAGGAAAGTGCTGGGTGCTTTAGTGTTTTCTCCACTAGGCTCTGAGTTCCATCCATCACAGCATATTTATGATGTTCTCAGTGATGGGACAGCACCTACCATCTAGAGGATGCCCAGTGACTATTTGTTGAGCTGATCAGTACTGGATTGGATTAGGGTAAATTCAGAGACAGGCAGGTCAATTAAGAAATAGTTGCATTTTGTGATAGACATGACACTGATATAGCCTAAATGAAGGCAGAAGGAGTAGGGGTAAAAATATTAGGTCAACTTAAGATGGACCACATTCAGTTGTTATGGATATGAGGGACTGAAGAAAAGACAGTCACCACAAGAGGAGGGTCAGAATGTAGCACAGGTTGATGTTTGGGGGTTGGATATTAATTTGGAGTAACAGAAGCAGGGATATAAGGGGTAAAGACTGAGATAGAAATGACAAGCCACACTCACCTTCGATCCACCTTATTTTATGGATTTTCAATGCCCCTTATTTACCCACAGGGAGATACATATTTCAAAGTTAAGCATCAGTAATAAAAATGACCCAGAAAACAGAAATTGCCCCAAATATTTGATCATTCAGTAAATCAAGTTCTTAATTAAATTAGGAAGCCACACTCAAGCACATTCATTTCAGAAATGTTTTATAAACATGACTTTAGTTACATCCTAAGCTTTACATTATTTTAAATGTTTTCTAAAAATATCATCTTTATAAAAAGTTATGTGGTACACTTGATTTGCTGAGAATGAACCCCAAGGATCTAGATGAAGGGTTTATGTCTTTCTTTGGCAGTCAAATTCCCACAGAGGGAACTCTTCTGCTGGGTAAATGATTAGACTGACCTAGATCTACAGCTCTCCACTCAAAATATATAATTACACCCAGGATGACTTGGACTACTACACCTGATTCAGAGGGCATGCTGTCCTAAGATTTGCATTTTTTGGTAGATATTCTCCAGGAGATTATTAAGCCATTAGTTCTCATATAGTATGAGCAGTGGTGGTCTAGACATTCCGGAGGGTTATTCAAACTCCCAAATGAGGAGTGTTTATGCTTTCCTCAGACATTGGAATCTGTTCCTGTCTCCTTGTAACACCATTCCTCAGTTTATCAGTCTCTTCTTACATTCTCTTTCCATTGCAATAAAAAGAACCTAAGTCTGGAAACTTCTCCCACTATTGCTCTATAAAAATACATTTTTTTTCATGGAAACCAATAAGAAAAAATGAGGAGAAAGGGGGAAAAAAGGAGAGATGTTTGCTATATTTACTGTTGAGTGCTTTATGTGTTCCTTTCTCTCCAACTTATTTCTTTTTCATATATTTGTTGTCAAAATATTGAATTATGGAACATTCTGGAAATTTAATCTAGCTAAAAACTGAGTGATATCAAGAGATTGCATCAATGTTGCTTCTGACGTACTATCTGCAAGCATATACAGAATTTCACTTGTGCAAACAGCTTGTGTTCCCTCCAGTCTCCTATGCCTCTCCTTGGCCATTTCCCCCATCCTGAAGGTGGGAAAGACTGAGGGACAAGAGGTGTCCTGTTTGGAAATAGCACAGAGATCCTTAGGGAGGGAAAGGAGGCTGTGCTGATATATTTTGTTCATCCACAAAGAGCTGTGTGTATTTTGGTACAGTGTTAAAAATCCTCAAGCAATTTCTCTCATGTCACAAGTTTAAAGAGTTATCTATGAATGAGTCAGCCTGGGAGTTGCCATGGTAACAATCCTCTTCTCTTTGGAGTGAGGTCCCTTCTAATGTTGCTACTGAATTACCTTAGTTTCAGGAGTAGCTGAAGTTCACATCGCATTTAAATATTCATTATGTTATACATTCATTTCCTGATTTTGCAAGATTACCTGACAAGAATTCATTTTAAAAGATCTATAAATAGACATGTAATGTTTTCCTTGTATCTTCTGTTTTATTTTGTAGCCCCAGCTGGCCTGGAACTCACTTCATAGCCAGGCTGGCCTTGAACTCACAGAAATCTGCTTGCTTCTGCCTCCCAAGCACTGGGATTAAAGGTGTTTGCCACCAGGCCCAGCTTCCTTGCATCTTCTACAAGATGAATAAGTCCATAAGAATCTGTCCTGTATTCACAAGACAGTCCCTCTCCCCTTCTGCTCTCTTATGTATCCATCTTATCTACCTCTATCCTTTCTTATTATATAGACTCTGCCTTGTCCTCTCACCTCTCTATCAACTCTATCCTCTAGCCTCTCTCTTCATCTCTCTTTTTTGGATGCAAGTTTGCACATTAATGCATGCAGTTGGTACCCTTATATTTGAATTTTTGAGAAGGAAACTCTGGACACAGATCATGAGGCTTGCGTTTCAGGAAAGAATTGAAAATACTTGTGGGCTTGCCGCACTAGAACTGTTCCTAAGTGCAAACTGCTGTAGCTTAGTTCAGGGTAACTATGGGAAACATTTGTGCTGTTTCCTGATTTTCATTTCAGGGAAGATCTGCTTGGCAGAATGAAATTGCTTGTAGCTGACATATATCTAAAAAGAGGAGTCCAGACTTGTTTGCAAGGAAGATTTTTAATCATCTGGCTCAACTTAATTTTCTAACACCTTTCCCCTTTGTCTTCCTGTCTAGCTCTTCACAGAACAGACATTAAAAGATACTTAGTAGCTCTTTTACTTCCAGAATTTACCCATGTGTTTCTTTTTGGTTAGATGCATTTTTTTTTTTTTTTAATGTTGAAAGTCAAAATCCTGCTTACCTACAAGATCCAAGAAGATTCTTGTTTATTTAATGCCAATTGTCATTCCAAACCAACTTAATTGCCCCGTTAATTTGTTCCTTGTAGTTTTGCCACTATCTCTTCTATGCACTTAATCATCCTGCATAATATACATGACCATGACTTAGCTGTTCATTTACCTTCCCACTCTGTGTTCTCAAGGATGTGCTTCCTGTCTTATTCTTTTCTATGTAGCCCCAATGCCCACCACATAGTCTCCATGTGAACAAGCAGAAATCTTGTGACTAGATGCTTACAAGTAACTAGATTAAGTAACATCATGTAAGTAGCTTTAACTTGCCCATCTTTCAATACAGTTTATATGATTAAACTAATTCTGTTACCTATGATGGTTTCCCTAAAATACATTGTTGTATTTCACCTTTTGAAACTATAGCAGTTATAACTTTGAGTTTATGATCTGTAGTTCAATACATCGGAGTGTAAGCCAAGATTTGTCTTGGTAGTTATGTGACCAAGCTACTTAGACTTTCTGAGGTCTAGTTTCCTCATCTATTAATTAGAATCAACTGAAATAATGTACCATGTAAGGTGTCATAGCATTTGTTACACAGGTATGTGTTAAGCAAATAACAACTATTCCTATGGTAACTATAACTCAGGGATAAATGCAAGTGGTCACTTTATTTTAATTATTCTCACAAATCATCAGACTTTTCCCTTATAGTTGGTATACAGTAGTTGAAACAGACTAAAGTTGCTATAGGTTAATAAAAACCAATTCATATACATACATATTTGAACCTAGTTGGGTCAAATAACTTTCTCTCTGCAGAGAAAGAACCTATGTGTTTTAGAAAGACTCAGAGGTCTACAGATTGGTCATAAAAAGAGTTTACTCGGTTCATTATATATGCTATGTATTAGATACGGACCCTAGAGTTGGAAAGCCAGACACATAAAAAGTTGCATAGTTATGGGTGTGAAGCAGGAAGACACACAGAGAGGAGATAATACATAGATAGCTTCCCACTCCCCAGCCCCCCTGAGACAACTAGCTAGAGCTGCTAGCAAAGGGGCTGGAAATGCTTTTAGAGCCTCTTGACTAACCAAGCAAATGAGGATGAATACATTAGAATTGTTTTGGTGCCTGGGGATTTGCAGAGCTGCTGCTGAATGTGCATATTAAAGGTAGCCCCGGCCAAAGATCTATATGTAGAGGCTTGATCTTCAGTGGTGGTATTGGGAGGTGCTTTGGATTTAAGTGGTGAGGCCCAGTGAGAGCTCCTTAGGTAATTAGCCAGCATCATGAGCTTGAAAAAGACCTTGAAACCCCATGTTCCTTCACTCTTCTTTGATTCTTCTTTGGTTGAAGATGGAACATTTTGCTCTCTTCCACTTCCACACCATCTGTATGACAAAATCATATACTTAGGTGCCCTTACCCAGCCTGACCTATGATGTTCTGGTTTAGGATCTCCAGAACTATGAATTGAATGATGCTTTCCTCTTTTTTTTTTTGGTCTTTTTGAAGCAGGGTCTCCCTGTAGCCCCAGCTGTCCTGGAACTCACTATGTAGACCAGGCTGGCCTTGAACTCACAGAGATCCACCTGCCTCTGCCTCCCAAGTGCTGGGATTAAAGGCATGCACCACCATGCCCAGCCTTTTTAAAAAATATTTTATTTATTATTTTTGTTTTATGTGTATGAGTGTATTTTCTGCATGGATGCAGGTGCACCCATGTCGTGCAATGCCCACTGAGGTCAGAAGAGGGTATCGGATCCCCTGGAACTGGAGTTACAGTTAGTTGTTAGCTGCCATATGGGTGCTGGGATTCGAATCCGGGTCTTCTGCAAGAACAGCCAGTGATCTTAACTGCTGAGCCCCACGTCTTCACCTTTCTAAAGTTAATTGCATCAGATACATTTTTCGTATTAAAATTACTATACAAAGTTGACTAATACAAGAGGATGACTGAACTTTATAAATTCCACTGTTGTTTCCAATTCTTTCATTCTGTGCATACTGTCAACAAGCATGATATGAATCCATTTTCCTTAATATCTCCATATTTCTGATGTAAGCACATCTATTATTTAAAACTCATATAAGGCAGTCACTGATTAATCTCTCTCTTACCTGGTTACTCTATGATGGGCGTTCCTTTAGCACTGGCATGCTAGAAAGAGTTACTTCCTACTTCTATGCTAGTCTTATACCTGGATGTCAACCATGGAATACTGAAGAGCATCTACCTAGTTATATATTGCTGCCTCTTTGTTCTCTACATTCTCAAAAGGTAATATTTGTGCTTTTCATCATATCAGAGAGGATATTAACCTTGGGTATTTATATAGATAAATAAAACAAACAGTGTTGTATGTTTTCTATATGAAAGTACTATGATTTTTCTGAAGAGCAGTATAGAATATAGAGACCAGTGTTATCTTTTTCAAGCTCTGAAGCTGTGAGCCCCCCTTTCACAAAGCTTATGTTTGGCATTTAAACATGCATTTTGCAAATTTAACATGTCTAAAGATTCTATGTTATGTTCAATGTATTAAAGTCTTTAATCCATTAATGAAGTTAATTTGCTTGTGAGATTCCTGACATTTTCAAATTAAGAACATGGGGCAAGCATCTGTGGCATTTCATGGCTAATGCATTTGAAATACATTGTGATAGAAGACACAATGATGTGATTCCTTAAGACACACTCCTGATGCATTTAGTTTATCCATTCAATAATACCAAGGCGCTATGGGAAATTCCTTTTGTTTGTAATTCTGTCTAGATATGAAACAATGAATATTGATGTTAAAGTGTAAAAACCAAAGGCTAGTCTTAATTTTAAGAGCCTTCTATTATATTTCTTTGTACAAATATATTACTTGATGAATTTTACTATGAGGAAATAATAAGAAAATTTTGACAAAAGAAGTAGCCATAACATACTCTCAGAGTCCCAGTTGATAGCCAAAAGGAAACCGTGTAGTAACTTACAGCCCTTGCCTACAGGGCTTACAAAGTGCAGAAGAATGAAATTAGCATTTCCTGCGCATTATTAACGGACAAGACACATTTAAGCAGTTTTGCTGAGGTATAACTGGTATGTATTAAAATACATGTTTAAAATGTATACGTTCGAAGTACACAATTTGATGAGCATGCACACAGACCTGTGAAGTCATCACTACAACGGCTGTTAATAGATGTGTCCTTATTCTATAAAAGTATCCCTTGTCCCTTTGTTTTTTCTTTATTTTCTTTTTATGCTAGGAACACATCATGAGAGATTGTTCTGCCCATCTATAATTTTAAGCACATCATATAGTATTGTTGATTATAGGGATTAAAACCAGTTGGAACCATAAAGTTTCAATGAAAAACAACTCAGTCTTGGACCAGAAACTTTCATCACTTTCTGTAATGCACATTAGCATTCGACAAAGTCAGCTTCTGTACAGCAAAGGAAACAACTGAGTGAAGAGGAAGCTGCCAGAGTGGGAGAGAATCTTTGCCAGCTGTACATCTGGTGGAGGATTAATATCCAGAATATACGAAGAACTCGTAAAACAAAGAATCAAGCAGATGATTAATATCCAGAATATACAAAGAACTCATAAAACAAATAATCAAAGAAATAAATGACCCAGTTTAAAAAAAAAATGGCTATGGAGGACTGGAGAGATGGCTCAGCAGTTAAGAGCACTGGCTGCTCTTGCAGAGGGCCTGAGTTTGATTGCCACCACCCACATGATGGCTAGCAACAGTCCTTAACTCCAGTTCCAGGGGAATTCGATGCCTTCTTCTAACTTCCATATATATTGCATGACATGCGTGCACTTATATACATGCAATCACTACATGCATACACACAAAATAAAAATAATAAAATTTTTTTAAAGAATAGGCTATGGATCAAATAGAGTTCTCTAAAGAAGAAATAAATATGGCTAAGATGTTTCTTTAAAAGTGTTCAATATCTTTAGCAATTAGGGAAATGCAAATTAAAACTGCATTAAAGTTTCATGTTACCCCAGTCAGAATGGCTAAGATCAAGAAGACAAATGACCACAAATGCTGGTAAAGATGTGGGGAAATGGAGCCCTCATTCCCTGCTGGTTACAAACTGATACAGCCACTGTGAAAATCAGTGTGGAGAAGCCTCAAAAAACTGAAAGAGAATCTGCCATACGACCCAGTATATATCATGCAGAAAGATTAGTTTTAGGTGCTCAGGATGCAACAATGACTAAGACAAAAAATATTCTATTTTGAGGAAGACTCAGAGAGTAACAAGAGCTACTTTGGAGACCTAAAAATAGAATAATCTTGGTAAACCCAAGGAACAAAATAGAGGCTTACCATGTGTTACAGATTTGAGCAGATATGCTCTTCCTATCAATGCCATTGTTATGATTAATCACTCAGCTGATATCTAAGCAGTACTTTTTAAACTTGCTGATTGAATTACAGTGTTAATTTGTTTCAACATGCAAATAGAAGTTTCAAGGTTAATCTGACCCAGCAGTATTGTGGAGTCAAACGTGACAAGCTCCTCCAAAATGCTTTCTCCGTTCTCGTTCGAAGCAGTAGCTACACTTCATCTAGAATTCTAGGGGAAGTCACACCTAGAAATGAATGCATTTAGTCTTTTTAGCCCTTTGACTTACTCTAAAATATTTCTCTGAAAGAGTTTATATCTATGTATGTTTCTGTAAAGACAAAGCAGTCAGCAGAACCCTTTGACATTTAAGACAGGACTTCCTAAAAGGAGAAGAAAATAATAAGGCTAAGAAAACGAGAGCCACCAGTGAAGACACATACTACACGCCATACCACATGTCTATAGTTAGTATTGCTGAAAGGGAATTCCTCATTAGACTGACAAGCAACACTGTGAGGGAAGTGGGACTTTTCTTTCTGCTGCCGTCTTCCTAGTTTCCTGGTGTGGCATGCCGACCGCTCAGTGGATGGATGCATTCTCACTTGCTGCTCTTATTCCATAATATTACAGAAAAGTCAGATCAGAGTAAAAGGATTCGTGATCTTCTGAATGTAGTTTACAGCAAATTGTTATTTGCTTATATTGAAAATAATCTGTAATCTGTAATTCAAGCTTCTGGCAAGAAGGTCAAGTAAATACCTACCATGAGGACCAAGTAGATATGAGTTTGGACAGAATGTCCATGGAAGAAAATTGATAATGAAGAAATATATCCAGCCAATGCATAAATAAATGCTAGAAACAGAACTGAAAAGCACTGATCCAATTGGCATTTAGGCATTTTCACATTCCAGGAATATCATGTTCACCTTTGATTTTTATCTTTTTTTTTTTCACCCATGTTCCCTGACAATAACCAAGTTCCTTGACTTTTAACTTGTAAATACACTCCAAGTGCAATCCCCTTTCTCCTACTGATCTGCTTAGTCTGGGCACGATCTTCTGCATTATTGTCCTCTGGATTTGTATCTAGTCGCTGTTCTTGCCTTGTTCGATTCCTTTACCCCTCCAAACTCATTTGTCACATTATGGTCAGAACAATGTTATAAAATGGGATCTGATCATGTCCCTACTCTTCTTAAATGCCCCCTATTGCTCTCAGAATTAAATCCTAATTTGTTGACAAGATTTTTCAGACTATTAATGATCTATTTATATGCTCAGCCTCATTTCTCATTTCTTTCCCCTATCTTGAACATTGTAGCTGTGAAATCATATTTGTTACTTAGTGAAAGGACTGTGTTTTTTTCCTGTGCGTTCTCTCTGGTTCTCGTGCACTAACAGTCAGAATAAAATTTTCAGTATTTCTATTCGTTTTCTCCTTTGCCCTAATCTTATCTTAACTTAGGTCTTTCTTGGAAGTTTAAATGTATTTAACAAGAATATAAGAATGAAATTAGAAAATAAAACTATGTCCAAAAATGAATTTTATAGGACCTCAAATATGATATGCATAACGGCCATTTATGTCCCCAGAAACCATATTTGTCAAGTACGAATGACCCAGTACCTTTAGACATAGTCCTAAAGACTAGGAAAAAAAATCATACCTAAGCTATGGCAACTAGTTACGTCCTCTCAGAAATTTGTTTTCAATTCTTTATTTCAACAACAAAAAAATTCAAGAAAAAATTATTCATTTCAATAAAAATTACAGTTCTGGAGAAATTTTAACAAGAGAACATGGGCATGGTCATTTTGTACTTGTTGTACAGAGTGAGAAGCAGAGCCATCTTTAGAGAGAGAGTTATGAATGAAGCAGGTGGTTAGGCATGGAGCAGAGATGGAGGTGTTCTGGTGGGGTCTAGCACCAAGGCCTTCCCATACCTGAAGATCCACTTTAGTGCAGAGCATGACTAGTGCTCCTGTACAGGGCTAGAATTCAGCTGAGTGCACACGCATAATAATATCAGATTTTCATTTTTTAAAGCTAGTTTATTCACTTTGATTGGTATCTATGCTGTATTAACTCTTAAATGTATTTTACCCTTCTATTCCAGGACACTTACAGGTAAATTCTAATCATAAAGCATTTTTATCACAAACACTTTTGAGCATTGTAAATAATTATTGAAGGCATATTAGGGCTATTTAAGCATCTGTAAAATGGTTTGAAAGTTTGGATTTGTTAAATGCTCTGAATATTGTGTGTGTCTCCATGGTCACAGAGGAAATATGCCTTTCTTTATAATCTAAAGTTCCTTCTACATTTGAAATCAAAGATATTTTCTGAATAGTGATAAAAAATTCATTCAATTTTATGTCTTACAGGGCTTATACTGAGAATATTGTATAACTGTATTAATTCAACAGCAAACCTACAATCTTTATAGTCACTTTTGAAAGAGAATCAAGGCTTTGGCAACTGGAGAACAATAGTGGCTGTGTAGAAGAACCAGAAGAGGTACTTTTTCTTCATAAGAGTTAAGAAAACAAGAAGTAATGGGGAATGTGCAGTGCAGTGTCAGAACTATGTAACTGAGTTTAGGGGAGATGATAACCCATTTTGTTTTGGATCTCACTCACTGCCAAGGTGGTTTTTTTTTTTTTTTTTTTTTTTTTTTTTTGCATTGCTCAGAGATATGGAAACATCAGTGATCATACTCAGGGGACTGACAGATTCACAAATCATTGCAACAAGGTGGTATTTTCAACCCATACCAGACAAATGTAACCATTGTTTAGACACATTTGACCTTCTTTCTATATACAAAAAGAGTCTAAAAGCTCTTTCAAGACTTTTTCCCATCATGTACTAGTTAACTTATGTGTGAGGCATTTCCATTCATTTTCATAGCAATGGCAAAAAGCCATCAGAAAATTTTGTTCTTAATCAGAAAGTTTGGGAGCTCCAACAGAACTTGTTTTCCTCAATTACATTTCCTTCTTAGGCCTCCAGTCTGATGTGAGAGAGAATGTAGGAAAAAAATCAGACATTTTTTTAATATTGTAAAATTATAACATCTATCATATGTCACAATGCTCACAGAATTTATGTTTCTCCTTAAGGGCATTTTGCTTTTGTGTGTCACAGGAATCCTGAAGGTAATTTTTCTTATTTTATTTGGTTTCAAAGAAAGTAGAATTGGGGGGCTGGAGAGATGGCTCAGTGGTTAAGAGCACTGACTGTTCTTGCAGAGGACCCGGGTTTGATTCCCAGCACCCATATGGAGGCTACGAGCCATCCTTAACTCCAGTTCCAGGGGAATCCACAGCCCTCTTCTAACCTCCATGGCATTGCATGACAGGGGTGCACTCACATACATGCAGACAATACATTCATACACATAAAATAAAAATAATAAATAAAATATTTTTTAAAAAGTAGAATTGAAGACTTCTTCATTAACTGAGGAAATAATTGAGTCATAAGTAATAGTACAATCTGTGTTGTCAACCATAATTTTTCCATAACTTAGAAATACCAGTCATTGAGTACTTTATATAGAGAGCTGATGCTTCTTTATGACCACTGTAGAAAGTACTATGAAAGTGATGAACTTAATTATAATGGTTTGAGTATTCATGGATACTGTCTATATCTATAAATACTGAGCAATATTATTTTGTACATTGGATCAAAATGAATTGATTGTAGCTTTAACTACCCTGAAGTTTAATCTAATTTTATTGGTTTTACTTATTACCATAAGATTCAAATTGCAGTAGGAGTTGTAAGCAAATTTTTTAAGTAACCAAATGCTTTAAAATTTCATCATTAGGGGCTGGAGAGATGGCTCAGCGGTTAAGAACACTGACTGTTCTTGCAGAAGACTGGGGTTCGAATCTCAGCATCCACATGGCGGCTAACAACTGTCCATAACTCCAGTTCCTGGGATCCTACAGCCTTTTTTGTCCCTCGTGGGCATTGTATGACATGGGTGCACTTACTTACATGCAGGCATAACACTCATACACATAAAATAATAAATAAAATATTTTAAAAAAATTTTATCATTAAGCAAGAATTAAGGGAGTGATTCTAGATAGACTGACTAGGCTCTAGTGGATGAACTTGTACTAAGGGACATCTGGGTACAAATGCTTGACCAGATAAGCCTTAACATACATGACAGAATGCAGGAAATCCAGTCAGGGGGTTGGATATTCAGGGTGTGGATGGGAGATGGGATCTAAACTGATTAAGAGCTATCATATGAAATTCACAAAAACTCAATAAAAATATACATTAAAAAGAATAATTAATAATCATTTGGTGAATGTCAGAGTTCACATTAGCTTATATTTTTATAATTGGGATAAAAATGTTGTGGTTCTTCCTTACCAGCAATGGATTTTTGTGTAGTATGTAGAACAGTAACAAGCATTTCAAACTAGAAAGGAAGTCATCCTCATGTGTGTTTCCAACCTCTGGTTCCTTCTTTAAGTATCTCAATAGGACATAGGCATCTGTATCAATGACACAGACAAACTGCTGACCAGTAATATATGGTATTCCATTCCAATTGGTAAAAACTAATATTTCTAAATTTCTATTTTTGCCTGTCTGACTTACCTGCAGTCCTTTAAATGGTCAGATCAGCCTACAAAGCACTAAGCCAGAAACCCAGCCTGAGCTTCCCATGGGCAAGCAGATGGCTTCTTCTAATCATCCAGATCCTTCTTTTCCTTCTTCTCTCCTAGCTCTGAACCCAGGCTAACACACGCTTCCATACTGCACTTCGGATCCTCACCCCAAACCACCCATTCCCTCGTCATTTTAAAAAGCAGTTTGGAATGGTTCCTCTTATGTAGGATTTGACTATGTGTCATCATTCTGGGTCAAATAATCCTCTTATGTCCCTCTTCCCACATTTTCTTATCGGCAAAGACAGTTCTACACTCCAAGTTTTCCTATGTATCATAATTTTAGGTTACTTCTTTTCAGGAGCTTGGTTTTTGGAGAAATACTTGGTTGAAAACTTGTTCCTCTGTGTTATAACCTTTTCTATAATAATGCTGTTCTTAGCAAGCTTATGTAAACACTGATATTTTGTTGTTTCTAATTGTACAATAAAATTAAAGATAAATATATGGGTGCTGGAGAGATGATTCAGTGATTAAGAACACACTGCTATTGCAAAGAACCCAAGTTTGGTTCCCAGCACTCACATCAGGTGGTGAACAGCGACCAATATTTCTACCTTCAGGATATCTGATGCCCTTTTCTGGCCTCTGCATCCATCTGCACTCAGGTGCACAAACCCATACACAGATACACATGTATGCATGTAATTAAAAGTAAAATCTTGTAAAAAAAATAAAGATAAATATGCAATACAGCTCTTTTTTTAGTGTGGAAAAAAAGCACTCATATCTAGGTCTGTGGCTATCCATATAGCTATTATACCAGTACTTAAAGGCTATTATACTATTGAAAGAACAATAGAGCTATAGAATAAGCAGCAAGATTTTGTGAGAAAGGCTTATCATTAGAGTGGATTAAACCTACTCTTTTGAGAATTTCATGCTTGAGTACTTTACTTGCATCATTCCCCCCCCACTCATCCCTCCAACTCCCCCCATGCTCCCCCTACTCTCTTTCAATTTCTTGTACTCTTTTCTGATTATTATTGTTACACACACACACACACACACACACACACACACACACACACACTACAATGTATATATAAAATGTCCTGAATCCATTTAGTGGTGCTTGTGTGTACATATGGTTAGGGCTGAACACTTGGGATTAAAAAAACCTATTCAAAGGATTGTTCCCAGAGAAAACTGATTGTCCCTTAGTGTTGATTTATTGGTTGCCTATAGCTCTTCATCTAGTAGTGGACCTGTGACATTTCCCCTTCCACAATGGCACATCAACTGGTTTTCTCATTATGGAGGTCTTGTTAGGCAACCATATTATGGATATTTCATGGGTGCAGCTTTCCTATCATGTCTAGAATGTGTCATCTAGCAGTATCCATAAACTATTTCATATCAGTTTGATTATTATGGTTTTTCTTAAGCTTCTAGAAATGTCAGCAATTGTTTTGAGTTGTTTTATTTTTTATTATTTTTTATTTTTTAATAACTACATGATTAGAAGAAGCATTTCATTCCAGCTTTAACATATTCAGTAATACACTCCAGAGCAAGAGTACATTTCTTTCACAAGTAGCTGTAAGTTTCTAGGTTCACAGTTGAATTAATACAGTTATACAATAATGAACTCAGTATAAGCCCTGTAAGACATAAAATTGAATGAGTTTTTAACCTTTGAAAAAGATCTCCATTTCATTTTAGAATATATTGTTCCTTGCAGAGAGACTCATTGTTTTTTCTACTAACACTGAGATGCTGGCGCATGCATCTCTAATCTGTACGTATCTGATTATTACTAGTCATAATTGGTTGCACTTGGATCCTTGGCACCTGTGTATGTCTATAAAGTCATTGTAGTCCTTTCTTTTTGCCTCAGTAGCACAGATACCTTACTTTTTAGTCCATTGGAGTAATTTTCAACCATCTTTTCCTTTTTCATTCACTAGTGTTTCCTGAGCACTGTTATTTCTCAGGCTACTTCATGTCACCCCGAGTAATCTTAATGTGACAGTCGAAAGCCCATAAAGGTTGCATAAGCAGGCAGGAAGGACTCTACTACAGGGAAAGGAAGATTTCAGAGAAGCAGATTTTCACGGAATTTTTTTTAAAGGATGAGCAGCAATGATCTAGACAAGAATGATTCCACACAAAGAATTTAGCATTTTAGAAGTTCTCACATACTGAAGAATATATAGGAATTAGGGATTTATTAGAAACTATGATTATATAATTTTGATTTTAATGTAAAAGCATGAGGAAACCACTAAATAATTTTAACTGGGGAACTACTTCAGACAGATGAAGGCTGTAAAGATGACTCGAGAGGAGTGCAGTGCAGAAAGTGGATTGAGGACAAAAGTCATAGAAGCTACCGGCAAAGAAACTACCCATGGGCTGATGGAAAGACTAATGGAGGCTTAAACTCTGGAATAAGCAGATAGAGCTGGAAAATGGGTTGGGGAGATTTTAGGATGGGAGAAACACTGGAATTTTGTTGACATAAGATTTAATAACGAATTCCCAACCATTTAAATCTCTCCAGTATCTTCTCTTCTTTTGCCTCAGTCTAAGTTGTTCCCAATGTGGAATTTCTGTCCCTGAGCTCTCCCTTTGTCTCTACCTTCTTGGGGAGCCATTAGGGCATCACCATGAATGGTGGTAGCCTAAGTGACATACCTGTACTTCCTATTCCTGAAGGATGTGCTAGTAAGAGGAACACCATACTTCCCACAAAATTGCTGTCTCACCATCAAGGTTTATAAACGTTTTTTGTTTTTTGTAGTTTTTTTTTTTTTTCTTTTTTCTTTTGAGATTGAGTCTCCCTGTATCCCCAGCTGGCCTGGAACTCACCATTTAAACCAGGCTGACCTCAGTCTCATAGAGATCCACCTGACTCTGCCTCCCAAGATTAAAGGTGTGTTCCACCCTGTCTGGCTTGCCTCAGTCTTTTAAAATGAAAATGTTTCTTTTTTTACTGCATCTGGAAGTATTCAAGTCTTATTTCCTTTTCTTCTATGTCCAGTCAAAAGCTTTTGCACTCTACTTTTGTGTACATTTTCATATACTGTGCTATACAGTTGGAAAAACGAATAACTTCTTTTTTTCACTACTTCAAGACTAAATTTAATTTTTCCAAGAATGTCAATTATATTTATGAGAAATATGATAAAGAACTTTTTAATATTGGCAATAATTTCAAGTTTATAGTGTATTTATTTATTTAAAGGATATAATACAATTGTTTATGTGAAGAAAATCAATTTGTATATACACATACATTATAATTATTTTGTTTGGGGTATTTACCATTTTCTGTTTCTAATATTTGATCATTTTAAAAAGATTTTTTTTCCCTGAGCCTCACAATTGGAGGTATAAATGTATTTATTTGTTTATCTTATCTTTGTTTCCCTGCAAACAAGTTAGTTACAGGTGGTTTTATTTAGTTCATGTGATGTAACACCACATGTTGGGTAAATTACCCAACACTTGCATTGATAAAATGAATACTACCAATCATTTTCAAAGGGGAAATAAAATTTTACTATGTCCTTTATTTTAGCCTCATAGTGATTCATTGATCTGTAACTACAGATAAGTATTCAGCACCCTTTTGGCAGCAATATCTTTAATTGCTAAATGTTTGCCTACAGAAAAGACTTCTTAAAAAATTATAAATGTGAGGCAGGCATGGTGGTGAATACCTTCAGTCCCAACACTTGAGAGGCAGAAGCAGGTGGGTCACAGCAAATTCAAGACCAGCCTCATCTACATATCGAGTTCCAGCCTCATCAGAACTGCATAACGAGACCCAGTTCTCAAAAAAGAATTATAAATAGTAATTCATACACAAAACCGCCATTGAGTATTCCTTCATTGCTATGTGAGCTGTTGACTGAAAGTTCTTAAGTACTGAAATAAAAATGAAAGATTATTAGTCTTCAAAACTTCCTTTTTACTTCTTACCATGCAAAATACCACATTTCCATGATGAAACTAGTGGATGAAATTTTGATGACGAACAGGATATTTACAAATTATCAAGAGCGATCTTTAGTCAGTGCAGAGATAAAAATTCTAACTTACAGTGTAGAACCTAACCAGATGATCAAATATCACATGACCAGTAACAGGGCAAACTGACATCATGGACTTTCTGATGGGATAAAATGAAACATGATTTCTGTGATATCCCTACCCAAAGTGCACAACCTAAATCTTATCATGAAGAAACATCATATAAACTCACACTGAGAGAGGTCTGTAAAACAGCTGCTCTCTTGGTCCATTAGAAAATGTTAAATTCATGAAGAAAAGGAGACAGACCAGCTGTTCTTGATCAAAATGATATGATCTGACTAAGGTGTGTGAGCCTGGATTAGATGCTGAGGTAGAAAAAATACAACTGGCTGTAAAATGCATTATTGAGACATGAAGAAAATTTGAATGTAATCTACGGGACTGATAAAATGCAATACACCCACGTTGTGTCCTGATTTTGATAACTGTACTGACTGTCCTGGAGATATATTTCTTTTACAACCTGTATGTTGAAGGTTTAAGGATGAAAGAGCAAATTTGCAACATATTCTCAAATAGTTCAGAAAAAAAGAGGAGAGCACTAATGACTGGGGCAACAGGCAAGACATAAAGGAACTGAACTTCGTATTATCAATAAAGTTTCTGTAAGTTTGAGCTTATATCAAAGTTAAAGTTACACAAGCATCCATCCTTTTATTTGATATTACTTTTCTTTAGATACAAAAGGGAATTCTCATTCATTTTAGTAATTCAAATACTCAGAATTGTACTCAATTAAAAGGTTTCTGTATGCTTTTCTAAAAGAAAAGGAGGAAAGGGTTTATTCAGCTTACATCTCCTGAGTCACTGTTTTCTAAAATATTTAATTTAGAACTTACTGGAAATTTTTATGACCATTGTGAAAAATAGGAAAGCAAAGAAAAACTTTCCCTGGTCTGTACTTTCCCAAATTTTAACTAATTCTAGTTCTGGTGGATGTTAATAATATCCCTATTTTCTTTAGTTTATCAAGCCAAACTCTACTTAGACACTTGTCATCTGTGATTGTAAAATATTTAACATATGCATTTTCCCTTCCTCCAACATACCTATGGCATTATTTTCCTCTATTTATATCTTTGTGATTATGATTTTTCTGATATTTCTATAACTTATTTTATATACTATGTTTTTATCACTCTGCCTTATGAAATAAAGATATTTCCATGATTTGTTTCTGCTCCTGTCTCTTCCCAGCCACCTTCTGATGTCTGTCATCTGTATGCTTTTCCAAGGTTCATTTTAAAACATTTACTTTACACTGCATAAATATTCTTAAACCTTTTGGACCTTGTCCATGGCCCTCAGCCTAAAATTTACAAATCAAGAAATAGCATCTGTTTTCTCAAGACTGTGATGTGTTCTCGGCAGAGTCAAGTGTCATACTGTGATTACATGTTCTTACCTTCAGTTCTATATGCAAGGTCCAGGGGGCACTAGGAATGCCCAGTGAACTCTCTAGCAGTGACCAATGATTCAAATATGTACTAAAATTTAAAGCATTTCATGTTACAATGTGCCTTTCTCTATTGTTGTCTGCCAGATCGTATTTGTGCATATGTGTGGGTATATGAGTGAGTGAGTGTGTGTGTGTGTGTGTGTATGTGTGTGTGTGTGAGAGAGAGAGAGAGAGAGAGAGAGAGAGAGAGCAAAAAGGTGAGAGAAATTGTAGTTTGTATGTATTTAAAAGATAGAAAAAAACTGTATTCTGTCTTGTATCTTCTGACTCATTAGTTGGAATTTCTTTCTTCTTTTGAAGAATACTGAATTTCAGTATAATTTTCTCGAATTATCTATTTTTCCCTTTTTCCTTACATTTTGTGCTTTCAATCTAATTTAAAATGTTTCCCTAGTTTCAATCAAATTTTTTCTTTCTCAAGATTCCCTTTTTGCCCACATGTATCTTTCTGGATGTCTTCCATCTGTTTAATGCTACATGGCTTTGCACCTCTTTAGACCACTATAAAGAGGACTTTGTGGGATTTCTGTATAGTGTTTTTACTAATCTATAGATTCTAAATCATTATCTTTATTTTATCTATTCATTTCAACTTTTTGAAACAAGGCTGATATGCACTCCAGGTGACCATGACTTCCTAATCTCCTGGCACCTGAGTGCTGAGATTCTAGGTATACAACATCATGTCAGGGTTTTTCTGTTTTAAAAACTTTCTCTGGCCTGGCGTGGCGGTGCACACCTGTAGTCCCAGCACTTGGGAGACAGAGGCAGGTGGATCTCTGTGAGTTCAAGGCCAGCCTGGTCTACATAGTGAGTTCCAGGACAGCTGAGGCTACAGGGAGACCCTGTCTCAAAAAGACAAACAAACAAACAAAAACCAACCAACCAACCAACCAACCAACCAACCAAAAAAACTCTGCCAGTCATTGTGGTTATTAGCTTTAAAACTAGGCTGGAACACTGATTGATTTTCTCCTGTGACATCTTGCATAGTATCCTCTAGAACTATGAGAGCTAGTCTTCAGGGAAAAGGCTTCCAGGTCAGTTCCAGCTCCATTGCTTCAAGTCCTGTGTCCAAAGTATGTCTGTCTTGAGCAATTGGGATACACTTTCAAGTTCTGGGAAGTAATTAAAGGCCCTGGCAATAGCTATGTTATGTTGGGAGTCCCTTGGACTACCCCAACTGGCAGAGCACACTATTCTATTGGTGCAGTACTAGCACATTTTTCTAGGGGGAAATCAACAGCTATCTAATTGGACATAAATCCCTCTCATTGGGAGGGAACTCATGGGTGGCACTATAAATACAGCCAAATACATATGGCTGGAGAGGTAATAAATCCCAGAGAAAACCCTGTCTCTCTCATATCTTTGGACAAATAAAATTTCTTACTGAATGCTAAATATGGATCTTTATTTTTACAGGCAAGTATACTGCATACTACTCATAAAAGAAACTTCATTTTGCAACAGATGGAGGCTATTACAGAGTTCCACAAATGATCACACACAGAACATATATGTTTAAGAGATACCTAGTCTTAAGTAACACATCTATAGTGGAACTTCTATGCCTAAGACTCATGGAACATAGCGGAACAGGGGGTAGAGAGATTACTAATACATGCCTTAACTGTCAGTAGTAAAGCTTCCTCATACAACAGAGTGCAATGCACACAGAAGGCCACAACTGGCCAAGTTGTAAAGAATAAGAGTCTATGTTCCTGGATAGGACTCCTCACTCACCCAGGGCTCAGGGATCATTGCAGAAGAGGGGCCAAAAAATTGTTAAGCATCAGGGTTGGTACATGAACATAAGGAAACAGAAGCTTTCAGGCCTCTAGGAACTTGCTCATGAACTTGCAACAATGGTTACAGCATGCACAAGACCCATGTTGACTCAATCAGACAGAAACCAAATATAGAACAGGGAAATGGGCAGCAGGTGCCAACCCTAGTCAAGGAACTGTTGGAAAATGGTTATTGTGTGGTGAGGGAGGGTAGATCTCCGTTAAGGAGTGACTCTAGATATGCTGACTGGGGCTCTAGTAGATGAACTTTTGCTAAGGGACATCTGGATACAAATAGTTGACCAGAAAGGACTTAACATATATAGCACAATACCTGATATCTGGTGTATGTGGTTGGCCTATGGGAGACAGGGAGATGGGAAGGGGTCTAAATTTTATAAAGATGTATTATATGGAATGCACCAAAACTCAATAAAATTAATTACTCATTTTTCTGCTAAAGATTTTCAGGTGATTTTCCAAAAGTCTATTACAAGAATATTTTCAGAGTCACTTCATGTCTTTAAATGACTTAATATTTTTTTATTTACTGGGAGTACTTTGGAGACTAGAAATTTACACTAATATGCTTTTAATTCTTTGATAGTAACTAGTTTTTTTATAATATTTTTTACTACTCCCTTTTGAGGACTTTTAAGAGATTATCTTTATGATTAATCTTCTGTAGTTTCACACTTATATTTTTATGTATGATACTTTTTGAAAACATTTGAAAAATGTTTGAGAATTTCATAAATGAGTCCTACCTTTTAATTTTTTCTCCCTTTCTTTTGCAAGAAAGAGATTGAACAAAGAGAGTGCTTTGAATCAAAAGACCCATACTTTCCTTCATTTTTAATTGAATGATGGATCTGGTCAATTGGTCCACTTTCAACAATGCTGTAGAGAATAATCTTTATATTCTTTCTCCTTTGTTTTAAATTTCCTTATCAAGTCCAACTAGCATTATCTGTAAATATCAAAGGTTATATATGTTGCTGATTCTCTGCAACTTGTCTACTTTTTAAAAATTTTATTATTTTTATTTTATGTGTATGAGTGTAATGCCTGCATGTATGTGAGTGCACCCATATCATGCAATGCCGAGGAGGTCAGAAGAGGGCTTTGGATTCCCCTGAAACTGCAGTTAAGGATGGCTCATAGTCACCATGTGGGTGCTGGGAATCGAACCCGGGTCCGCTGCAAGAAGAGTCAGTACTCTTAACCGCTGAGCCATCTCTCCAGCCCCAGCATCTTCTACTTTTGAGGCTACAGTATCTTCTCAAACCCCTCTAAGGGTATGAATTTGATTTTTGTTTAAAAATTCCCATGTTCATTTTGTTTATTTCTTCAAGGATAAGATGTTTTTGTTCACTATGCTCGCTCTTTGTCATACCTCATCTTCGATTTTACAGCAGTTCTTGGTTGTCATGTTTACAAATGAAACAATACATAAGTTAACAGGAAGTTTGTACACATGGGTGAAGTGTGAGGAAGCAAGTCACTATATCGGGAACCCCTAGAATCCTAAACCAGCAACAGCTGCACTAGTTGCTGTAGTTGACTTTTCACCCTTTATTCCTTTGTTTAAGTACTCCCTTTCCTCTACCAAATTGAGAAAAAATATCTGACTACAAGATGTTTAAAATATTGTGGTAAGGAACCAAAGATGTGATAAAGTTCACATACACATGTTCAACTTCTTTTACTTAATCTGCAAATGTATGCTAAAAGTCTGAAAATTATTTTGAGTATCTCAGGACATACTCAATGTGCTATGAATGCAGGGGCTAGCAAAATATAAAAGTTATGCTCTTTGGAATTTTGCAAGAAAGAGATTGAAAAAAGCAAAAAAAAAAAAAAGAAAAACCACACACACACACACACACACAAGCACGCTAGGTATTATGCAGATAAATAAAACATGTTAGAATAGATACAGAGTGATGGATTTCAGGAAGAGACCGTTCTTGTGTACTTAAAGTGGCTCAGTGATTCTTCATTGGCAGAGTGGAATCTGTATAAGGACTTGAACAAAATGATGTAGATGAGAGGGAGATGTAGAGAGAGCCACACCAGGAACAGAAGGGACGGGGTGAAAGGGAAAATGGACTTCTAAAGGAATTATAGATAGGGTGCTTTCTTGCCCTGGGAATACTCGCTGCTTCTGCTTTGGGCTGGCTGATCTGTTCTGGAAGGTGACCTCTGTCTTCTAGCTTCCCCAAATATCATTCATCTGTTTGCCTTTGTTTCAGAAATGTGCTGACATCTTGTAGCTTACTAATGCTTCACATTTGTGTTTCTTCATTGTTATGGAATTGTATATTATGAAAATGTTAATTTTAATAGATTCTTCAGTAGAGAACGTAAATGAATGAACTTAGGTTGGTAACTTGAACTCAAAACAAAACAATGAAATCTCTCCTTTCTAAATTGTTTTTTTAAATTTTCTTTTAAACAATGGCAGTACAACCCAAAAAGATGTAACTTTTTCATAAATTATAGACAAGCCCAAGGATATTGGACTTCACAGTAATGAATGCTAATGTGCTCTGTGTGTCACTGTATTTTGTTTCACATAAACAGAAGAACATGGAAACAGAGTTAGCATATACCATAAAGTCAATCCCAGAGCCACAGGAAAACAAAAGTACATAAAGAGGAAGGGCTATAACTCAGACGGCACTTTCCTAATGAAAGCAGTCCAATGCAAGTTGTTCATTTTTATTCTTCTTCAATACCACCGCAGTTAAATAGCAAGTAAACAGATGATTTAATAAATCACTTCAAATAAATAGTTTGTAAACAGTGAAACCTCATAAAAATAGACACAGTTTTCAGGTTATCAAATTAAACTGTAAGTCAAAACGAAAAAGGAAAAGAAAACATCACATACAAATGTGGTGTTCTGCTCCTATGAGCTATAAGTCTTTTCCAGAAAAATCAGCCCATTCTCGGGTATTGTATTTGTCAACTAGAAGACAGACTCTTTAAGTTCCTTCTGATAGTCATGCTTATCTAGGGACTTGGGTACTTTTTCATGTTTGCACAGAGTTAGTAAAATAATAGATACGAAAACTGAGCTGACAGGCTACAGATAATTGTTTCTTCATTGTATTTTTGCACTCTATCCTGCATCCTATGCTCTGGCAAAGATGCTCGCTGTTGTTCTGGCATTACAGAGACAGAGAGTGATGCACCGTATAACAGGGGCTACATTATGCATAATTGGCCTATACTCAGAAGAGACAAGAGCAGGAGAGGGTGAAGAGGGGAGGGG
>NW_008341889.1:3260149-3262225 GCF_000622305.1 Nannospalax galili | reverse complement strand
GGAAGGGGAGGGGGTGGGAGGGAAGGGGAGGGGAGAGGAGGAGATAAGAAGAGAGGAGGAGAGAGGAGATGAGAAGAGATGAGGAGAGGAATGGTTTTCTAAAAAGTATAAATGAACTTTCGTCTTCAGCTTACATTAGTTGACAGTTTGACTACTGTTCAAACTAATAGATCTACTCTTTGTATGATCATTAGTAATTTCCTTTGTCATTAACTCTTTAAGTATAGCACTAAATATTTCAATTGACAAATTTTTATTAAATTGTCACTATGTACCAATAACTGTGCTTAGACCTGGGGATAGACTAATTACATAAAACAAAAGAATCTTTTGATTTGGGGCACTTTGAGCCTACAGAGAGTGTTCTCATGAGGCTAATGACCTGCTGATGGGTACACTTATATAAATGCAATGATAGTGTCACAAGAGAGAGGTGGGATGCCCATGCAAAACTATATAATAGTAAGATTTGGCCATTTGAGTTTGGAAGGTGATTAGTTAGAAGTTCTGAAAGAGAATGAATATTTGAGGAAAATCAGAATGGGTAAAGCAAAAGTAAGGCACAAGTGGGCTTCTGGCTGAGAGTGTGGGAGGAAAGTCTGTGTTTCAGTACTGAACTCTGTATTTTCCATGAACAGAAGGAAAAGTCCTGGTAGCTATAGCCCAGACTCTATGGGAGGTTGGGAGGGTGTGTGTGTGTGTGTGTGTGTTTGTGTGTGTGTGTGTGTGTGTGTGTGTGTACAGCAATAGGAGCCTGGAGTGAATAGGGCCATCCTACTCAAGACTAGCTAATCTGTGGTCAATCTTTAGGACAATGGGAAGACAATGAGGGATTTCAGCAGGAACGAAGACCTTGAATTGATGTGAGGTACATGTTGAAGGGAACAGGAGTTTGGAAGATCAGCTAGATGTTATTTCAGGACATCATCATCTAAGCAATGGCTGAGAGGGCATGAGATTTCCTGAAATGTTTTAGCAGACATTTTAATACACTTTGAAAAATTAAATGTCTTAATAATGAGACACCGACTTACCCTCTTCAACACTAAAGACAAAATACCTACTGCATATATATTTCTCTGTTTGCATATGGATACGTTTATGCAGCTATTTGTTTTGTTCTGGTTTTTCTTCTAAACTAACCCTTTAAAAGGTAGATCCTTTCACTCTACTTGCCTGAGGACTTTGAGTAATCGATGCATTCTCTTTGGGGAAATACTCTTCCTTACCAAATTTCATCATTCCTTAGTCTTAGCTTATTTGTTTTCCAAGAAGCTTCAACTGGCTCTTAAAATTCAGGCTTGCTACCCTCATGACTGGCAATGCACCAGACAGTCCATGACCACTGATTGCCTATCACTCTTCATATAATTTCGTGCTTCTCTCACTCAACTACTAAGTACCTTGAAGGCAGAAACTGTGTCTAACATGTCGCCATTTTGTTTTATGTTAGTATCAAACCATGCCTAGTTTATCATAGAAACTGCAAGTTTCCAATGAAATAAATGTACTAATATGCAACTTATTTGATAAGATAAAATACATATACATTCCTGCAATATTTGCTTATGTATTAAGGTAGTCTTTATTCTGAGGACAATCTGATGTTTTATTTGACATTAACAAGGTCAAATCTTTGGCATCTGATTTATGGTATTTGTGACTAAATAATTTCAGCTTTGATCTTGCTTTGTTAATAGTGTCTGTCTTGCCCACGTTATAATGGGTGCTCTGGAAAAGAGGTTGTGATGCACATAAAATTTATCGATGAGAACATAGTTCGTTTTTTTTTTTTTTGGTCTTTTTGAGACACAGTTTCCCTGTAGACCCAGCTCACCTGGAACGTTGAACCAGGCTGGTCTCAATCTCACAGAAATCTGCCCGCCTCTACCTCCCGAGTGCTGAGATTAAAGGTGTCTGCCACCATGCTTGGCTGAGGACATAGATTTTTTTTTTTTTAATTTAAAATTTTTTTTTTTTACAATTAAAGTTACAGTTTTAACAATATACAAAATATTACAGTAATTCAGATTTTTTGGCATAATGATGACAGATTTGATAAATACATTTTATATC
>NW_008341889.1:3250888-3259929 GCF_000622305.1 Nannospalax galili | reverse complement strand
AAGTATCCTGATCACTTAATCCAGCTCCTCTCCCTGAACCAAAATGCTGCTTCTACAGGTGGGTTTATGAGAAGTGAATGTTCATTCCATTTCATTCCAGCTTTTTAAAAATATTGTGCCCAAATCATATTTCATTTTTTCTTGACACTTTTCATATGACACAACATATATCCATGCTTAGGCTAAAAAAACATTATTCTACTGTATGGTCTTAAACACCCAAAAGGAAAGTATAACCAAAGATTAAAGGGGCCAACATAATATCATAAGAGCATACATATATATAACTAAAAGTTATTCGAAAAACAGCAAAGCCAAACAGGTGATACCTTCAGTCGAGTTGTTGGCCAGGATAGATAAAGGCTCTTTCAGACAGTAACCCAACATACTACAGGACGTAGATTTTTAAGTCTCAAATTCTACTCAGTATTTTCGCTTATGTGGAGCTATTCCACCTTTATTTGCAAAACATCAAGGGTGCTGTTATGCCGTGATTATTTTGTAGCAACTGATCTTTATGCTGAGTTGAAACTTAACTACAGAGCTCCCAGGACTACTTTGAAATACAGTGAAACATTTCATTCATATGAGTTCCCTGCTAAAATATAGGAAAGTAGACATTTTTGTTATAAACAGTTACCAGAATTGCACTGAATAAACAGGAATAAATATTTATGGTTAGAGAAATAGACTGGTATTTGAGTTGCCCATGAAAGCACATTCTGGGAAAATCACAATCAGCACCAAGGTATCTCTAATCAGAGGCTGGTCTGAGAACAATGGTAAGAATTCACAGTGATATTCTAATGCAACGTTTGGAGGATGTGGTTAAGTGTGTATATGGCTATTTCTGATCCCACTTCATCAAGCCCTTTATACTTCGCCTCTGTTTATAGTTTTGAAAGTGGATGAACACTGTCCAACAATGCTCAGTATTTTAAACCTTTTGGTTTGCATGCATTTCATTCAGGATATTTATAATAGTTTTAAGTGTTTACTTAGCTTACAGAGTAATGGGTTTCATTATGGCATTTTCACGTATAATTTTTTTCCCTTTATTCTGATCCTTTTCCTCCACTGTCCTCCCTCATTCCCTCTGACTCCATCTTATAGGTCCCCTTCCTCTCCCCAAATAGTCCCCCTTTTGTTGTCATGCCACATGCATTCCACTCTCTCTCCTTAAGATCTCTCTCTCCCGTCATTGCTCCCTTTCTTCTCTCATGACCTGCGCATAGGCAGTAATTCAAATCTAATTCCACATATGAATGGTATAAAAGTGCTGTCTGTCTCTCTGAGTCTCACTTATTTTCCTTAACATAAAGATCCGCACTTGCATTCATTTCCTGGCAAATGCCATGATTACCTTTTCCTTATAGCTGAGAAGTATCATCTTGTACTTAAGCAATTTGCCTAATCAAATCAATACAATCAAGCCCAGAGTGTTGCAATACAGATACAGGGGTGCATAGAGCTAACCTTTCACATAATCTCTCCTCCAGGGACTAAAAGCCTTTGTTCCCTTGCAGGTATGTATCTAAACATTTCAGAAGGAGGAAAAATGAAATATGTTCTTCAAAATATGAAAAAAGACAAACCTAAAATACGTAAAATTGTCCCCCATGATACACTTTCTGCACTTGAGGCTAAATTTGCTCTTCCTAGAATTTCATAGAAGTGGGATTACACTGTATGAGTCTGCTTCTGCTGTTAACCACAGCAGTTTTAGAAACGAAGCGAAAGCTCTTTTATTCATGATTTTGATAATTTGTGTCTTATCTTTGTATTTTGATGCCTTACTAGATTAGTCTATGAAGAGGTCTTTTATTCTTCATTGATTTTTTTCTTTTTTTGCTTTTGCCTTTATTTCCTGTCTTATACTTAAATTGGTTTAATTATCTCTTCTAAGGTTCCTAAAATAGAGTCTAGTTCATTGATGTGAAACATTTCTTCTATTTTAGAGCAAGTATTTAAAGCTTTAAACTTCTCTCTCACTACCTTGCCTGTGTTCCATAATTTCTATTTCTGGGATTGTAATTTTAATTTAGTTTAAAAATGTAACTATTCTCAGTATGAAAGTCACATCTTTTTGTGTCCTTTGTCCTTAATCTCTCTGCATCTTATTTGTAAAGCGAATTTCTTACAGACAGCCTACCACTTTTTCTTTTCATTGGAATATGTATAGACATCTTATATTTAATAAAGTTGAATCTGCTAATTTCAAAACTACCTTATTGCTGTTTGTTTTTCTCTTGTTTCTTCTCTCATTTTATTTTATATTAACATTTTATTATCCTGTAGATGCACACTATTGATTTTCTTTTTTTTTTTATTTTCTTTTTTTGAGGGTTTCTGATAATGCTACATTCTGAACACACAGGGTATGTGATGGCTAATCCTGGGTGTCAACTTGACTGGATCTGGGATTAACTGAAATGAGAGAGATCTTCTTGATTGGATAATCTGAAGCTGTAAGACACACCCTAAATGTGGGTGTTACCTTCTGATGGCAGCCCGTATAAAAGGCCATGGCAGAGGAGAATGCCTGGCTTCTTGCTGCTTGCCTTCTCTCTTGCTGGTGAGTTTGTCTTACTGCTGTAAACTGAAGACTAGCTGATCTTTTGTAATTTGTCAGACCGCCAGTGCCAGATTGGGACTACTGAGACATCCAGCATCGTGGACTGAGCGATTACTGGATTCTCAGCCTCTCCAGTGTGATGCAGCCATTGTTGGACTACTCGGACTCTATCCTGTGTGCTAAGCTAATAAATCTCTATACATATATATTCATTCTACTGGTTCTGTTTCTTTGGAGAACCCTGACTAATACAGGGTACAAAATGAATTTTTTTCCAGAATATTTCAAAGGATGGTGCCAGTCTATCATTGTCTACAAAGCACCTTCACATACTGTTACTGTAGGTCATTTTGTCTCTTGATTAAAATAAGATACCATATGTCCATAGTTTTGGTCTGTACTGAAACAAGGGGAAAGGGGATCCTCTAGAGTGCTCTTAGCCTCATTCATAAAAGAATTGAAGAATGGAGCCAAACAGCAGAAACCAGACAGATTTACAGGGACCTACCTACATGACTGTGGCTGGTCAGAAGTCCTGCTGAGTTCTGCATTACAAGGCAGGATTCCAGACAGGAAGAAATTGCTACCTCCTTAACTCGCCCGCATTTTGCCCATCTATTTAGCATAACTTAAGTGGGCCTGCCTCCTATTGGAATAAATAAAAGATCCACATCGTAAAATGGAGCAGTCACTAAAAGAAAACTAACTGAAAATCAGCAGTTAAAAATCAATAGTGTGATTGTCCTAAAAAGATGGCTAAATTTGTTTTCTCCCCCTATCTAGAAACCTTTGAGAGGGAACTGGCACTGATTCTAGCCTCTCCAACAGCTGTCAAAGTGCCTGAAAACAAACCCTGAGTTCATCACTCTCGAGTCCAGCCTTGGGAGACAAATGAAAAATGAGGTGGAACCCAACAGAGGGATGCTTTTGAAAGTTCTTGTCAAGAAACTCCAAAGGACTCTGACATGGACATTTGAAACTTGCCCTGTTGCTGACTTTTTTCTGGTTCCCTGTCTAGAACTTGCAATGCTAACTACTCTTGCCTTTACTTTTTCACATCTCCTAGGCACCAGTCAAGGCAGGGCAGTAAGAGTTCAGTCTAGATAGGGTATGAGCAGGGGCCCCACATATGCACAAAGGGCCTGCGAGAACACATGCAGGAAAGGCAGTGGGGGAAAGAGACTATGTGCCAAGTTACATTAATGGATAATAAGTTGATTTACAAAGAAAATGAAAAAAATACTCACATTTTCCTATTTATTTCATAGGCATTGTTGGCCATAGAAAGTAGTTTAAGGTGATTTAATTTGCATATCCAAAAATATAATAGTAAATAATTTAATTTTATAAGTATATATGAATATGCATATATTTGTGTTAGTCTTTTTACAGTTATAGCTCTTTATAAATTATGAGTATGTTTGTATCATTCCAATCTGCTTTACTTTAATACAGATCTTTAATACTCTATTTTCATTAGTAATAGTATAAATATGTAATCCACACAAGATACTATAATCAGAAAATGAGACTTAGCATAAGGAGGCATTGGTCTGACTTTTCTATTCAAACTGTATCTGACTTTGGCATATTTTTGTAATTCTTAAAAAACATGGAAAGGGACAGCTGTATTGTGAGCACATAAGCAGAGGCTAACCACCTACACAGAGAACATTTTTAGTGGCTCATCTATCTTATGTAGAAATGGAAGGCTTGCCACAGAAAAGAAAAGAAATATATCCATTATTTGTGTGCCTTATCTCCTCCCCTCTCTTTGCTTTCATTATAGGTCTTCCTGCAATATTTACCAGTGTGCTTGCTCTTCTCTGACTTAACCTGCATACAGCCCTTAGTTTCACCTAGTGAGGTTAACTAATAAAAGACAGTTCCCTAGCATAGCACTAGAGATTCAATAGACTGATTCTTAATCCCCTTTGCAGCCTCTCTCATAATCTCTTAGAACAACATTTTGTGTGTAAATTAGTTTTTTTTTTTTTTTTACATTTTTAAATGTGTGTTTTGTTTTCTGCTAACTCAGTAATTTTTCTAACTTTCTTGAGGTGTATATGGCAAATAATATATATTTAAGGTATAAAGTATGGTGTTTTGATTACATATACATTGTGAAAATTATTACTACAGTCAAGCTAATCAGAATATGCACAAAATCACATAGCTGCAGTACTGTGTGTGATGAGATATTCGTGACTCTTACCGTATTGTACATATGCCATGCAGTTAGTTAACTGCAGTCATGATGATATACATATTATATTACATAGCTGGGTCTATATATCCTCTGACAGCCATTTCTTTTCTCTGTCCCAGCCTTGGGCAACAAGTATTTTTATAATCCACACAAAGTGAGATTATGTAGTGTTTATCTTTTGTGTGTTATTTCTCTTTATATAACGAAGGTCCATCCATTGTGTTTTAAATGACTTAATTTTCCCTTTTAAAGCCATCTATGTGTCTGTGTGTACATATATGTGCATGCCACATTTTCTATCTCTATTCAGCATCTCCAGAGCCTAGAAAGTTTTTTCCACTTCTTCATTACTTTTAATGATATTTTCAGTAAATAAGAAAGTATTCATTTGAATGTATACCCAGAATTGTGCTGCATCATAACAGTTCTGTCTTTAGGTTTTTGAGAAATCTATCAGTTTGTATCATGGCTGTACTAATGCGCATTCCTCTCAAGAGTACACCAGGGTTTCCTTTCCCTGTGATATCACCTAAACTTGATATTGTTCATCTTTCTGAACAGTTATCTTAGCAGGTGTGAGGGGATGTGTCACTGCACTTTTGATTTGTATTTCTTGGTGGACTAGTGATAGCAAACATTTCTTTCTTTTATTTTCTTTTAAAGTGTTTTGTCTCTTTTCCTTTATTTTGTTTTTTGGTAAATTTTTTTCGATGTATATTTTTATTGAATTTTTGTGCGTTTTATAAAAAATATCTTTATCATCTTTATGCCTCCTCCTTTATCTGCACCCCCCAAAGCCCCCAACTATATTTCATGCATTCTGTCATATATGTTAAGGTCTATCGAGTCAAGTTTGTATAACCTGACCAAACATTTCTTTATATGACTGTTAGGTATTTATAGATCTTTTCAGAAACTTCTATTCAGGTCTGTACTCGTTTTTCAATTTTACTATTGAGTTGTTCGATTATATATATCATGTATGGCTTACACATCTTTCTTGCCATTTCATAGACTGTCGTTTTTTATAGATTGCTTTCTATACCACACAGAAATTTTTTTAGTTGTGGTGCAATCCCCCTTCTTTTTTTTTTTTTTTCTTTTTTTTTTTTTTTTTTTTTTTTTGTTCCTATTACTTATACTTTTTTTATCATATAAAAACTCATTGTCTGGAACAAATTCAAGATATTCCCTATGATTTCTTATATTAGGGTGATAGTTTTGTATCTCACATCAATCCATATTAATTTGACTTTTACAAGGTGAGAGGCATCATTTCAAGATTGTTCTACAAGTGAATATTCAGGTCTCCTAATGCCATTTATTGAAGAGACGATATACTTTCTACATTTTTAGTTCATGGAAAACTTATCAGAGGTCAGTTGACCATAACTATGTGTATTCATTATTGATCTCCCTACTCTTGTCTATGGGTTCATAGGTTTTGTTTTTCCTATGCCCGTGCCATAAAGCTCCAACTGCTGTAGTCTTGCAACAGTCAGTAAGTGCAATACATTGATATTTGTTCTTGCTAGATGTTGTTTTTGCTATTTAGGAGCTAATTTTGCAGGTACAGACCTCTTGCTGGGGCTGATGAGATGGAAGATAATGAGGGATAGACCCAGGTCATGTGACTGCTGTGAGGCCCCTAAAAGTTCATATTTAATAATATGAATGGTCTCTGAAAATATTTTCTAATATCAAAATTGTGTTTTAAGAGCACATTCATTTTGTACGATTGTATAGTGTATTCTTTTCCATGATTTTTTTCTCAGATGATATTTCTACCCTTTATAATTCCTCTGACAACTGGTTTCATCAACTGATACTTATCTGAAATCTTTATGACCCCTGGTTTCTTGTTAAGTTATATAGCTTATTTTCCTTTTGAAAACAAACAAAAAATACAGATACACTATGAGGAAGTGCTGTGCATAGTTATCTTTAGCTCAAAGTAGTGTATGTCTTATAAAGTGGTTTGGTGAAGAAATTTAAGAGACTGAATAAAAGAATATGAATTTATTGACTCTGAAGGGATGTTAACAATGCCCATAGATTAACTCACTGAAAATATCCAAGGGAATCTCAACTTTACATTTATTTGTTTTCAGATCATTGTAGAATAACAGCCTCCTACTTTTGCATGTTAACATAGGCATGATGACAGCAATGCAAAGTTCTGTTTCTAAACTCCAATCTCAAACTTTTATTTCTTGGTGTCAGAACTGGCAGTCAACCAAACTTGTTCCCCTTGGCCAGTTCATTCCTCATAGGATCTGCTGGAGCAGGGTGTTGGGGAAAACAGCAGAACTAGAGGGGATCGAGGTGCCTGCACCCTCCATGTCTCCTACATCTTCTGTAATCTCCACTTCTGCAAGCGCTTTTCACCCTAGAAGTAGCAGATTAGTCTTGTGACAGGTAGTACAGTTTTTGTGACTTGCAGAAACTGCTCTGTTGTGCATCCCCTCAGAGACACCAGTCTTGCTTAGCAATAGTCACTCACTTCTCTGGGGCCTGAGATTTAGCTCCTCAGCTGGCCCTTCTCCAAATGGCTCAACTTTACCAACATTAACCTTTTCCTCACTTCAACAGCCACAGGGGTAGTAACTGCATTCTGAGCTGCTATTTCCAGGATATCTTAAAATTCTCTTTCACAACTTTAGTTGCTTAATTAACAACTTTATATTGAGTTAATTATTTATATCCTGTGAAGCACCTAATGAGGTTTTTGTCTCTTGAGTGAACCCTAACTGATAATCCTGGGAAACTTATCAAACACAAAAGGAAGAAAAACTTACCTGTACAAAGCAAAGAACCAAGAAAACTAAAAGTTACTCCACCCTGAATGAGTCCAGCAAACAGAAATTCAATAACCAAAACTTGAACCTCTCTGAGAAAGACATTTGCTTGGCCACTGCTGATTTCAAGTTTTCAAGCATAAATCCAGTTACGCGATTTTAGAGGCACATGCTCAAGGCAATATTACAGAAACGGGATGATCACATATTACACACTGACAAGGCTGCCCCCGAAGCTCTGCTGGAGGCTGTTTGCAGTCTGAGTCCAAACAGTGTCGAGAGAAGAGTTAAAGCCACAGATACTGTGAGAAAATATGAAAGATTCAAGGAATAGTAGCTGTTGCCTTTACCCCTGTGCCACCTTAGCAGCCAATTATTATCTTTAAAGTCACAGAAGATTGTAGTGAATAACGCACAATAAAAACTCAGTAGTTTTGTTAAGTGTTACTTTACAATGTTTAACCACGAGTAAATAAATCATTACCAGTTTAGCTAAAAACTCTTATCTGCCCCAGATTCAATTTGCAAATTTCTTACCCAAAGCAAAAATAAGGCATTTTTTGTTTTCTTTATGCAGTTTTATTGTGGTATTCAAATGCTTATAATATAAACTATATACATAGATTCCTTTGAAACTATTTGAATATTGTGCAAACTGTATCATATATTATATATAATCTTGCAACATAAGTTTCCCAACAGTAAATTCCTTAGATTTATCAGTTTTGATGTAAGGTAACTGTACTTCCCTCTAACTGACTTAAGGCACTTTGTTATAAATACGTCACAATACACGTATCCATTTATCTGTAAGAATGATTTCTTAATTTGTACTTACATAGTGGATATTTAATACAACCTCATCATATTATTTTGCATATCTGATTATAATTACATTTAACATTAAAAAATATTTACTGGCATTAATTTTATGTCCATTTTATTACCTATTTTTCTAGTCAGTATACATATATGTCTGTGTGTATGTCACATGTATGTATTTATGTGTGTATATGTGCATATAATTTCTTTGTGTTTACACAAACTGACAATCTTTTGTCACCCTGAATTTGTGTTTTCACTTATTCATGGGGTCTTAGATTGAAGTGACAAGTTTCATTTCAATGTAGTCAAATTTGGCAGTTATTTTTATGTGTTAATTTTTGTGACCTGTTTGATGAAAACTCTCCTTTTATCTCCAGATGATACATATGTTCACCTGCATTTTCTTGTAAATATGAGTGTTTTAATGTGGTTGTACATATTTCTGAAATTTACTTGGGGCATAATGTGAATAAGATTGGAATTTTGCACATGAGTCTCTAATCTCTATATATCTTATTATTACTAGTCACAGTCAATTACTTTTTTTAAAATTATTTAATAACCACACGATTAGAAGAAGCATTTCATTACAACATCATTGACATATTCAAAGGAAACAATTTCCAGAGCTAAG
>NW_008341889.1:3206217-3249757 GCF_000622305.1 Nannospalax galili | reverse complement strand
AACTCTATTAATTCAACTGTAAACCTAAAAATTTACAGCCAATTTTGAAAGAGATGTATCTTATCTCTGGAAATTGTTATTGAATGTGTCAATGCTGTTGTAATGAAATGTTTCTTCTAATTATGTTTATTAAATAAATAATATAAAAAAAGAAAAAAAAAGATTGGAATTTTATTTTATCCCATGTTTGTACCCAATTCCTAAAAACTGTATTCAGCAGTAAATGTTTTATTCCTTGACTTGTATTGCTATCTTTATTGTACAGTAAAATCCCAAGAGGGTGGAGACAGATATGTTCACATTATACAAATATAATGTTCCTTTGGGGGTCTCACTGGATTAATATCAGACTGCCTTGAATACAGTACTTTATAAATAAACCAATCTTATCTAAAGGAATATTGACAACTGATTGTTGCTAGATTGCTAGATGAGGAACAGCTGACCCTCCTAAAACAAAGACCTCTAGATAGGCTGATTAGAGTCACCAGAATGTATTATATTTGAGGAGGAAGCATAGAAATTTACGTCATGCTAATCAGCAGAGGTGATAAACATTACCATTGAAATCTACCCGATGGCTTTATAGATAAACACAGGCAAGTAGTGGGGAATGGCTGGGGGTGCCGACAACACAGCAGACAGTAGCAGGGATATCAGAGTATACGGGCTCTAGTCGGGGGAGGGAGGCTATGGGAGGGTGCCATCTGGAAAGTGGGTGTATAGTTGAATAAGATGGATGAGGGTGCTGACAACACAGTGGACAGTGACAGGGATGGCAGAGTATGGAGCCTCTAGTGGGAGAGGAAGGCTGTCTATCTGACGAGTTTGTATTCATGCTCAGATGCCGAGGAGCTCAGAAGGTGGGCGACTGTGACCAGTGATAGTCATGTATATAGAGATTAGAAATGCATGTGAAAACGTCTCAATGTCAATTGCTTTGGAATGAATTTTTCTGTATGAAAAAAAAAAAATAAAAAAATAATGATTAAAAAACAATAATTAGTAGATGTGAAAAACATTACCATTGAAATCTACCTGATGACTTTATATCCATGCTCAGATGCCTAGAAGCTCAGAAAGTAACCAACAGTGACTAGTAATAATCAGATATTTAGAGATTAGAAATGCATGTGCAAACATCCAATGTCAATTGCATTGAAAAAGAATTTTTCTGTATGAAACTGTGTATTTTAATAATGAAATGGAGATCTTTTCTAAGATTAAAACTTCATTTAATTTTATGTCTTATAGGGTTTACACTGAGTACAATATTGTATAACTGTAATAATTCAACTGTAAACCTAAAAATTTACAGCCAATTTTGAAAGAGGCATCTTAGCTCAGGAAATTGTTATTAAATATGTCAATGCTTTAGTAATGAAATGCTTCTTCTAAGTATGTGGTTATTAAATAAATAATAAAATAAATTTTAAAAAAGCTTAAAAAAAAGAAATATATCATCCAGTTGACATATCCTTACTTAACTAATCTGTTGACATCACCTCAAATGCGCATTTCTGTTGGTTCAGAGATGTATGTCTATGTGCATGCTTAAACTTATATATTAGTACTATGTGTAGGAAGGGGTGTGTGTGTGTGTGTGTGTGTGTGTGTGTGTACACATGTGTGCTTCTGTGGCTACTTCTTCAATAATTATGTCATATGCATTCTTAAGAAAAGTTTAAGGAGAATTTCTTCAACAGCCACATATACATATACATAACCAAGTGTCAATTATATCATTCTGAGTATTGTTTTATTTTGGTCAACCATCATCTAGTACCTTTGGGAAAGCTAGATATTGTCTGGGAGCCAAAAGAAGGTTTGACAAGTTTTAACATATCAAAAACCTTCAGAAGCAGTAAAACATTCTTTGAACTATGGCCAGTTGTGGGTCTCTTTGTTACTTTGGAGTGATTAGCCCTAAGTGGGGCATCTATTTTATACCCTTCCTCACAAAGCTCATGATCAGTATGGAAGGGAGGGAAGATCATAAGAGCAATGAAAAAGTGTTTTCTGAGCACAATAAGGCAGTTGGACATATGAACTCACAGCAGTTATGACAGTATGCATAAGATCTGTCCAAGCTCAAGCCAGACAAAAATCTCAGCTTGGATAGGGGAGATGGACATGATGCCCCACCTCTAGCTAAGGAGTTGTTGGCAACTGATAGCTTCTGAGAGATGGAGAGTCAGTTTTCTTTAAGGGTGTGGTTAACCAGGTAGGTCAACCATGCTCCAGGGGATAGGCCTACCGTAAGAGCATTTGGAGAACACAAACTGGAATCCATGGGCTTTTAAAAAATGTGATGGATAGGGAAGGGGAATATCTGAGAGGAGATGGGGAGGGAGATCGAATATGACAAAAGTGCATTGTGTGAAATTCTCTAAGCATTAATGAAAATATCAAAAAAGAAGCAATATTTTATCATACAAAGAGACTATGAAGAAGTCACATATGTACTGGTTTGCATGACTTTGGCTGAATCTTATAAATATCTTTAATCATTCATTGAGACCATTCATTCACTGTACTTGGAAGACATTTATAAGAGCAAACTAATGCCCTAAGCTTTGATGTTTCTGACTTTATTTTGTTACTATGAACTGATTTGTAACATTATTAACATAGTTTTAAACCCCTACACTAAATTTTTAACAATTCTTTTGGAACCAAACCATCAGTCAGCAAGAGAAAACTTAGCAATTTATATATTATCCTAAATGTTTCATATCCTGTATTTACTACGTGCTTATTGTTACCCAGAAGCATGATTCTCTTTTATGTACTGGTCAAATAGAAGTAAATGTGGTAGACCTTGCCTTCAAGAATTTCATAAGATATGTGAATGAATATTTAGAAAGACTATGCATTAAATGACTATAATAGTGACTATTCACTTATCACATTAAGTGTGGCAGATGCTTTACAATGATTTCACCACAGGCCTGAGGGTATATACCTGTAATCCTAACTCTCTGAGGGCTGGGTCAGAAGGTATACAACTTTGGGGACAGCTTGGGTTGTATAACAAGACCTGTCCCCCAAACAAAACTTTATCTGTGGGGAACAACAGGAAAGGGTAATGGGGGTTGAGGGCATAAACAGGAGCAAAGCACAACACACATGCATGAAAATGTCATGATGAAACATCTTGTGCAATAACTAAAAATTTTAAAAATGCCTTTAATCTAGAAATAAAATGAAATAGACTAATTATCACAGCAATCATGTGTGTTTTTTCTCTTATACAAATGTGGAATGTAGTTTAGATAATTCATATAACTTCTCATAACCAAAACATATTATGTGAAAAGAATTTTCATCTGCTTTCTTATTAATAATGTTCCTAGAATATAACACAAGACATAGATCCATAGATACTATTAGCTCTGTTAAGTAGTAGGACGCAGATGCAGTGCAAAATTGTTGTTTTTCCTGAGTACCAAGCTGCTCTTAGACAGAATACTGGGTAGGAGTTTAAGAGTTCAAAGTGCAGATTATGACGAGAACAAAGTGTTCCCAGAAGAAGTTATGTGACTGAACTCAGTCTTGACAAATGTCTCACTCAGTGGAAACCAGCACCATCAGTAGCAGACAGGAAGGCATTTAGATCAGGACTTACTCAAGCAAATTCCAGTAAGATGGGAATCTATGTATGTTGCATATGAATGAACCCCATAAATCATATACTTTCACTACTGTTGATTATTTAACTATTTTTTAAAATGTAGAAAGCATTTTTTCATAATTAAAAAAAATAACCGTCTTCAGTGACCCTAGTTTTATACAAAAGTGGTAGTAGCTAAGCATTTTAAGGGCTGGAATTATAATATGCTTGACCAAAGCAAAGCACCAGGCATCATAATTATCACAACAAAATATACGACCAATAAATCACAGAACCTAATTAGGGATTCAAAGGAAAATTCAGTAAATGTGTACCTTTTACCCTCCCACCTAACATAGCAGCTAAACTGATTTACTGCAAAAAGTCCTAAAGAATTAGCAGCGTGTTGGTTGACTTTGGAGACTGGGTAAGTAGAAGAATGACCGAAGAGAAACCACAGCACTAAACCTTGTGGTATAATGCTTCTGTGTGTCTGAATTTGAAATAGTCTTCACATGTCTTTGTGGCCAGCGTGAGCACTGGCAGATGTCTGTGACAACTATTTTGTAGGTGAATGATATTCTGTATTAAGGGCTATCTGTGGGGAGCCAATTCAAATAATTGAGATGAATGTCTTGAGCTAGGTATAACTTCCAAATACCTCACTAGCAGAATGGAAAAATAACTCCCAGGGAAATACAAAACAAACTTTTCTCTTTGTGGGTCCTATAAATACTGCTTAAATAACTAGCCATAGAGTGTTCCAACACTGACAATTTGTTTTGTTATAAAACGCCCAAATAAATCTAACAGTTATAAATCACTTCAAATGTATTTTTAGAGATTGCAGCTTGCTTTTCCTCAAACTAGCAAAACAAAACATCAGTACTGTAAATGGCTTACTGTGGTTAAATAGAAAATGTTCTGAGGTTATCTTTGTCAAAGATGGTATATGGCAACTCATATGGTCATTCTCAGAAAGAATAAAGTGAAATCATGGGATAGGAAGCCAGGACCTAAAGTATACATGAAAGGACAGTACCATATACCTTTGATTTTTCTTTCTTTTTTATTTTTTAAACTGCATTTATTTGCAAGTATGGCAGTGGTGTATGCACACCTCAGCAGGTGGAGGTCAGAGGACAATGTACAGGAGAATAGGAAGACATTTCTATTTTAAATAACTAGAGCACTTTCTGATTGTTTAACTGTTTCACGGCATCTTGTGAAAATGGTACTTTTGCTTCATTAAAATAAAACTTAATGTGTTACAAAAACATCTAATCCAGTCCACAATGCCCTGTAGCAATTGTGCACTGTTTTCAAAATTCAATGATGTATTTGATGAAACATTTTAGTTGATTCTTTAACAGGGATATTTTCTAAAATTTAACACTGAATATGAAAATCACTTTTATCGGCCATGATTAAAAGATAATTTAAATATATCCTTAAAATAATTATAATAAGCTGGGCGTGGTGGCTCACGCCTTTAATCCCAGCACTCGGGAGGCAGAGGCAGGTGGATCTTTGTGAGTTCAAGGCCAGCCTAGGCTACATAATGAGTTCCAGGAAAGCTGGGCCTGAATTGTAATAATAATAATAATAAATAATAATGATTTCAGTTATTTTTAATTCCTCTTATTACAATATTTTACCCACACTTATGAAGCTGAAGGAAAATGAAAGTGCAAACAGGATATAGAAGCTGTAGAAGACAGAAAGTCTATCAAGAGGCAGCAGCGATGTCCATTCTGAAGTTCAGCGCTGTAAGCAGGGCAGCTTCGCGTGCTCGGGACACAGCACCTAGAAACGCCCCATCTGTGGTGAATCCCTCTCTTCAGGGATTTGGAACAAGATTGAAGCCCCGCCCCCCCGAAAAAAAAACAGGGAAAATTTGGGGACTATGACAAGGGAGCATAATCCTCATGCTGAAGTCTTGAATGAAGTCTTTTGTCATCAAGGTAGCAATAATTCCAGCACAATTAAGGACTGCTGACACCCCTTTTCTGTTTCCAGCTATACACCTGCAATTTCCTAGAAATTCCCCCAAATTCTCAATTACAGGGAAAGGACATGTGCCAAATGACTTGCACAACCTTAATGCCTTCGGATTTTACGTTATAATTTTATAGTTCCATCCAAGTCACCTCTGGAGACACCTTAAAAAAGGTTGGAAAGAAAGTTTTTTAACTTTTTGAGAGTATATACCAAAATGGTATTTATGGCTAACGCTAAGATAAGCAGTCCTTCTGGAGCATGTACCCACCCTTAGGGATGGCTTAGTCTCCCCTAGTCTATCTTGGAAACACATATTCACACGTGTGTATATCTTGCTTCCTTCCCCCAAGCACGATTCTTTATCCTAACTTTCATGCTTAAAAACCTATATTAATGTAGCTTTGATAAATCTTCAATTCTGCTTCAAGCTAGGTATTCCTGAAATTCTTTTCTGTAGGGAACCAGAAGTATTGATTGAGCCCTAATCTAGGTCCCTAAAATATTAATGCAGCTCCTCAGGCTGCCGAGGATGACAGTGTGGAGCAGTGTCTCTGTCCCCACAAGGTGATTCAGATTTTCATTTTGCACCAAGCCTTTCTAATCAGTTAAGTAAGTTATCGTTTTAAAAAAAAAAAACCTTGTGGTGGCGCACACCTTTAATCCTAGCACTCGGGAGGCAGAGGCAGAGGATCTCTGTGAGTTCAAGGCCAGCCTGGTCTACATAGTGAGTTCCAGGACAGCTGGGGCTACAGGGAGATCCTGTCTCAAAAAGACCAGAAAAAAAAAAAAAAAAGAATATTGAAGACAGCATGCAGGTAGACTGGAAAACAATTCTCTGAAGTCTCATTAAAATACCTGTGATGATATGAAAATGCTGTTCATAATGTCATAAACTAATAGAAAAAGAGAAGTCACATGCCAAAAATCTGGGCAGAAATTCAATTGTTTACCTCCACGATGAAGATGAATGGAGAAATACGTTTTTGGACAAAATACTGACCGTTGCATGCCCAGAAATCACCATCAAGCAGATAGCCTCTGAAGACATAAGTGGGGACAGGAATGGAAAGGTTGACTCTCTGGCTTATTAAGAATCTAACCATACTACATAGTGCTACCAAGACCAAAAGAAATAAGCTCTTCACCTCCTGAATATTTAGTAATTGTCTTTGAAATGGACCAAAGCCTAAGTCCAGTATCTCCTGAGCTAATGAGTTCTTCTAATGTATGCACACACTCAGAAAGTAGTCTGAGAACGTTCTGAGAAGGAAGTAGAGGATGGGGAAAGAGATTTTGCTTCCTGTCTTGGGAAGTTCCGAAAGTTAAGCTGCCTGAAGTCACCCATCGTATATAACAGTAGAAGAAGCAGATGTATGCTGCTGTGGTGTGGCACTGAGGATCTTAGAATCAAAGAAGAAATAGAAACTGCATATGAATCCTTGGTTTAGCCAGAAAGCAGCACCCATCTAAGTACCCAGGCCTGTGGTGCTTAACAAAATACCATAAACTACAGATACACACCTTACATTTGGCTTTAGATACAAAACCTTTACCTCACCTGATTGTAGGAGGTCTCTGTTAAGAGGCTTTATGCACCCTGCCTCTTGATAAAGTTTTGTTAATACCGTCTCATTTATGGATGAATAAATTGAAAAATACAAAGTGATATCTGGGAAATATGAATTTATTGGTGGAGCCAATGAAAACATTTTTGTTTCCAAGTTGTTTTGTGCTGATCTGACAAGGTATTTTATTAGTCTGAAATCTGTAACAACTAGTGTAATGCTACAAATTATGGATCTGGGCATGAGGAACTGGGAGAAAAAAATAGCTTTATATGATTCTTTTTCTCTCTATGTATCTACACTTTATCAATTCTTTAAAATAGGCTCAAAACTCACTTCACTTTTGAAGTTTACTTTGACTAATTCTATTGACTTATTTTCTTTTTCCCGAAGTATTATTGGCTATATTATCATTTAACATTAAACATGTGATTATATATTCATAATCATATCTTTTGCTTCATTTAACAATTATATATTCATAATTAGGCAGGTTTCTTCATTTAGCATAGGAACACATTTCATAATTTAATTTTACTTTCCTCACTTAGACATTCAGAATCTTGTGGATAAAAGTTCACACTTTTGTGAGCCTTCTCTACCCTACCCTCTAACTCCCTTCTAAGCTGAATATAGTGGTTAGCATACAAAAATATATTATAATTAGAAGAGAAATCAGAAAGGATTAAAGGAAGGAAATAAAGACATAAGAGAAAGATAATTTTAGAGGAAAAAGTTGTTTTTAGCTTAGAGAAGATAATTTTATAATTATACATGTTTGTAATTTCAGAGGCAAGTATATGATTAACATTTCCAACAAGATTGTAATCAGATCTTGTAAATAAGAACATAAATTCCATAAGGCAGGGTTTATTTTTCCTCACTGCTGCATGCCCAGTGCCTAATACAGTATTTAGAACAAAGTAGGTGCTCAATAAAAACTAGATGATGAACAAGTAAGTGAATAAATTATGAATATTGGATACTCAATCCAGAAGAGGAAAGAGACTGAGAGGTAGCCTGTATTTTCTAAATATAAACGTAATCCCCAGGCTTGTGAGTTGTCTCATTTTATGAACTAAATATAGGAAACCTCCAAAATTTAAATATCTGAGCCAAGATGACATAAAATACTAAGGGTGGATGGTAAAAAATCAGACTAATTCATGCTTGACTCCCTCTTAAGGCCCTGTAGTTTCTTCACATAGTAGCAAAAAGTAATACTGCGTTTTGCTTGTGGGGGAAAGCAAGAAAAAATTAAGACCTCCAATATGTCAAACAAGGTTTAAACCAAGACATAAGAAAATTACGCACTGTGGCTTGGATTGCTAATTGGATTGCTGAAGGATTTATCTTTCTGAACAGCAGCAGAGGCATCCATTTGCAACTTTAAGAGCTTACTGCACTCTGCCATTTAAAGGGTATTTCGAAAAATTAACCTTAATTTCAAACCAGTTCTCATCTGTATTTGTGAAAGCACAAGCTTATTACACGAAGAAATTCACATTTCCACTTAGGTCCTCAACTGTTGCTGCGCTTCTTTGTTGGACACAGATTCTGCTATAGACTTTTCTATCTAGATTGTCAGAAGCTGTAAAAATCATCTTTAACTGACAAGTAATAAGGTTATGAAATAGTGTGCCAAACCTGAAAGTAACTTTTACTTCAAAGTGCATCTAGTTTAACACACACAGATACAGTCTTTTGCGGAACAATTGAAAATGAATGCCTTGTTTTCCAAGTCACAGTGAGAGATTCTGCAAAACTAGATCCAATTCATTTTTGTTATTATAGTCACAAAAATCCTTGATTTTTATTACAATATCTTTTTATTGTAAATCTTATTTGAAGTTATAATCTGAATTAATTTATCTCATAGCGGACCTCAGCAACTTCAGAGGAAATATAGATTAAAAATTTTCTGGCATATGGTGAGAACTCAATAAACACTTACTGAAGGAATTAAAACCCAAGTATTTTCATATTTTGGCAATTGATTTTCTAAATATGGGATTAAACATGGTACATTTTTTATATTTCATTGACAGAACTGATGTTTAATAATCTACCACTTTTTCAATATCAAAGATGATATAATTTGTCAAACTTGACTTCCATTAATATATTAAAAATATCCAAATTGAGTGAAAATTGAATCCTATCTTATTACAAGGACAAGAATGTTTCACACTTACAAAACAGATTCTTGTCAATGCCTTTGGAGCCAAATAACACCATGACTTACTACAACTTACTATAATAAACATGCTTAACGTGTTCCTTTTTTATCATGAAAAATCTTGAAAAAAGCTGTTTTTAGATTAAAAAAATAGAAAAGATAGGTTTATTTGAAAGACACACACTTTTGGCTTGTGTACGTTCTGCAGTATACTATAATCAGCCAAAGGAAAAGACCTTTGATAGTGTGCAGAGAGTCACTGCTACTTACAAAGCAAACATTCATTTCACGATGAGTGAGTTTTTCTTGAGATTTGTAAGCAGCTTTTGAAGGAAACATTGACGACAAACATTGAAATTTTCCAGTATACTGATCTACTGAGCAAATATTTTTATTTGTCATTATTACTATCAGATCTGGTCCAGTATCTTCAAATAGAGATCCAACAATTTAGCTGTGTTCCTAGAAATAATCTGGATGCTTAACCTCAACATACTGACACTCAGATTTCATGTCAGTTTTGTATCCTGACTAATCATGTTATTGCAGCCTGCCCCATTGGGTTTGCTAAATTATATATATATTTTTTTTCAAAGTGCTAGCTTATTTTTTGAGATTAACAGAAATACAGTTCTCCAAATATCAGGAAGTCTTAACTCCCACATGTTCTACACACAGATAGCACCTCAAATTGCATGTCTAAATCTGCCATTCTCATGAGCTTCAAGACCCAAGGTACGATACCTCATAAATAGTTTCTTTTAGTTCCTAAAATTGAAGATGTCTGAAACTCATATTTTCCCATATTTCATCCTATACCTTATATATTACCTCCATACATAAGTGTTTGCTATAGTACCAACTTTACTTGAGTCATCACCATTCTTCTAAGTCAATATGTTACCAAATCCCAGAATCAACTATTATTTCTCTTTCCCACCCATTTGGTATGGTTCAGGTCATTTGTGTGCTGTAGATAAAATCATACAAAACTATTTGCACAGCTGCAAAGACATTGATTTCATCAGACTCCAAGATTCTAATAATTTGTTAAATCATATTTAAATATTAAAAACTAGGATTGCCATTCTTAAAAGGGACTTTAGTGATCACTGAAGTGATCTACCTTGATATTATTTATCCTGCTATGTCCTTTCCTGTTGATTTACACACAACCTATTGTGAATAGCTTTCTAGCCTCAGAAGCCTCTTCACATTTTAAAGAATATTTCAAACCACATTCATCTTAGTCACTCCAAAATAAATACTACTATACCACTAGTCTGCTAAAATTATTAATAATAATTTGTAGTCTGCACAAAACATGACTCTATATTGTTTTAAATTTTCAGAGTTTCACGTATTACTTCATTTTGATCGTCACAACAGTTTTGATACCCAAAATTGCTGAGTCATAAACAGACACCAGAAAACACCCTAGAAAGCAGACAGAAACAGAACTGTTTAACTTTGTTTCAAAAGTTAAGCTAATCTTAACAGACAACAGGTAAGTATATATTTTTAACTCTGTGGGAAATTACACTGTTTTCTACATGGTTCATTTTATTGTTCTGGCTACTATAAATCCATCAGTTCATCAGAACAAAGAACACTATTACAATGATACCTGTGATACAGTTATGTCATTGCTTTGCTCTTTCCTATCACGGAAATTTTACTCACTGAAGATGATTTTCATATTAACCAAAACCAATCATTATGATCATTATAGCTACATTCAATTAATTGATGTAACCCAATGCCTAAAAATCAATAAATTGATTAAATGGAAAATTACTTTAGTCTTTTCTTTGTTATAAATTATCATTAATCTAGTTGAACCTTTGACATTTGGAGCTAGAAATTTATCCTCTTTGAAATTAAAGAAGTAATGTAATGTTAAAAATTCATAATGTGGTATTTACATCCGTGTGATTCACACAAGAATCAGATTTATCTGATGACAGCCCCAAACCATGAGGCATCGCAGGTCTTCAAAATGTTTCTCAAAGTTTCCTCTCTATTGACTTTTTTTCCACTTCTTTCCTGGAGTCCCTTGTTGTTCCAAAAGTAGCAAAAAAGCCTGCAGACTTTAATTCAGATTATACCAAGATCTAAGTGAAAAGTATGCTTTAAAATCCAATTGTTTCCTCAACCTTTTGCAGAATTAATTTTCAAGTGTCTGTGAAATTCATCTGAGGGGATTCTGGTTGTCAGTAGGGATGAGGACAGTTCAGAGAAGATGAATAACATATCATGAATATAAAATTATGAAGCTGTGCATGCAAAGTGATGCAAAGTCAATTCATTTAAATTGGAAAAGAGAGGAAAGAACTGGGTCATCGTAAACATAATTGCTGTTTTCCAAGTAATAGAAAATGAGAACAAAATATTGATCAAAATATCTCAGTGTTTAGCTGTTTTTATTAATGATTCACAGTTCCTTTGTCATTCTTGGAAGCAAAGCAACACCTTCATAAGGTTTTCATAGGAAACCTGAAATTTTTCAAATTTTTATGAAAATCCTATTTTAAATAAACGTACATAGGTATTTGGGATCACTGAAAGTTACTTTTGTTTTGCTTTCAAATTGATTTTCCTTTCAATCCACAAACACCAGCCAGATCTTACAGAGTACCTGTTCTTAAGGTTTTGCATGGTTTAATTAATTTAACTGATTTTTTTCTCTTTTAATTTTTATTTATTTATTTTAATTTTGTGTGTGTGAATGTTTTGCATACACATGTGTAAATGTACCCATCTCATGTAACTTCTGCAGAGATCAGAAGAGGATGTCAGATCCCCTGTAACTACAGTTACATATGACTATTAGCTGCCATGTGAGAATCAAATCCCAGTCCTCTGTAAGAGCAGTCATTGTGCTTAACCACTGAGTCATCTCTCCAGCCCCTTAACTGATTTTTTAAAACTGGTATTTTTGGCTCCAGTTGATAGATGAATAAACAGAGGTAAAGAGAAGTGAATCAACTTTTCTAGATATTATAAAACTAGATCATGTAGCGAAAGAGCACTGCTTTTATGTAGAAAACAACTGTGCCAATGAAAAAGTTGGTTTTTATTAATTTTCTAAATTCTGATTAATGAAATCATTATTTTTAAAAAGTATTTCATATACTATATTTACTTTATGTGTATGAGCATATTGCCTGCATGTTTGTAAGTGCACCCATGTCATACAGTGCCCATGGAGGTCAGAAGAGGGCATTGGATCCCCTGGAACTGGAATTACAGAGGTTATTAGCCTCCATGTGGGTTCTGAGAACTGAACCCAGGTCCTCCGCAAGAGCAGTCAGTGCTCTTAAGCATTGAGCCATCTCTCCAGCCCCATGAAATTAATATTTTAAAAATCTCAAAGGAGGGTTGGAGAGATGGCTCAGCAGTTAAGAGCACTGACTGCTCTTGCAGAGGACCTGGGTTCGATTCCCACATGGTAGCTACAAATCGTCCTTAACTCCAGTTCCAGGGAAATCCGAAGCCCTCTTCTGACCTCTGCAGCATTGCAGGACACGGGTGCACTCACATACATGCAGACAACACACTCATACACATAAAATAAAAATTAAAAAAAAATCTCAAAGGAATGCACAAAGTAGAACTAGTTGGAAGAAAGTAAACAGGTTGGTGAATAGTTGAGAGAGGATCCTTCCAGTTTCTAAATTTAGAACTGCAGGTATTTCACTGAGCACTGATGACTGTGCACATACCTGATGACTTTATCACAGCAGAGGAACATGGATTAATCTGTATTTCTTTTGTGATGATGTCCTTTGAAGTATAAATTTAATTGAGTCTATTCAACAGCTACTGTTAAGTATCTTTCAGATGGTCTTTTGCTTGTAAATACTGTTTCTGAGAAGGTGTGGTAGAGCTCACTTTCCTGCCCAAAGAATGTTTTCCTAGAGATATTTTGGATGTAAAATTCTACTATCTACTAAAGCATATACTGCATCACTGTGGTAGGATAGAAATCAGAGAAAAGGCAATAAACAGCTACATAAAGAACAAAGGTTACTAGGAACAGGCTAGATAGTGAAGAGGAAATTATGCAGAGAAAGCAATCGTGTATCTGGAAGATGAAAGTTACAAGCACTTTGGCAGGATTTACCATAGGACCTCCAGGCCTGTTTATCATTATCAGTGAAGGCTGAGAAACCAAACAGAGAAGGGAGGCTTTTTTAAAGAGGGTGGAGGAGAGAGGGAGAGAGAGAAAGAGGGAGAAGGAAGAGGAAAAGGGAGAGAGAATTGCAAATAGGTGCCAGCAAGTTCAGTACAACGCAAAGAAATTCTCAGAGTTTGAAGAGCATGGGAAAAATGAGTGAACGCAAGAGGAAACAATACACTGACAGATCCACAGTCTGAATGGGAAGCTCACTGGAGCTCATTGAAGGTCATTCCCAAACCCATATTGTAAGTCTCCTTTTTCCTAGTCAGTGAAGCTCAACGTTGCAACTTAGTAAACAATACAGATATTTTCTACAATAGATTTGCTATAATACAAATATTAGTTTGATAAGCCCTCAGATTACTGTTAAAATTGGTATGGAAAAAGTGCTGGAAATTTCTTGTCTGACTCTAGAATTAGAAAGACCAGGACCAGACACTTGGTTCCATTGTTTATTTTAATTTTGAGTTAATTAACTAACCTTTTCATACCTCAGCCTCTTCTTTTGTAAATTGAACACAAAATAGAAATATTTTTAAATATGGCTATAAAGGTCAAATAAAACCCACTTAGCATATAAAAAAGGCTACAGAGATTATCATCCCCAAGTGCACAACCATGAAAAATCAGCTAATCTGTAAGATTACAGCTTTTTTTGACTCAATAGAAATGATGAGGTTAGAGGGCAACCAATTAACCTGAAGTTAACAGAAAGGCAGGCACCTCCAGAGACATAGCATGCAATAATTGCTTAATTGTGGCACATCTGATTTCACATAAGCCAGTTTTAAGCAACACACACTCACTCACAAAGTTTCAGTGAACCCACTATTGAATTTAGACTAGCAAAAAAACACAGATGTTAAAACTCGAGGAGGATTTGCATTGGCTGGTAGAGTTGCCTGTTCTCTAGTTTTTAGGAGGAAACACTGGGGCAAAGCAAGGGGCTTAGAAAAGCCTTTCTTGAGGTCCAATCGTGGGCGGAGCAGTAAGTGCTGCAGGAAGCACTTAAATCTTCCACAGACCATTCTTTCTGGTCTCTCCAGTTGAGCATAAGCTTCTAGAGGAAAGGAAGCAAACCTGTTATACTAGAGGCTGTTGAAAACCAGCAAGAAAGGAAACAAGATAATTCCTCTGTTACTGGAGAAGGTGTAGAAATACCTTCTGGATGGGACCATTACAAATCTTTGAGAGCTGAAAGAGCAGAATGGGACCCCTGAGGAAACCTCATTTAAAAGAGCCAAAGACAATCCCAGCCTAAGACCATTTGAAACGCAACGGAGAATACCACCTCTTACTTGAGCAATAGTTTAGCAGGAGCTGAATAACATGGACCAGGAACCCAGTGCTGAAGGAGAGTCAAGTGTGGGGGTGGGGTGGGGGAAGGCAGATGAAAGGGAGAGATTTTCTAAAGTTCCGACAGAAACGTAAAGGCTTAAAAATTGAAGATGGATAAAAGGGGTTGTTCAAATCAGCACCCACCCTAAAATGAGGCAATATTAGAGAAATGTGCCAGGGCACGCTCAGGGTTTCCATAGTCTCAATAGGAGCTAACCTAAGTTAGATTGTTCATATCTTCTACACAAAAGGCCTGGAAAGAAGACTTTACTCCTTAGAGTAAATGCTATCTAATGCAGTCTTTGCTATTCTGCACAGGGTATCTGCATTTCAATCAAGTAGTATGATGTGGAAAATAAAGTGGAAAACTAAATGTTCTGTCAAGCGATTAAAATAAAAATCATATTTGAACATAATATACATGTTGTAATGATGAGACATAGCATTTGAAGTAGCTGTAATATTTGAAAGGCTCTAATAGAAAAGATAATAGAATTCCTGATCAGATAGGTCATTTCAACAAAGAGATTTAACCTTAAAGGAAAAAATATTCAAGTGGTAAATATTGCAATCATATTAATAAAGATAAGACTGTCTTTGATAGACTCAGTATTCAATCTGTTAATTTGAAGATGAGTCAATAGAATTTATCTAAATTTAAAAAGAAAGATAAAAGAAAGCATGAAACAACACCAAAAGATAAATGGAGGTTATATCAAATGGCCTAATATTTTGAAACTGGACTCACAGAGAAATAAGAGTGACTAGAATGAAAGAGAAATAATATTTGTCAAGATAATGGCTGATAATCATAACTTTCCAAAATGAATGAAACTCACAGATCACTATACATGAAACTTAAAAAATATATATAAAACAAACAAAAAAGAAATATATTTATTCAGAAAAAAACTAAACATAGAGGCAAAATTCTGAAGGCAAGATACATCACATAAAGAAAAAGATGGAAATAATCGGGCATTTTTTATTATTAATCATGTAAATAAGTAGAAAATGAGTGAAATCTTTGCATTATTAAAAGGAAAAATACTGCATTCTAGAATTCTGTCTAGTAAAATAAGTTTGAATAGTTATGAGGAAATAAAGACCTTTCATACAGATATAAACAGAGGTAATTAATTACTAATGTCTTGTACAAAATCATTATTTTTATAAAAGGAACTTTTAGTAGAACTTCCTGCAAAGAATCAGATAAAAATTGGAAATTATGTCAGAAATGGAAATGTACTAGAAAAATCATTAATCAAACTGTATTGTTCTTAATTGGTTTTTAATTTTTAATTTGTCTTATTTTGTGTTTTCTTCTTTCTGCCTAGTCTGGTATTGCAATAGACAATACCACATATAACAATGCAAGCTGTAGCAATTCAATTAAATTTTTTAATACAAAAAGCTGCCTTAGGAAAAAATGCTTTTTGCTTAATAATTTTTTTAGATTTATTTATTTTTAGGTATATGATGAGTGTTTGCCTATATGTATATAAGTGCACCACTTGTGCGCAGTACACACCAAGGCCAGAAGAGGCATCAGACCTCCTAAAACTAGAGTTACAGATGGTTGTGAGCTGCTATGTGTGTGTTGGGAACTAAACCCAGGCCCTCTGCAAGAGCAACTAGTGCTTTTAACTTCTGAGCCATCTTCAGGACCCCAAAATATTTTTTCTTATGAGAAAATTATAGTTTATTATTCTTCCAATAATCTCCCAATCTGAACTGAAATGAGACTTCACAATAAGTTTTGTAAAGTGATGACACATCTAACCCTTTATCTGTACTCAACAAAATTATATTCAAATATTACTCAGTTGGGGAATGATATACTACAACATATTCCTAAAAAAGAATTACATTCATCAACGAGAGGGAGCAAAATGGAATTAACATAATTGGTGAATCTCAGATACATACAGTAAGTGAAGAAAATCAAACTGAGAGTGCCACAAACAGTATGCTTCCTCAGCATGCAGGAAATGAAAACTAAACACAGAAGGTTGCCATGGGCAGAGGACTGTGTACAAACTCAGCTGCAAAAGGATAGGTTTATACCTTCTGTTTTCTTTCTTGACTGTGGTGGTTAAATAACTGCATGTGATTTTTTAAAAGAATTTCTATAAATTACATACTGATCAAAAATTCAACCAAATATCTTGTAGCCCATAAATGTATAAAATAATGCAACATAATCTTTTAACATGATCCTGAAAATATAGATGTTACTTTTTTCATTTTCACTAGATTATAGTCCAAAATGCTGGTTTTAGGATGAGCAGTCAGAAGTTTACCTGGCCAATTTCTTTATAAATGTATCACATGTTGTGGTTCAAAAATAATTTGGAATAATTCTTTCAAACCTATATATCCCCATAGATTAAATTATAAAGCACTTGAAATAATATTTTTATTAAAAATATTTTATTTATTCTTTAAGAATCTCATACAATTAATTTTGATCATATTCACCCCCTCACCCATCTCCTCTCAGATCCACCCTCACCTCCCTACCCCACCTCCTCCAAATGGTTATTGTTCTAGTTTGCTTTCTGTTGCTGTGATAAACACTACAACCAAAAAGCAACTTGGGAAGGAAAGGTTTTATTTCATCTTACAGCTTACAGCCCATCAGCATGACAGGAACTCAAGGCAGGAATCTGCCACAGAAACTGAAGCAGAGACCATGGAAGTAAACTTCTTACTGGCTTGCTCATCTACTTATACACTTCAGGCTCACATGGCAAGGAATGGCACAGTCCACAGTAGGATGGGCCCTCCTACATCAATTAATAATTTTGAAAATTCCTCACAGACATACACAGAATTGAAGGTAACTCTTCAATTGAGATTCCTTCTTCCCAAGTGACTAGTTGTTGTCAAGTCAACATAAATGAAGCAGCACATTTACCCCGACTCCTTAATCTTAAATCATAAGCGAGTCAACACTTCACACGTATTCCTTTGGTTCTTTCTGATCTTTATTTTCTTTATAATTTATTACCTTATTCTTTGGCAGTTTCTGACTTTCCTTCTCTTATTCTATACAATATTGCATTATATTCTATCTACAATCTCTTACATTCTTTGAAAGCTGGAGTAAAACCTTCATTCCCAGATCCACAGCTCTTAGTAGGCACATACTGGAGATAGGTACCATGTGATTATTTATTGTTGTTTTCTGTTAAATAACACAACAACAAAAAAATCTCTACTTCAGTTAAAAGCTCTTGCTGCTCTTATAGAGGACTAGAATTTGGGTCCCAGGCTCTGCATCAGGTGCCTAACAGTTGTCTCTAACTCCAGCTCCAACTGGAGTTGTCTCTAACTCTTCTGGTCTATGTGGGCAACCCACATACATGTATATTCAAGCATACATATACACATATACACACATACACACACATAAATAAAATAAATATAATTTCTTTAAAAATGGCATACTTAATTTTAAATTTCAACTTAAGTCTGAGTTTCCTTTCCAATTTGGATCCCTTAGCTGTTGACCTTGTTTGAAAATGCAAATTAGCAAAGTTTATGGCGCCAGAGTTCTTTCATCCTGTGCCTTCACAGCCAAGTCTTCTGGATCACTTGCCAAGAGTGTTTGACTCTTGATCATTGCTTTTGAATTTGTGAGGTAGAAACCAGGTTTTATGCTAATTAAAGTGAGAGAGTGCAGTTTATCTGAGGTCTTAGAAAGAACAGTTCTCTGTCTTCCTAGAAATACACTTCAGAGATGGAGGAAGAGTTTTGTAAAAATGCATTCCTAACTTCAAAGAAAAAAATAGACACCCATTTCCCTTTGACTCCTTTTCTGAAACAAGCATTCCCATACCTCAGGACAGAGTTTTCAAAGTCAGGTTATAAAACACTTTATACTTGTCTACCTCCCCATCATTTGGTTGATTGATTTGTCACTTGACAGAAGTGTGCTTAATTGTGTGATGTCTCTTGCCATGGTATCTGCACGGTTTCATATATGAGCTTAGAAAAAGTCAACATGAACAATGGATTCTCAGTGTGATAGGATGGGGTAGGTATAGATGATCTCAGGCAGGAGTGAGCCTTTTTTTTCAATTCTACTACTAATAGGATCTGATGATTGCTGTGATGGCAAAGGGAATGGCCCAAAGAACAGAGCTTAAAACAGAGGTACTATGCATGTACTTCAGTTAAATATATACTTCATGCCAAATGGAACAAAATAATGATAATTTCTAATAAAAATTCAATTTTGATAATCATTTCTCACATTTTAAAATAATTAACAAGGCATTGTTAAAGCTGACTTTATTTCTACATTTCAATTTCTCTTGTTCTAGATTTAGACATTCTCCTACATTACAGCTTCTGGTTTTATGGTAATAATCTGGCTTCATATATGACTTGCCTTGTATGAATGCAGTCACGAATTATATATTCATTTTGCAAACATATGCAGGCCAATACTATGTACTATGTACTCAGGTAAGTACTGTGGGACAGAGCCCAAGCCAAAAGTAGGTGAGCACAGACACACTTTGTCTAAAAAGAATATACAACAGTAAAGGAGAACCGACAAGAAACTTCTAATATGGGAAAGACTAAGTCCACTCTTATCATGGTGCAATGTCACTACAACCTGACCTTTGAGATTTTTTTATGTCCACCAACCAGATGTTAAATGGTTTCCTATCTTCAGTATATTATGTGCTTCTATACTGCCTCAAGTTTACATAAGCATGCCACTCTATCATACACAAAGTACATAAGCACATCCCTCTAGCAGACACTAAGTTTATGTAAGCATACCCCTCTAGCATACACTATGGTATATTATTACTGTCAGCACATGACTCTTTGATTTGATGTTTGAGTGAGTTTGGCCTCTCACGAGTGTCTCCACTGTTAAAAAGTAGAGGCTGTTGACATTTTACTCACACTATCTGCATCATATTATAGATATTTTTATCTTTACCTTTCTAATTCTTGTTCTCTAAAATATGTTATTTAAATCAATGTCATTTACATTGCTATTTAAAGCAATGAATATGTGGGGGCAAAGAAAGCAATAACTAACACTATGTGCAGAATTGAAACAGGGGAGAAAAAGCATCCCCTGGAGGGTTTTAGTCTCATTCATAAAAGAATTTAAGAATGGACCCAAACAGAAGCTTTAGGACAATGTTATTAGAATTTTAAAGAAAACATCCTCAGGGCAAGTGAGCTGGTGATCTCAGCAGCTGCCTTGGAGAGGAGAATGGAAAGAAGAAAAAAGTCATGAGACCACGCAAGTTTAGAGTAAGTTTCGAGGTCAGACATGTGGCTGCCAGTCTGCCACATGGTGGGGAGAAGGAATCATTAGAGAAAAAGTAAAGAAATACAAGATGGTAGGGCAGCCCAAAGTGTTAAAGAAAGCATGTTTACTAAAGGGATATGAAGAATAAGAGGAGAAGGATTACCCTTAACTGAAGAATTCAGAAAAGTGGGCAGACTTACAGAGAGCTACAGGTCTGTGGCAGGTCCAGAAGCTCTGCACTGGGAGGCAGGAAAAGTCACTATCTCATTAACCCGCTAGGTATTCAGTCCATCTGTTTAGCATGATTTAAGGGGAACCTGCCTTCCTAGGTAATTGACTAGTGAAACTGGAATAGTGGTGGGTGGGTGCTTCCAACAGATAGAGATTTTGTAGTCTTTGCTTTTATGGGGCTTTTTGCTACTCTAACAGAATCAACCAGAAGGACTTATTTTACTTAAAAATGCAACAAAATAAAAATAAAAGTAGGTCCAAAGTCAGTTGTATTAATAATAGTCAACACCGTTCTGCCTCGGGTCAGAGAAAAACAACAACAAACCCACTACCTTTGTTCTTGTTTTTATCTGTTTTGTTTTGTTTGTTTGAAGACAGGTCTCACTATGTAGACCAGGCTGGCCTGGAACTTACAAGGAGCTGCCTGCTTCTGCCTCCTGAATGCTGGGATAAAAGGAGTGCCCACCACCCCACTAATATTTCTTCTTTCTTTCAAGAAATTCGGCTATTTTTCTTGACTATTTTCCCGCCATACCTTATATTCTAAAAACATACACAATCTTCTGGAATAAAGCCATTTAAAAATCTATCTCAGTGAGTTTAAGGCCTATAAAATTATACAAAAATACAGTTTTATAGAAAACTAATTTTCCATTAACATATTCCTTCCTGGATTGTTATCCTAAAATGTTATTAAATAAACATTTTTCTTAAAATTTCTCCTCAAAAAATATTCTAGTTATTTGATTTTTATTGCACTTTAATTAGAAATCGATCCCAATTCCCTGAAAATATAAAACAAAAATAGCATTTTCTTTAACTATCCCTGAAGTCTTTGAAACCATAAACATAAAATTTTAATCTAAAAACCCAGAGTAAATACATGTAATGTTTGCCTTATTATATTCTTTTTAAAAATAACCTCTGAATGTAGTTTCTAAAGTAAAATAGAAAATAAATATCCTTAAACCAAACCATGTAGGCAAATTTACAACTGAATGCCTTTTCTGTAATCACTAAATAAGACATTTAAAAAGCTTGTTTACAGAAAAGTGTTCGGTTAGCTTTTTTAAAGTGAGTTTAATGCTCATTAAGGCTGAGCACTGACGATATGAGAGTGCTTGGATGTGGTGCAGTTGCAGCAGCGTGCACAGCTTATTTTTCATCTGAAAATGATTCTAACTTTCTTGCTCTAACCACCCACCCAGCATCCCCACAAGATTTTTCCCTAGGTAGGATGGGGGTGGGGGGAAGCAAATAAACAAACAAAAACTCAGCTCTGAAACACTGTTTATTTCTGAAGCCTTTACAGGATCAGCATGAGATTTCAGAGCTAAAAAAAAATAAGTAATCAACCCACTCAAAAACTGTTATCATGAACTTTGTTGTTCCTACAAACTTTGTTGTTCCTACTTTGTTGTTACTACAAACTTCAAGTAGCAGGTCACCATGAACTCCCAAGGTAAATTCAAGGAACAAAGTAACACTTTGCCAATAAGCATTCATGAGTTGTCACTGAAACATCTTAAAAATAGATTAATAAAAAACCCAGTCCAGATTTTATGTTATCCTTGGAGAGGTGGGAGTCAGTCCTCTGTAGTGATTCTCCACCTTTCTTCTCTTTCATACACCTGGGACATAAGCTCAGAATCCTCTTGCCCATCAGATGTGATGACTTCAGGGTGTCTGCAAACTGGTTTGTTCCTGCTATTTGAGAAGCACTACTCCTCAGCTTATTAAGATATTTGTTCTTTGGTGGGCTTGTCAAACTTAAGAGAAATATTCCTTCCCATGACTATGCCCACAGTCTTAGTGCCTACCCTGTCAAGTGTGAAGGCAGGAAGAGGGCAGATCACATGCCCTGGATGTCAGGATCATGGTCACTGGAAACAAATCATCCGAAAAGAGGTATTTTGTGGCCCTGAGTATAAAAGCTTACATAATATGCTTCTAAAATGTTGAATATATTCTGTTGTAACTATATAAGCAGCGGCTAGGGTTATTAAAGACCAAAGATATGGTCTAATAACCTCAGGGTTATTACAGACTAAAGACATGGCTCATCAGCAGAACTCTGGGCTGGTATGGCCATAATAAGCAGCAATAGCAGTCTCTCTCCCTCACCCCTATTTCACAGTTTTAGAACGTATCAGGGTTAATCTTTACTTTCAACATGAATAGATTTCAAATGGAAACAAACCTTGAGTGTGTCTATAACAGAATTTTACAAGGTTTACTGAAACTTGGATCTATCCTGAATGTGGGGAGTACCATGCCATTGGTTAGAGTTCAGACTAAATCAAAAAGAGACAAAGAGCTGAGTGCCAGCATTCAACACACTGCTTTCTTTGTAGCCAGCTTCCTCAGGCTCCTGCTGCCACACCTACCCCCATCATGATGGACTGTTACCCTCAAACTGTGAGCCAAGGAACTGCTTGCAAGATGTTGTGTCACAGAAGCTAGATGAGTAACTGATACAAATAGCTTTTTAACTTTCGGTGATTTGTGGAAGCCTGAGTAGCTTCCAATTTTATTCTATATATGTTACTGTTTACATACCTCCATATGGCTGAGACATTTTAAATAGCCACAGGCTAGGCTTATGCTGTAAGTTAGTATCAGGTATCTTATTTAAATAATAGCAGTAATAAAAAATGTGATCATTTAGTAGAATCCCTAACTAGGAGGAAAGGGAAAGAGTTTTAAGTAACAGATAACACAAAGGTTTAGAATTATTCCCTTGGGAGCATGACAACATACACTTATAAAGATTCGTAATAAAATGCCAACACAGTAATAAGCTCTTTAAACTAGGTACAGTGAATCAATAAATCCCCAAAGTAAATGATACACATATTGATTTGGAGTGGGGCAGGGAGACTTAATGCTGGGGAAGACTTGAGAAATTTTAATGAAGTTGAAATGGAACTAAAGGAATGAGGGAGAAAGAAATTCGACTAAAAACACCTTTATTGTATGTGCACGGACAAGCTACTTTCCAGGGATCTTGCTAAGGGTTCATAGCGTAAAAATGAATGACAGCACTTGTATCAAATGCATTTCAATTTAACAAGAGGCAATGCAAAGAGAACACATACACTGCAAAGGATTCCCAGCTTCACTAGGCCCAAGGGATGACAGACATGCCAAGGCAAATTTCATTATCACAAGACACTCAAATACTGAACCTATGCAAAGGTTTTGAGAAAAAATAACAAAACATGGAGATTTTAGACTAGAAAAAGGCCTAAATAATCCAAAATAAGATGAAAAATTGCTAGTGTACAATGAGAAGATTGTGATTTATACAAAATTTACACTTAGGTTACAGTAAATATAAATGGTATTATGACACCAAAAGGCAGATAAAGATTCAAATCATTCCCTCTTTTAATTCTAATATCAAATTCATTCATTTATTCAATAAATACACTTTGAGTACTATTTATGTGTCTGTCAGATCCTGGGGAAATCAGCAAAAAATAAAATAGACTAAAATTCATCGGTCGGTCTTATATCCTAAAAGAAAGAGATAATAAACAATACAATAAATAAAATAGTGAGAGAAGAATTGTGAAAAAATAAAGCAAGGAAATTCAATCACAAGTACTCAAGGCAGAAAGGAGGAGTTTCAGTCAAGTTTGTCATCCTGGAAAGTTTAATCAATTGGCTGCCACTGGAGCAAAGAACTCCAAAGTTCCCGAAGTGAATCACACATTCTCAAGGGAACTGCCCAACGTAGAGACATCAAGCACAGAGTCCAAGGTGTGCTCACTTATAGAAGACTGAAGGCCATGTGGCTAGAGTTAGTGAGAAGAGTCAGCATCCGAGAAGGTGCAGGAACAGGTGGTGTGGCCCTCAGAGGCTTTTAGAAAGATTTTGGGTTTTATTTAGAATGAGATGGGAAGTGACTAGATGCTTTTGAATGGAAGAGTAATATCCTCTGCTTCATGCTAATAAGATCACTTTAGATTTTATTTAAAGAATGGAATGTAGACAGTCAAGGGAAAGAAAGAGATGGAGACCGAGAGACAGAGACAGAGAGAGCACAAATTTTGGTCCTTCATAGTTCCATAGGCTGAGCCTGCACAAGGTTTTTGGAATAATACTGATGCAGGTGGGGGCTGTTCCTCTTTGTGGCCCTAAGAGAGATCCTCTTTCCTTGTCTTTTCCAGCTTCTTGCAGCTGCCCACATTCCTGGTTCATGGACTCTTCTTCCGTCCTTGAAACCTGAAAGTACTGCACCTCTCTCTACCCTTCCATACTCACGTATCCTTTTAACTTCCTCTGACTCTGACCACTCTTCCCTCTTACTGTAAACACTCAGGAAGGGCTCTTCAATTTTAAGTACCTATGTGACTAGATATGCTTGCCTGAACAACCCAAGATATTCTCTCCATCTCCAGGTCCTTAAACTAATCACATCTGGAAAGTCTCTTTTGCAATGTTAAGCAGCTTAGTCCCTGATTCTGCCGACCAGAACATAAAGCATCTCGAGAGGCGATGGACCATTATTCTGGCCTTGTTCCTTTTTACAAAATCAGTTTGCAGAGAGGGATGAGAGAATCCATCTCACCTCAACAACATGACTCCTTTTCAGTGTCTTGTCCTTCTTGACCTATCCTGAGTCATTACCTTCTTTAGCTTGGAGTTTTACTGCAGTCTCTAGAGATGAAACAGAACAAATAACAGAAAGCAAAAAAGACCCCAAGGTTCTAAAAGGAACATTGAGTTTGGAGGCTGTGTTTTCTTGTCACATAGGAAGTTTTTTTTTTTTTTAATTTTTAAAATTTTATGTGTATGAGTGCATCGCCTGCATGTACATAAGTGCACCCATGTCATGCAATGCCCACGGAGGTCAGAAGAGGGCATCAGATCCCTTGGAACTGGAGTTATAGACTTTTGTTAGCCACCATGTGGGTGCTGGAAATCGAACTCAGGCCCTCTGCGTGAACAGTCAGTGCTCTTAACAACTGAGCCATCTCTCCAGCCCCAACATAGGAAGTTTTATATTCACACTGAAATGAGCACAGAGGGAAAAGATTCCTGAAGCAATGTTAAGGGGTGCTAGACCACCCTCTGTGTACAGGGAGGACAGAGCATGTGACATGCAAAGGTATATGTCCATCTCTATGGCTCATGACGAAAATAATTTAAAGTCAAGACAAGCTCATAAGCAAGGTGAAAATTTGTTACTATCATATTTGAAACAATTTATATTTGGCATGATTTTCATTGTTCCTCAAACATATGGTTATTCTAATTGCATTTTTCCTCCAAGATAAAAGTTTAAGTTAATATAATGATTCTCATTTAAATTCTAGGTAAAGATTTCCTGTGGCTTGTGGAGTGTGATGAATGTGATTGATCTTCAGAATAAAAGTCTTCATTAAGTTATCAAAGATAATAGTCACTTCAATTGAAGAATAAGCTTAATTTGCAAAGAATACATTAATATCCACTTCTGTGATATTTCAAGAGAGGCTAACTCAGTAGTGACAGCTAATAAAGTGACTGAAGAATGTGAAGATTAAAAGATCAGTGTGAATCAGGAATCAGTTTGTGAATTCCATGAGTCATAAATGTCCCTGCTGTTTCCCTGAGGCCTCTTCAGGCTGTAGGTACAAATGCTACCACATTCAATGCTGACACCATGTTCTCATGACTCTTGCCCCCATCTGCATGTGCACTATAACAACCAATTCTTTCAAAAGTTCTTACATGTGCATAGAAACTAAGCTCATTTGCTCTGGCAACTATTTGCCAAGTTGTTCTGCTGTTTTTTTCCCTGGGAATTACAGAATCATTTATGTTAGTGCAAACACGTTGCTCTAATCAGGAACAGCCCTCTGCAAGGCAATCTTTCTGCTTTGTCTGACATTGTCCCTGGTTCCTGCTTGATATCATCACTGGGCTTGGTCCAGTTGACAGAGTGGTTTAGGGTTCTACCAAAAAAAGTTGTTGCATTAATTATTCTTTCTTACATAGAATATGTTTGAAACACTTTCTAAGAAGTCTTAAACAATATGCCCCATATCTTACTACATTTCAAGGGAATTACTTGAAGCTTAACACTTAACACCCCTGTTATTTACCAAATCTCCAGTCATGTGCTGTGCAGTATCATTGTGTTATCACTGATTATTTTTCCCCCAGGACAATTTTCTTTCTGTCTGACTTTATCTTTCTTGAATTGCCTCTTCAAACTCTTATTCAAGTTAAGTCCTAGCAGGCTTCCCTTACCAGTCTGAAAGGCACACTCTGAAAGTGTCCATCTTAATAAGAAAACATGACTTAAGCCAAAGCTTAGATGATAACACTTGTTTAAAAAAAAAGGCAGGAAGTCAAACATTAAAGTCTTAACATTTACCTGAATTATTATTTTTTGTATTTCTTTCTATCAAAAACCATGCATTATAAGTTTTTCTTCTCAAGCATTTTCTTTTCCAATCACTGCTAAAAAAGGTGGACTAGCTGAGTTAGGGTAGAGAAGGAATTGCCCACGCTTCACCATTAGCCCATCACCCCCTTTTTGAAGTTTCAACCTACACCCACAGCCTGAAGGGGGTGTCATGGAACACTAAGGGTTCATGAAGACAGATGAAATTACTTTTCAATAGCTTCTTTCAAAGTTAAACATAATGGAAACTGTATAAACTATTCCTTTCATTGGACTGTATCTCTATTTTTAAAAGGTTAAATGAAAATTATATTAACATTAGAACATTTCAAAACATTCATGGTGCTTGAAAACTGTTTAATCTTGTATATTTTGCCATAATAAATAGTCTACATTTGTGACATGGCAGATGTCTTAACGTCTCTTGTTTCCAAAACAGGTAGAAGTTACTTTTCTATCAAATTTCCTTGCATTACAAAGTTCTTTTTGAATCTTAGATTCCTTTACTATTTCATTTGAGTGCTGGCTCTGGATTGTAGTAAGTGATATGAGGATTTTTCTTCTTCCTTGTTCTTTTGTTCTGAGAAAATAAAAGATGGCGGTATAAATAATCACTGTCCATAACAATGTGATTTCTGCCAATCTGTCTAGTAGAAGCATCAGAGATCAAAACTGAAGGACAAGATTGTGGGGTTATTTGGGGGGCTGTTTATTTCAGAGAACATGGCTCATTGATTACTCAGTAGATTAATAGATAACATGAGAAAAGTAGTCGAATAATGGGAGCCTTTGAAAAAGTATCATAGATAAAGGCAACTTTAGCTACCTTATGGAGGAGATATTGTAAGACATTTATATTAAAAGGAATTTTGGTTTATAAGTAAATAACTTTACTTATTTATAGTTCCTAACATGCACCTAAAATTTGATATAGATAAATTTAATATATTCACTTACACTAGGAATGGGAAAAAATGATTTTTTTCCAATAGAATCCAAACATGTCTTTTTGTTGAGTTTTCAATTTTTTTCTACGTATGTACATATGCCTGTGTGAGATTCTGTGTGCCATTTGTGTGAAAGTGCCCGTGGAGACCAGAAGTATGTATCAGATCTCCTGGAACAGGAGCTATAGACAGTTATGAGCTGCCTGATGTGGGTCCTGGGAATTGAACCCAGGTTCTCTGCAAGAGCTGTATGTGCTCTTCGCTGATGAGCCATCTCTCCATTCCAGATACATATAGTTTTAATAAAAGATCCCCTTGAAACTTCTGAATGTGAACTGTCAATTAAACTTCAAAGAACTCCCTAAAAGCCAAACTGTGTAAGAAGCTCTATGAATAGCACGGTGATTACAGCCACACTGCACAATGTCACAGTGATTTTGCAAACTGCTATAGATAAAATGTTACCTCACTTTCATAACTTCATTCCTCTTTTATTTATTCTACAAATGGTTCTTAAGTCCCAAAGAGGTGCCAGGCCATTTAGAATTTGTAGGGTAAATCACTCAAATTAGTAAAGAGTCAGTATGAAAAAAATAGTATGAGAAGAGGGGCTCTCGAGGATAAAGGGGGAGGCACTGATCTAGTCCGTCATCAAAGGAAAAACCTTTGTGGAAGAATTATTTTAACAGAGATAAGTAAGAAAAATAGCAAAGATACATGTGACAGGCAGAGACAATGGTATATCCAAAGATCCAGAGGTACAAGGTAGCCAGCCTAAGGTTCTGAAAGGGTGTGACCTCCTTGGAGGGCAGAGCAATGAGGTGGGTTGAGGGGTGGGTGTGGCTGTGGCTGGGGAATGACCTAGTCAAGACCAGGGGACCAGCAGGAGAAGAAACCCAAAACACCTAGTGAGAATTTAGTCTTTGTCCTAAACTAAAATCTGGGAAATGTTTGCAGTCTATGTAGTAGGTCAGTCAGAGTAGGATGAGGAAGAACAGACAAAATCTTCAGGACATGGCAATGAACTGGAAACTTGAGACAAAAGGAGGGTCTGGACTCTTCTGTTTGAGGACAAGCCAGGATGGATGGTTGAGTCAAGGCCTTGTCGTAGACACCAGGATAATTCTTGCTTTCAGGAACTCAAGACAGCGACATAAGCAAATCAATGACCCTGTTTGCTTGCACTGCCTCTCTCCTTTTAGAACCTGGCATAGGTCCTAATATTTAGCAAGCCTTTTTAAGATGGATGATTTTGAAGATAATTTGTTTTCATATTCTTGACATATTTGTGTGCATTTATTGATTATGTTGCGTGCTAGCCTCTTTCATGTTTTTCTTTTGATCTAGCCTCTTAAAGCCAGTATATTATATGGGTTTTGGTAAACAAGAAAAATTAGAAGTTAAAAATTAAACCTTGAATGAAAAATAAAATGTAATGACAAATAAATAATATTTATAAAAAGAAGCTATACCAGGATTTCTAGGCCTGAAGGGAATTTGTTGGACAGGTCTGTCCTGTGGAGGATGTTTAGTAGTATCTCTGGCCTCTGTGCAATGGATGTCAGTAGCAATTGCCTTTCCTTGGATGTAAAAACTACAAATGTCCTTAAACACTCATGTGTTTTCCTTGGGGGGAAAAATTACCTTGCGTTATCATGTGAGTCGATAACACTAAGATATGACTAGTGCTGTTGAGTCATATACAACAAAACTAGATTCTAGGAGACCTATGCTCTTAGAGGATGTGTGGGGACTTATTTGACAACATTTCATGGAAGGAATAATACTTGAGGTGAGTGGCCCATGAAGACAGTAGGAAAAGTCTCTTCTGGGCTAGGCCTGTGTGTTTGAGAACACAGCACGTTGAGGATGCACAGCGTGCTCTGTGCTGTGTGTTTACTCCTTCCATCTATTTGCTTTTCTGACGTCCACACTGTTAGTCTGGTAGGTTCTCTTTCTAATCTTTAGCAATTAGTAAGGTGGAATTGTTATTTTTAGATTCCGTACTACCTTGAGATCTATAGAAAAGGTCAACATAAGCTAAGTCTATCTCTTTATTTCTTAAGGGAAAGAAAATATGATCAGGATGAAATATTCAGTGCACTGTTACTGCACTTCATGATTTGTTCAGTGTTGGTCCTGTCCATGGCCTCTCCCTCTGTGGGTGAGTTTGACTTCCTCAGTTCCCCTTTTGGTCTCATCATCTGATTCCAGTTTTAAACAATTCCTAGTTTGAACACTTTAAATGACTAAAAGGGAACAAAGTTGCTTTTCATAACAATGTTTCAGTCATTTTGTAACCTGAAATAGATTTGGGGGATCTAAGTCTATTGCAGGAAGGAATAGTTGCAACTGATTATATTAGACATTTTCTATTTTGTAAAATTAACAGCATGTCATTCAAACTCCCCTGCTAACAGGTTATAAAAGTAAACTTATTTTCAATATCCTATCCCTTGGACAGCTCATGTATGGCATTAATAACTTCCCCAATCATAACAGTAATTGTTTCATATTCAACTAAACATGTCTGACAATATTAGCAATTTTATGATGATAAGAATCCATTGAAAGAAAAGTCAGAAATGTGATAGAATTAAGATGACACTCAGAAATCATTCTCCAGAATTATTGAAGAAGCAAGTTTGTTTCTCTTATAAATCTGTTGTTTCAAAAATGTGATGACAAAGGAGATATTTTCATTTGTTCTTATTTATAGTGGAAATGAGATAGAATTTACTTTTAAAATATAACTACCAGTAGTGTCATCTTATTTTTATGATAAATATGTATTTTCCATATAATTTCTGCTATCTTGCCAGATTTTAGTAGCAATTGTTTCTTCATTTCCTATCTACCAGAAAAAAATTATCATACATCTAATTTTTATTGAGTCTTTATTATTCATAATATTTGAATAATAAAATTATCTTTTGTTTATTCTTCATTTGTAAATTATGGTGTACTTCAGAACATCTTTTAAATTTTCTGGAATATATATATATATACATATATGTATATATATGCACAAGTAGATAAGATGATAGATAGGTAGGTAGGAAGATAGATAGATAGATTATAGATAGGTAGAAAGTGGATGATTTAGTCTGATTTGTGTCGCTAAATGTCCTTCAGTGTGTATCCATCCACTGGGCGCACCAAGAGTCCCTGCCCTGTAAGACACTGTCTTTCCCCCTCCCAGCAATCATTAATTGCCAAAAATTTCTTAGGTTGGGTTGGGATTTCTTATCAATGTCCCCATATTTATGCTGGGATTTTGACTGGCTGGAGCTTATATAGGTCTTGGGCATGCTATTACCGTTTCTGTGAGTTCATATGAGTAACTGACCAGCTGTCTGGACAATTCTGGTTTTGTTTTTGTTTTTGTTTTTTGTGGTCATCTACCACCTCTGGCTCTTACAATCTTTCCACCCTCTCTTCAGCAGTGATCCCTGAGCCTTGAGTGGCAGCTGTTTGAAGTAGGTGTCCTATTCAGGGATTAGCACACTGTGCCTCTTGTTCTCTCTTAACTAGTTGTGGGTTTCTGTGCTGATCATCATCTGCAGCATAAGGGCATTTCAATGGTGAGACTAGAGAGATGCATTCATCTTATGTGTCGGGGTTGCATTGAAAATGTGTCATTTAGGTTAAGCATCTTACAGACACTTATTCTTGGCATTTGACCAACTCTGTAATGGTCCCCATGATGCAAACAAAAAGCTTTGATGAAAGGTAAAAGATACACTTGCCTGTAAATATGAGGATGTATATTTAGAATAAAGTAACAAATTATGTTGGTCTAGGGATGTGGCAAAAGCAGATTTTTCTCTAGAATCTATGACCACTCCAGTCAATTGTGTTTGGCTATGTTTACAGTACCACACTTGAGTTCCCTCCATTGAGCTGGCCTTAATCTCAATTAGACAGCTGCTGATTACCCCCAATATCAAAGTGCTACTACTGCACCAATAGTGATAGTTTGTGGGGCAGTCATTGTTTTTTATTAGCATTTACAGTTGTACTCAACTGACTGTTGATTGGTTTCTCCCTTGGCAGCTTGTACAGCATCCTCTGATACCATAAGAGCTAGTCTTCAGGGAGGAGGTTCCAGGTCAGTTCCAGCTTGATTGCTTTAAGTTCTATGTCTGAAGTGTGTCCTGTCTCCAGCAATAGGGTCTTACCTTCAAGTTCTGGGTAATAAGTAATAAAGGGCCATGGCAGTAGCTTGTGTTATTTTGGGGGAGTCTTGGAATATGCTGACCAACATCTGGAAGGAAGGTTTCCCCTTCCTGACACTGTGTTTTTGTTATATAGCCTTCAGCTACACATATGCACTTTTATATTTATTATATGTGTATTTTTCAGTAGGACTTTTTCATACCATCAAAGCATTATTTATTTCTCCTCTTTCTCTGTCTTTATAACCCTCCCTACCCCAACTCCAGTTAAATTACCCACTCATTTCCCCATTTTCCCCTTAAACAACCTGTCTCCTGCTATCCCCCTCCTTTGAGCTCCTTCTTCCTCTTTATCCCCATGGTTCATTTTCATTTTCCTGATTCCTGTAGTTACATCTAGAGATTTGAAGCTAAGATAAAGGTGGCATTCTTTGGATATTCTAAGAATATGTATTTAATTATTCTCTTATGCAAAATAAAAGCACTTTAGGTGTGGAAGTTCTATTCAAGTAGATAGAACCATTAATAATTCCTATAGACCATGGGTTTATGTTTAAGAAAAGAATGCCTAATGGAATATAAGTAGGACAGGGAACCAGGCAGCCCAGAATTGGGGAGGTAGAGGCAGGAAGATTTCTGTGAGATCAAAGCTGACCTGTTCATCATAATGAATTACAGGCCAACTGGGACAATAGGGAGTCCCTGTCTCAAACAAATAAATGAAAAAACAAACAAACAAACAAACAAACAAAATGCTTAAAGATCCTCCAAACTCTGGAAACTTTCCAAATTTTCCATACTTGGAGTTTTGTTAATTATAAGATTTCTTTCCTTCTATACAGTGTTTAATAGCAGGAATGCTAAGTCCACAGCATCAATGTTTTCCCTAAATTGTCACTATGAGAGGGCTCTACTGGCATTGCACATCACTATAATAAACCACTCCCCCCAGTGTTCCTGCCCTTTTACAATGTAACTTTACTACATTTGTCATCAACAGGTAGGGTCTAGTTCTTCAATTTCTTATGCTGGGAATGGCCTTCTGACTTACAAAAGTGGTTTTGATAAGGTAATTGTGACACAGCAAATTCTTAGGCCCTAAGAGGTTTGGCAGCTTCTGTTCTCACCCTCTGGGGACCTTGCATCAGTGTGCTATGGTAGTGAGAAGTCATCAGGGGTGACAGGGTATAGTCTCATGAGCTGCTAACTGTGAAAATCTCTACCCAGATGTGGATCACAGGACTGAGGCCACATGAATAATTCCTGATGAGACCAGCAAAAGAACTGCCCAGATTATCAACCAAAAAATCATTAGGAAAAATGTGGGTTTTTTTTTTTTTAATTCCTAGTGTTCTAAGACACTAAGTATTGGATTGTTTTGTAATGGAACAATAGTAGTTAAAATAATTTGATATGTTCTTTCCTTTCCTTGGAAAACAGATCTCCAACAGAAGTGAGTGTTTTATTTTATTTTTCTACTAACAGACTGATGTGCTAAATTTAATGTTTATACTACTTCAGTATACTATTTTTGTTCCTATGCTAAATGCCAACATGGATGGAACTTTTATTATTACCAGAAATCTGTGAATTGATTTTTAAAAATTAAGGGTTGTGTCAATACAAAGTGATTTTTGTTGACTTACAAATCTTATTTCTGCTTCTTTTGAAGGAAATAAAATGTTGTGAAGATTAAAATATAGGCAAAATCATGCATTCTAAAGGAGAATAACATACACAGTTTAAATATTTTTCATCAAACATTCAGTGTTAAAGTAATGCACATTTCACTGTCAGACTTTGTACTTTTTTTTTTGTAAATTAGCAGTGAATGAAAATGTCAGACCTAGATGGAATTTTGGAATTAGTTACAAATGGCCAGGTTACTCACTGTGTTTCAGAGGTGACGAAACAGGATATACAAGTTGTCTTTTAACTAAAGCCATGCAATAATTTACAGACAGCCTTGGAAAAAGAGAAACATACTCCTATAGGGTTAAATAATTCTCCCATGGTTCCACAGCTGTTAAATGACAGTTCCAGCTGCCCTTATTTCAGCTTCAACCCAGTGACTCACAAGAGTTGAAAAAGAAAGTTTCTTTTCTTTCTTTTCTTTTCTTTTTTTTTAAAAATAGAGTTGTTTAGAAAGGAAAGTGTCAAGTGAGAACCAAGAAACCAGGTTTGCTGGCATAAATTCCACATGCACAGGCCAGTACAAAGGTGGTTAGTGGAAACGTTGCTAGATCTCTTTTTTAAAATGTGTATGAGTACATTGTCTGCATGTATGTTAAATGCACCCATGTTGTGCAATACTTGAGGAGGTCATAAGAGGGCATTTTAACCCCTGGAACTGGAGTTTTGGAAGGCTGTTAGCCACCATATGGGTTTTGGAAACTGAACCCAGGTCCTCTGCAAGAGCAGCCAGTGCTCTTAAATGTTGAACCATCTCTCCAGCCCCACTCTTTCTTATCTTTAAGGGATCGTTTGCCCACTCTGTTGGGGAAGACTCTGGGATCCTCTTTCTGCTTCATTCGAAGTAACTTAGTAACTGAAGCAGAGATGACCCTGAGGGATGGGAGGCTCAGAATCAGTTATATAGGAACAGAAACTCCAAAGAAATCATACCTGCCACTGAAAAACTCCCATTTTGTTCAGTGTCTTGTAAATACTATAGAAGCTGATTCTGGAGAATAGAGTTGGTTATTTAGGGTTTATAGACATATGGATTTGCATGGGGTGTGTGGATAACTAGCTCTAAACGTGTCTCAGTACGTGCTGTCACTTGTATTTTATTAAAATGCAGATGCAAGTAAGCCTGCTGAGGGAAGTTTTGAGGATAGGCAATAATCAGTCTTAACCAGTTCTGTAATGATAAGTAATACTGATTATCATCTTATAGTTTAGAAGATAATAAACATCTTTCTCTATGTTTGCCTTTCAGAGCTCAAATCACATATTGGCAGAAACATTTGCACAGAAGGTTGAAATAGAAATGAGTGGCATTTCATCTCAACACATTCTGTTTATTTAAACTGCTATTGATGTTTGTCCTTGAGATTTTCAATGTAATTTATCCTCGTGAAAGAAATCATAGCCACTTTGCATCCATATTGATGACTTACAGTGAGAATTCCTTTTAATTAAAAAGTGATCAGTTTTAGTTCAAGCAAGAAAACTGTATTCTTTTACTTAATTTTATTTTCCTTTATGACTATTTTTATTCCTATAGAGTATATACTAAAGACTTGAATTTAGGAGAACACTGAACTGCCTAGAACCAAAGGCTGGTGGCTGAGACTTTCTCACAAGGTATCTCTGTTTTGAAAATGGCATTAGATGAACTGAGGACAAAGTAAAATCTAGACCCATTATAGGGTGGAAGAAGTGATCACTATTAACACATTCAAGGTTCATAGGATAAGAACCAAAATTCAAAATGAAAGAGGTAAGATAGGCATTGGTAGACACTGATGTGGCACAAGATGTGGTGTCTGGGGAAAGGGATGGGTAAGCAGCAACATGCTAGTGCTGCATAAGCAAATACCACTGTGCCTGACCAAAGACCTAGGAAGACCTGTGGGAGGATGACCCCATTTTAATTAGTGATCATCAGTGCCCAAATGAGCTTCTAATTCCAAGTCGTAAATGTGAACGTTCTGGTGCATATTCAGTGCACTATTATTACAGTCAATGCAACAATCAAATGTAGTACATAACCACTGGTTTTATGTGAATACTTAAAAATATATAAATATATTTTATATTTATAGTTCATAAAATAAGACCTTAAGAAAAGTTGTAAATCAGCATATGTTAATAAGGGCTCAGATAATTTGCCTACCTTGTACTAACGCACAATGTGTGTGAATATACGTGTGTAATGAGTCTGGAATGCTGAAGTCTAAAACACATAGTGAAAACCTTAGGTCGGTGTCATCCACTAACTTAAATGATCTATTTTGCAGAGTGGAGGACATTACCAAGGCCTGACTTTCAAGTCATCAGTAAATCACTGAGAATCCATCAATTACAAGACTAATGACTTCCCAAGTCCATCTAATGCTATATTTATTCTGATGTGCTTGCAAAAAGCTTGTTGGAAATAGGCTAATCTATCTTTTTTCCCCCTTCTTTTGTAAAAGCACACTATCAATCAAGACATTTTTGTAGCAATTTACCAGAGGAGGTCAGGGTAGCCTATTATAAATGAATATCTGATTATTTCAAATACTGCTACATATAATCTTTTATTACAGACAATATTAAAGTGAATTCACTGATTTCTCCATACACCTGACAATTTTCTGAATTGGCGATGTCAATAGAAGTTCAGAATGACCTTATTTATTAAGATGGAACATTGTGATGAGCAAGACAGTTCTTTGGTAAATGGGAATCTAGATATTTGCAGACATTTACTAAATGAGGTGGTGTCTGTTCTGCACACACGAAGGAAATGTGCTACAAAGTGTATCAAGGAACTAGGACCCTAGGGCTTTCTCTCAATACCTGTCGCTGAAATTAAGAAACTAAGGTTCATGAATGCTAGTGGCATGCTGAGTTACTAAGATTCCCAGATACTCCACGTTACAGCAACTTTTCCCCAAATGGTAGGCTTGTCTGACAGATGGCAGGCAAGATAATTTTAAGTAATTTAAAAAATAGCAGAGAATGGTATAGTAAGAAAATTATTCTCTTCTTAAATATAATTTGATACTTCTGATTTACATCTCACAAAAAGCCTTAGTGTGAAGCTAGTGCAATTTGTTAATGCCTTTGTAGCATCTATTCATGTCTGATTTTAACAAAATGGCAGAGCAGCAACAGAATGGGCAGAAGGCTTCAGCTAGATTTTAAAGACATCTTTATATCAAATTCAGTTTCAAAGCCATCTTCTGTTCTTCAGAGGGATATTTGTTTTTCATTTATTGCAGTGATACAAGCTTCCTTTTCAAATAAATTAATTGTTACTAAAATAAAATTGACAAAGAACCATCATATTAATACTGCTGAGGTGACAGTTAACTATTACAAAAAACGTGAAGTGATATCAGATAACTAAGTCTGAATGAAGCTGAAAAGAGCAGTATCATCTGCATCAATAACAGTAATTTAAAATACTTTTGTACTGGTATAATTTCATACATTATGTAAAGTTACTCATAGTTAAAATTATATAAAATATGTAAATCAAGGATTACCATCTCTATCTTTTACAGCAAAGGAAATTGATGTCTAAAACCATGAAATGTTTTATGTGATCATAGAACAGACCCAATAAAAGTTGGGATCATTATCTCCAGAGCTTATTCTCCCTTGTCTTACATTCCATCACTCTAACCAAAAGGTCTCTTGCCCAATCAGTCATTGATGATGAAAAATTTGATATGAAAAATGATTGGTAGGCATTTAACTGGATTTTCGTGGTTTTCAGAATCTAAAACTAGGAAATTATTATAAGCCCCCCCCCATCTAAAAGAGCAAATATAGTAAAAATGGATAGTGGCTGGACAGTTGGATAATCACCAAGTATTGCCTATGAGAGAAACGAGGGAGAAGATACATTTTTAAAAAGTTAAGCTAACAGTCTTTGAACATAAAAATCATACATCTTCTATGAATGTTTGTAGATTTACAGAAGAAAAGTATATTGTATAAGAAAGAAATAAGAAATAAATGAAAAAAAACCTATAAATCAGACATTTGATGTCTTGACAATTCAGAAAATATTTACTATCTGAACTGAGTCAAGTTTAATATAAATATTTTCTTGAGACAGGGTCTCCCTGTAACCCAAGCTGGCCTGAAACTCACTATGTAGATCAGGCTGGGCTCAGTCTCATAGAGATCTGCCTGCCTCTGCCTCCTGGGTGCTGGAATTAAAGGCACGAGCCACCACACCTAAGTTTAATATAAATGTTTTTATTTAGTCTTCCAAACAACCAAGTCACTTTGGTCATTATCTCAACAAGTAACCAAGCTGAGGCTCATAGCCGAATGTCAAGGCTGAAGTCCCTTGAACAGCACCTCAGTATGTGTATGGCTATTCCTCCACTGCAGTATCCCTGTAAATGTTTTAGAGACAGGAAATCTGATTTTTAACTAGGGATGATCCATTACATTCTTTAGGTCTTAGTTTCGGACAGCTTTTCAGTGATATCAAAGCTTTCATTATGTCGTCTTAAGCTGGGATTATTTTTCATTCATAATATTCCATTCCTCAGGATCACTATTCATTGTAAAACGTAATCTTACAGGATTAGTGTTAAATCCCCTTCTTTTTCATCCCGGCTTCTGGATACTGTTCAAACTATAAAGATCTATCCACCTGATGCACTGGTCTTGCATTTTGAATAGTTTTCATAATTTAAACACTTGCAAGAGCAGCTTAGTCCAAAAGGACATACTGTAAGCAGATCCCGCTTGTTTTTCCCCATAGAACCACAGAGAGGAGCACAATTGGAGAGCTGCCACTGACTCTTCTCTTAACCAAGACCCCAGCAGGCTGGCAGAGTATTCACATCTACTCAGTTATTGCTTTTGATTAAGGATTTTTTTTTCTCTCGAAGGACTTTTTAAAAAGAACACGAGTTTTCTAGGATATATTGCACAGCAGTGCGTGTTAATGTGTTCATTTATCATAAGAGACTGCATTCCTGCGACACTTCATACTTCATGCTCACTCTTTGCTCTCATCATCCTAACTCCCATGTTTCAAAACTGATGGAATGGTATTATTAGTTCCATTTCACACATGAGGAACAGGAAGTACACACCATTTGCTGTGCATGCAGAGATAATCAGTAACATTCTGGAAGGGTCTCTAGCTCTTGAGTGGGTAAGTTCTTTCTATACTGATTTTTGTATATCACAGAGAAGGAACCCGAAGAAACAGGACTCTGAATACTTAGGATGGAAAAGGTAAATGAGGGGAAAACCAGAAGTTCAGGGAATAGGAGTAGTTCTTTGGCCACAGGTAAGAGGCTGCTAAGATTACTGCTATAAAACTGGCCAACAACAGAGTTGAAATTGCAACATTACAGGGTGTTAGAGCTGAAGGGTGTCCTCAGGTTCACATCGACAGTGTGCTGATGATTAAACAAGAGCTTGGAAGCAAGTTAAATAACATGCAGCAGGACAGAGCTGAAATAAAAACCAGGCTTGCTGATGTCATATGCTCCGTTTTCTTTTTAACCATTCAGCTTACAACATTGCTTAAGTTAGCTAAGATTTAAATAAAGTTAAGATTCTTTTCTTTTTTTCTTTTTAGAGATGATCATATATAAGCATTGACCCTGTACTGCTTCCATTCCTCCGAGTCCCCCACCTACTCCTCTCCAGTACCCCCACTCCCTCTCAACCTCCCGTGCTCTTCCCCAACCATCACGGCTGCACATACATACATGTATAAACATATAAAGTCCATTTAGTGGTGTTCAGGTGTACATGGGTTTAGAGCTGTCAATTGGGAATCAGATAACCTCTCAGGGAACTAGTCCCTAGAGAAATATGATTCTGCCTTCCTGAGCATCCATTGATTGCCTATAGCTCCTCACCTTGAGGTGGACCCTGTGATACACTCCCTCATCCACTTTGGCTTATTTTGAATACAAATAGGGACATGATGGTAGCAATTTTGATGGAAAAGGTAAGTTCCGGAAGACTATGAGCGTCTCTTAAAATGTCCTGTAATGGTGGTGGGTCACCTGTCCTCTTGATCAAGGAGGCCATGGAGACCCCACCAGATGGACTTGAACCAGTGTCCAGTCTACAAAGAGGAGGGTCAACACAGAGGAATCATTTTCTCCATGCTTCCAAGTGAAGCCAGCCATGGTTGAGCAGGACCTTTGACTTATCTTCATGTAGGTAGAACTGGTAAAAGAAAGGAGCCAGGGGCTCCTCCCAAGCCCATGTGACCACTCCCCTCAGGGGAACAGATCTTCAAATGGCCTTAAGAGTAAAGATAAATTGGTTTATCTCGGCCAACTGTATGACCTTAAACACCCCAAAGGAAAGCATAACCAAAGATTAAAGGGTCCAATAAAATTTTTTAAGAGTCCATATGCATAGCTAAAGGCTACATAACAAGCAACAATGCCAGATAGGAGATACCTTCTTTTGAGTTGTTGGCCAGGGTGGCCCAAGGGACTCCTAGATAGTAACCCAGCATAGAACTGGGAAAATGAACAGCAGACCCCTATCTTATCTAAAGGAATATTGACAACTGATTGCTGCTAGATGAGGAACAGCTGACCTTCCTAAAACAAAGACCTCTAGAAAAGTTGACTAGATTCACCAGATGGACAAGTAGTGGGAAACAGCTGGGGGTGAAAACATCACAGTGGACAGTAGTAGGGATAACAGAGTATAAGGGCTCTAGTAGGGGGAGGGAGGCTATGGGAGAGTGCCATCTGGGAAGTGGGTGCATAGTTGAATAAGATGGTTTGGTATGTTCTGTGTGATACACACACACACACAAATCAACAAATCATAAAAAAATGAATCATATTTGAGGAGGAAGCATAAAAATTTACATCATGTTAATTAGTAGAGGTGATAAACATTACCATTGAAATCTACCCAATGACTTTATAGACATACACAGGTGCCAAGGATCCAAGTGCAACTGATTATGTCTAGTAATAATTAGATACATACAGAATAGAGATGCATGTGCCAACATCTCAGCATTATGAGCAAAAACAATGAATGTTTCTGTAAGAAACAGTATATTTTAAAATGAAATGGAGATCTTTTTTAAAGGTTAAAAACTCATTCAATTTTATGTCTTACAGGGCTTATACTGAGTTCAACATTGTCTAACTGTATTAAGTCAACAGCAAACCTAAAAATTTTATAGCCACTTTTGAAAGAGATGTATCTTTGCTCTGGAAACTGTTAATGAGTATGTTAAAGCTGTAACGAAATGCTTCTTCTAAAATAAATTAAAGAAAAAAAAAAGGTAATAAATTGGTGTAAAGGGGAAAGTAAAAGGGGAAAACATGAGATAAGGAAGAGCCTATACCTCTACTTAGCCAGGTATCTTTTCCAGTAACAAATTATGCACCAATATTTCTAATTATTTATAAACACATGTGCTGAGACTTTTGAAAAGTTATTTTACATGTCCTTGATAAGTTAATTTTTAGCAAAGATTGGAGCAAAGTTATCACATGGTTTCCCTTAAACTTTATTTAGAATGGTGTGATATTCTGTAGGCAAACTCTTCCCTGAGTGATTGTGTTTTTCTTAGCGTGATTGAGAGAATGTGCAGTATTTTTAGGGAGTATTTTGACAGGATATACCTAGAAATTTGTAAATAATAGGAAACTTGCTGATTGAATATTCTACTCAAATTTATTTGTCTTAAAGGCAATTTTAATCAAGTTCTTTGACAATTTCATACATGTCTATAATGCATTCTGATTACTCTCTCCCCTCAGCCTCTGTCTTTCTTGTACCCTTACCAAACTCCCATTTCCCTACCTATCCCTTTCCTAGATTCATGACCTTTGGCTTGTTTTTATGACTCATGCAGTTAACCAGGGTCATCTGCATAATCATTGGATTGGAATCACCCACTGAAGCCTGGTAGGGTTACCAGTGAGTTCACAACCAATTCAATGACTCCTCGTCTTTCTGAATCTATCTATAGAAATAGGACTTCTTGGGCCCTACATTATCCATGCCTGGTTATTGGTGCACTCATTTTTGGGTAGACCCAGTGTGATTATCTGCAGTTGTTGAGACTTCATGATTACAAAGGTAGTGTATTGCGTAGTCAGTGGTATTCTGCAACCCATCTATCTTTTTGCTCTTGTATACTTTCTGACCCCCTTCTGTAATCTTCTTTAAGCACTGAAAAGGAAGGTATAAATGTATGATTTAGGGCTGGGCACTCAACCATCACTTCTCTTTGGCACCTTGCACAGCCACAAGGCTTTGCATTCATTGCAGTTCAGTGGAAAGAGAATAAACACATGTATTTAGAAGGTGTCTTGATGCTATGTCAATTTAGCTAAACAACAGAATTAAGTTGCTCTCTAGAGCTTGTGATCTCCCCTGCCATGGTCCTTTGAGCAGGTTTACAGTACCAGTATCTCCTGTGGAGTGGACATCAAATCCAATTAGAGAGAAATTTGTTACTCCCATAAAAGTCATGTCACTATTGCACAAGTGGGCATACCTTGCTCAAAAGCATTTTAAAAAATTTAATTGAATTTTTGCAAATTTCATACCATATATCTTGGTCCTATTTAGACCATTTCTCCTATCTATATCTCTCTTATAGCTCCCCTCACCCAATTTCATGTATTCTGTCATATATATTAAGGCCTATCCAGCCAAATTTCTATCCCCAGATGTCCTTCTGTGCAAATTGATCCACTGGACCCTGGTTAACCTATCTAGTATAATTCTTATAAAGAAAACCAACTCACTCTTTCCCAGCAGGTGCCAGTTGCCAATAGTTCCTCAGCTAAGGTTGGGGTTTCTTATCCATTTCCCAACTCCTATGCTATGTTTTTGTCTGGCTTCAGCCTGCATGGGTCTTGGACATGCTGTTACCATTGCTGTAAGTCTGAAAAATCTCAAAAGCACTTTTAAAGAATCTAATACAGATAATACAGAGTTAAAACCAGGAATCTGTTCTCTCTGACCCAAAGCCTTCTCTCTCTGGGGCCTCTCTCCAACCTGCAGGCCTCTCTCTCCGGGACCAACCCAGCTCCTCAGTGCAGTCCCCAAGGGTCCATGGAGCCACCTCCTGCCCCCATCTTCCTTTGCATCTCTGGGTGGCACAGCCACCAGCTGCCCTGGACCAGCATCTTTCCTGGGCCCAGCTCCTAGGGCAGCCCAATCCCCAAATTCCTGAGGCCAAACTCTATCCTGGAGGGATCCAGACCTTAGGAGAAAGGCTGAGAGCATCTGATCCTCATCTGACTTGGGCCTCTGTGGGAACTCCTGAAGACAAAAGCAATCTGGCCACTCCAATATAAAATCAAAAGAGAGAACAAGAAGCTTAGAGGAACCAGCCTTTCATGCCCAAAAATTAAACCACAAAGACACATAAAGTTCACAAAAAGAAGCAGACCTAAACTTGAAGGCTTGAATCTCACACAAGAATCAGAAACTACAAAAGAAATTCACATGTCAAAATCACAGAGAAAAAACAACTTGAAAAACAAAAATACCATATTGCCACCAAACACCAATAGTCCTTAGAGAAGTACAATGAGAACCCTCTAGAGATAATGGGAACTCAAAAGAACAATTATAAACATGATAAAAGAATTCAGTAAGTTTAAAGAACACACATATAAAGAAATCAAAGAACTGAAGGAATATAGGGATAAACTTCTGAATGAATTCAGAAAAGAGTTAGAAATATTGAAGACTACTTAGTCTGAAATGAAGAAGGAAGTGAAAGACTCCGTAAGCCAATTAGAAATGACAGGAGAAAGCCTCACGAATAGGATGAATGAAGTGGAAAACAGATTATCAAGACTGGAAGATAAAGCAACAGAGTATCAAGACTGGAAGATAAATTGGACAAACTAGACCACTCAAGCAGAGATTATGAAAAATTTAAGAAATCATAAGAATGGAATATGCAGGAATTA
>NW_008341889.1:3204084-3206035 GCF_000622305.1 Nannospalax galili | reverse complement strand
GGCACATCGTAGTAAAAACACTACATGCACAAAACAAAGAGAAAATTCTGAAAGCTGCAAAAGAGAAACAACAAGTCACATATAAAGGAAATCCCATCAGGATTACAGCTGACTTTTCAGTGCAAACTATGAAAGCCAGAAGAGCCTGGACCAAAGTATTAAATGACCAGTTTTAAATTTTAAATGACCAGTTTTAAATGACCACAGATGCCGAGCCAAACTTCTATAACCCGCCAAAATGTCTATTATAGTCAAAGCGGAAAGAAAAATCTTCCATGACATAAATAGGCTGAAGGAATTCATGTCCACAAAACCAGCCCTTCAGAGAGTTCTGGAACCAATACAAAGAGCTGAAGAAAGGAATGACTATACCCAAAGAATTCCAGAAAGAAATTCAATGAAGGTATAACTGTGGAAAAGTATAGCTACATCACGAATGTAAATAGAAATAAAAATGACAGGATTCTATACTCATCTTTCATTAATAACTTTAAATATTAATAGACTGAACTCCCCATTTAAAAGACACAGACTAGGTGAATGGGTAAGAAACAAAACTAATCTTTTTGTTGTCTGTAAGCAACCCATCTCACTTTCAAGGATAGACACTATGGTAAAGAGAAAGGATGGAAAAAATATACCAAGTAAATGGTACTAAGAAAAAAGCAGGCATAGCGATTCTAATATCTGACAAAATAGACTTTAAACTAAAACTAATTGATGAGATAAAGAGGGCCAATTCATTCTGATCAAAGGAACAATAAATCAAGAAGATATTAGAATCATGAACACATATTCACCAAACTCTGGTGCACCCAACTTCATGAAAACAATACTACAGGACTTTAAGACCCAGATTAATCCCAATTCATTAATAGTAGGGGACTTCAATACCTCCACAGTATCCATTAGATAGGTCAACAGGGCAGAGACTTAACAGAGAGATATTTGAATTAAACAATACCATATATCAAATGGACTTAACAAACATCTACCGAGTATTCCACCCAAGCACCAAAAGACATACATTCTACTCAGCACCCCATGGAACCTTCTCCAAAATAGACCATATACTGGGGCACAAAAGAAACCTCAACAAATACAAAAATATTGAAATAATTCCATGCATTCTATCAGACCACAATTCAATAAAGCTTACAATCAACACTGGAAGAAGCCATAATAACCACATGAACACATGGAGATTAAGCAACACACTCCTGAGTGATGAATGGATCAAAAGAGAAATTAAGCAAGAAATAAAAGTATTCCTGGAACTAAATGAAAAGGACAATACAACACAGCCAAACCTCGAAGACATGCTGAAAGTGGTCCTTAAAGGGAAGTTTATAGCTCTAAGTGCCTACATAAAAAATCAGAAAGAACACAAATAAATGAGTTAACATTGCAACTCAATACACTTGGAAAGCAACAGCAAACGAAACTCAAACCCAGCATACAAGAAGAAATAACAAAAATCAGGGCAGAAATTAATGAAATGGAAACAAAGAAAACAATACAAAGAATCAACAGTTCCAAGAGCTGGTTCTTTGAAAAGATAAACAAGATTGACAGACCACTAGCCCAGTTAACCAAAAGAAAGAAAGAGCAACTCCAAATCAACAAAATCAGAGATGAAAGGGGAAACATCACAACAGAAACCAGAAAGATACAGAACATTATAAGGGAATACTTTAAAAAGCTATATGCTACTAAATTTGAAAACCTAAAAGAAATGAACGGATATATAAAGGCATGGGCACCACTAAAACTAAACCAAGAGATTAACAGCTTAAACGGACCCATAACACAAAAAGAAATGGAAATAGTAATACAAAACCTCCCAACTAAAAAAATCCCAGGACCAGATGGATATACAGCAGAATTCTCTCAGACATTTAAAGAAGACCTACATCCAATACTACTTAATTTATTAAAAAAGATAGAAATG
>NW_008341889.1:3202512-3203630 GCF_000622305.1 Nannospalax galili | reverse complement strand
GAGTGGAAAGATTGTAAAAGCCAGGGAGGAGGTGCATGACCATATGGAAATAGAGTCCTATAAGCTCCTGGGACCTCGCTCATATAAGCCTACAGCAATGGTGTCAGCATGCACGGGACCCATGCAAACTCAAGCAGACAAAAATCCAGCATAGAACTGTGGAAATAGACAACAATCCCCAATCTTAGTCGAAGAATTGTTGGCAACTGATTGCTGAGGAAGAGCTGATCTTCTTGAAGGGAGGGACTCTAGATAGTCTCTCTAGATTAGTTTGCTGCTAAATCTGGCTCTCAGGAACACTGGTAGTTTTTGATCCCAGGAGCCTAGAAAGCCAAACACTTGACAACCCTGGACAAGCCATGATGCAATTTGCTTGTGAGAATTGTATCCAATTGTCTGCATGGCTGTATATCATAGCTGAAGCTACAGCACGTTCCAGGGATGTTCTAGAGCACTGGAGGGAGGGGGCTGTGCAGGAGGAATGAGTTGGATATGGAGGGATGCAGGGTAAGGAGGCAGGAGGTGTCCAGGACAACACTGTCTCAACAATGGTTAATTAAACTTATTACCAAACAAATAATATTTACACACTCACCAAAAGGCCGCACATAACAAGCAATCAGAGAAAGAGCACATGGAAACACTAGCATTCAAAATAGCTGCAAAATAATAAAATATCTCAGAATAAACCTGACCAAAGACAATAAAGAGCTCTACAATGAAAATTTTAAATCATTAAAGAAAGAGACTGAGGAAGACATCAGAAGATGGAAGGACCTTCCATGTTCGTGTATTAGAATAATTAATATTGTGAAAATGACCATCCTACCAAAAGCCATTTATAGATGCAATGCAATGCCAATCAAAATCCCCATGACATTTTTCACAGAATTGGAAAAAACCATCCAAAGATTCATATGGAAGCACAAAAGACCTCAGATAGCCAAAACAACCCTGAGCACTATGAGCAATGCCGGGGGATTACTATACCAGATTTTAAGCTGTATTACAGATACAAAGCTATAATCATAAAAACAACATGGTACTGGCACAAAAATAGACCCATAGACCAATGGAACAAAATTGAAGACCCAAATATGAGTAAATACAATTTCAGC
>NW_008341889.1:3154888-3201452 GCF_000622305.1 Nannospalax galili | reverse complement strand
CTGAAAAACAGTAGGAAACAGGCCTTAATAAGGGAGATATGGATAAAAATTGGGTTAGTTTAAGGGAGGGGGGTGGGAAGGGTATACAAGGAACCTAGGGGATAAGGGGAAAGAAGGAGCTCAAGAGAGGTAGGACCATAGGAGAAGGGTATTATTAAGGGACAAAGGGGGCAAATGGGGGCACCTTAAGTGGGAAAACTATGGTGGAGGGTTGAGACAATATGAGAAAAAAATAATGCCTAGCCAGTTTTGAAAACCAGAGGGACCCATATTACTCTTACAACCTACTAACAAGTTATACATAGCAGATCAAGAAATATATGTCTAGGTAAGATTTATTGGAGAACAATTGGTCTTTGCCCAAGATTTATCTACATGGCACACAGTCATCAAAAGTACCAGTCTGGTGGAACTAACTTTCTTGGATGTTTTACAGACATACTTTGAGGCCTATACTAATTTGGTAAGAGGGACATAAAGGACAGTTTTTGCTCCTTGCCCTCCTAGGTTGACTAGCTGCAGGGGACTATGAGCATCTCTCAATCATCAGGTAGATTTCACTGGTAATGTCCCCTCTACTATTTAACATGATGTAAATTTTTATGTTTCCTCCTCAAATATAATACATTAAATTTTTTTTTGATTTTTTTTGTGTGTATATCACACATAACGTCCCAAACCATCTTATTCAACTATAGACCCACTTCCCAGATGGCACCTGTCCTCTTGATCAAGGAGGCCGAGGAGACCTCACGAGATAGACTTGAACCAGTGTACAGTCCACAAGGAGGAGGATCAACACAGAGGAATCACTTCCTCCATGCTTCCAAGCGAAGCCAACCATGATTGAGCTGGACCTTTGACTTATCGTCACATAGGTGGAACTGGTAAAAGAAAGGAGCCAGGGGCTCCTCCCAAGCCCATGTGACCCCTGAGGAACAGGCCCTCAAAAGACCTTAAGAGTAAAAATAAATTGGTTTAACAGGGCCAACTGTATGGCCTTAAACATCCAAAAGGAAAGTATAACCAAAGATTAATGGGGTCAATATAATTTCTTAAGAGTCCATGTTCATAGCTAAAGGCTATATAACAAGCAACAATGCCAGATAGGACATACCTTCTTTTGAGTTGTTGGCAAGGGCAAACAAAGGGACTCCCAAATAGTAACCCAGCATAGAACTGGGAAAATGAAAGCAGATCCTAATCTTATCTAAAGGAGTATTGACAACTGATTGCTGCTAGAAGAGGAACAGCTGACCCTCTTAAAACAAAGACCTCTAGATAGGCTGACTAGATTCAACAGAGAGGCAAGTAGTGGGAATTGGCTGGGGTGCCAACAACAAAGCAGACAGTAGCAAGGAAATCAGAGTGTAAGGGCTCTAGTTGGGGGGAGGGAGGCTATAGGAGGGTGCCATCTGGGAAGTGGGTGTATAGTTGAATAAGATGGTTTGGGATGTTCTGTGTGATATATATACACACATACACACACACACAAATCACCAAATTTTAAAAAATGAATTGTATTTGAGGAGGAAGCGTAAAAATTTACATCATGTTAATTAGTAGAGGTGATAAACATTACCATTGAAATCTACCCGATGATTTTATATCCATGCTCTGGTGGATCTCAAAAAGTAACTGACTGTGACTAGTAAAAATCAGATACATAGAGATTACAGGGCATGTGCAAATATCTAAGTGTTAGTAGCATTAAAAATGAGTTTTTCTCAGCAGTTAAGAACATTGGCTGTTCTTGATTCTAAAATGAAATGGAGATCTTTTTTAAAGGTTAAAAAACTCATTCAATTTTATGTCTTACAGGGCTTATACTAAGTTCAATATTATATAACTGTATTAAACTCAACTGAGAAACTAGAAACTTACAGCCACTTGTGAAAGAAATGTACTCTTGCTCTGGAGTGTGTTACTGAATACGTTAAATCTGTAGTGAAATGCTTCTTCTAATCACGTAGTTACTGAGAATTTAAAAAACAATGATAAATAATAATTAGTAGATGTGAAAAACATTACCATTGAAATCTACCTGATGAGTTTATATCCATGCTCAGATGCCAAGGAACTCAGAAAGTAACCATCACTAGTAATAATCAGATATATAGAGATTAGAAATGCCTGTGCAAACATCTTAATGTCAACTGCATTGAAAATGAATTATTCTGTATGAAATTGTGTATTTTAATAATGAAAATGGAGATCTTTTTTAAAGGTTAAAACTTCATTCAATTTTTTGTCTTACAGGGTTTATACTGAGTACAATATTGTATAAATGTAACAATTCAACTGTAAAACTAAAAGTTTACAGCCAGTTGTGAAAAAGATGCATCTTAGCTCAGAAAATTTTATTGACTATGTCAATGCTGTTGTAATGAAATGCTTTTTCTAAGTATGTGGTTATTAAATAATTAACTGGAAAAAAATAAAAAACAAAACAAACAAACAAAAACCAGGAAGCTATTCTTTGGCTCTTCATGTTCTGAATTCAGTTTATTATTCTTGTTCCATGTCAGGTAAGAAGCCATGGAGGTCATCTTTTCCATGTGGGTAGCTGAATACGTATTATGCGTCAAAGTTCTTAGGACATTTTATGGCATAAAGTCTTCAAAGGACCACACACTATATTCAAATGGAAACGATATCTCACAGGCTAAGGTGTCAAGAATAAATAGTAACATTTAACAGGAACTTGACTCTTTAAATCAGGATCTGGTGATGCTCATGAATATATAATTACTTTTGGGACTCAAGGATGTTTAAATTTCCACTGTAGTTTCTGTTTTTTTATGCAACAAACTTTTTTTGTCATATAAGTATTACTGGGGTTCGGTTTGAGCATAGAGAAGAAGTAAAATTTGGCAGGAGGTTATGGAAATTAGGGGACTAGAAGAACAGAAATGAAAATAGGTTTGGTTGACTTAGCAGATGGTAATGTTATAGTGAGATGATTTTATAATCTAACCTGTGACAGGAGAGGTGGTTAATGCATAATTTTGTCTCAGGTCTAGAATTCCATCAGTGGCCCAAGGAGAAAGGAAAATTATCCTCTGTGGGTTTCCTTAGAAACGGAGCCTAGAATGTGGACTTGTGTGAAAGTGATTTGTTAAGGGAATGCATTCAGAAAAAATCAACAGAAGCAGAGATTTGTAGGGAAAGCAGCTTAGCAAGTAAGTTGTTTCTGGTGGCCAAAAGCAGTTTGTATTGCAGCGTAGACCTGAAACACGAATCATACCACAGCTGGTTCTACTTTGAGGCAGTGAGTTTAATTTATCTTTTTAATGTCACGACTGCTGACTGCTAGGCTGGAGGTGAGTAACCACTCAGTCAAAACTCCCATTGGACCAAAAGCTAGTCTCAGATAAGGGCTATAGAAACATTCTTAACAACAACTCATAGTAACTATGAAATGAATTCATCAGTTCCCTGAAGTGAGAATGAACTGGCCACCAATATCCCAGACTGAACCTAGTGAGCTAAACCAACTATAGAGATTATTCACAAAGGAAAAATCCAGCAGTCCACAATGAAAAGAGCAAAGGGTACTCTCATGTGTACTGAACTGGTGTGTTTTCCAAGGAGGATCTACCTCTAGGTCTGGCTATGACACAAAGTAGTTAGGAACAACCAGATAATAGTTTGCTAGCTCAAGAGATTCATGAGTATAAAACTCCACCAGTAGCTAAAGGAATAAAGATAAGAACCAGATCTGAGATAAAATGGACTAACATAGCCTAGGATGTAACCAAAGCCCTGGCCAAGATCACAGAACCAATCTGGCCTACCTGGGGAATGAGAGTGCAAACTAAGAAACAAGACTAAGGCTTCATGTGAATGGGATAACACAGTGGAGATTAAGATACACTTGTGGCATGGTGAATACTTGTGCACATGGGGCTCCCTCCTACACACAAGGAATACAGAAAAATAAAATTAATCCAGTCCTAGAGGTTGGTGGATTTTCATCTACAGCTGTATGTGATACTCATGTCTAGATTGATCTAGATAATCTCAAAGGGTCTATGTTGCCACACTTTGTTGACACTTGAATTTTGGATAAAAGAAGATGATATAAAAGCTTTAGAATTCCTAATTCTAATTCTCAAATACCAACTACCAGCAATATGTCATTGCATGCTGAATGTCTTGTGTAACCCCTGCTTCTACATAAACTATTTTCTTTTTTCTAGTATTTTTAAAATTCCATATTGATTGATGTGGCAAATAATGAATTCTGTTAACTTTCTGAAATCAGCATCAAAAGCATGACATCTAATTGGAAGAACTATTTATCTCATAAGCAGTCTAGAAATAGTATAGATTCCAGTTTTTTCCTATAATGTTTTGCAGAGAATATTTATCATTGGACTTACTTGTTTGATTCACCTGTTGTGACAGACAGAAAGATCCAGCTTAGACTGCCTGCACACCACAACTTTCATGAAGCAGGTCTTCCTGGATTTCAGATTTTCTTGAAAAAATTCATCCCCATAATGACTATAAGAGCCTCAGGTCTGTGGCTTCTGCTATGCTTACATTTCAGAGTTGGTTGAAGGTCTGGTAACATTTGTGAAAGTTCATTCACAAATTCAGGTGGTACTTGTAATGTCATCTCTATGTGGCTTTTGCTAGGTCCAAGATTTTAAGAGAAAAAAGAAAATCACAGTTCTCCTGACTTATGGCCACAACTAGAATGTTCTCAGTGGTTCTCTCCATTCTCTGATTTAAGCTGAATTAATTCTGAGCGGAAGTTACTCTTCAGTGAAACAAAAATGACTTAAGTACCTTCATAATGGCAGTGAAAATGCTCACGTGTGTCATTTTTAATTTTGGGGGAGAAACATGCTCTGAAAATAGCTCTTTCTCACAATACCTTGGCAAGAGAGGAAGGAAATTCCTCCATTTCAGTAACATAGCTATTTTAAATGATTTTCCCTTAAATAGTGAGATAATCCTGAGATTTTCCATGTACCACATCTGTCACTTTGTTACTTTCAGTGCTGTATAGAGGAACGATGAATGATTTCAAATTGAGCTAACATTTGTGACCTTATTGGTAATTCTAATTCCTTCCATTAGGATTGCCTTTAATTTTTTTCATGACAAAGTTATATTTGTATGCTGAATAAGACTCAAATGCCATTTTTCTGAAGTCTTCCCTTGTCTTAGTCACTTCTGCACCTGTACCCCTTTAGCATGATGCACACAGCCTTGTCATATCAGCAACACTCTCACAAGAACACATTTTATTGAGCGTTTTATACACTTAACACTGTAATGAGCATTTTATATTATGATACCATTTAATATTCATAAGAATTACAGGAGAAATATTAGTATTCTCATTTTACAGCTTTGAAAACATTCTTACCACCCATATTTCTGTTCAGATACTCAGTCACCTGCATCATCATTTAGTACACTTCAGAACATATTGTGTGAGTGTGTTTTAGGTGAGGAAATAAAATATAAACCTTGCCTATGACAAGAGATCTATTTGTAAATCCTATAGAATATTTTAAACTGAATTATATGCTGACCTTATATCGAAGCTTCAGTGGTAACTTTAAACACACTTCGTATGTTTTTCAATTTGGTTGCTTTTTATAGAGGCTTTTATGTTTTAGTAAAGTACCTATATTAGTTATTACTTTCGATATTATGATGACAAATCCCTGACAAAAGAAACTGGAGGGAGAAAGACTTTATTTTGGCTCACAGTTTGAGGGTACAGACCTTCATGGTAGAGATATCACAGCAGTAGTAGCAGTTAAACTTCTCTGGAAAGGCTCTCACCAATGTACTGCGGTGATTCTAAATATCGTCAAAGTGTCCATGGACATTAACCAACACACTACCTTAAAGTGTATTTGCTCAGAGGCAGGTATTTCTATATGAAAATCAATTTTCTAGTAACATCATGAGTAAAATTCCACTAAAATATTCTTTGGAAAAAAGTAATACTGTCTAAAACATCAAATCTAAAGAAAGCTGTATTTTTCTTATATCTATCTGATGTGGTTTAGAACTAATCCAGTGAAAGTTTGAAAATAATGATAATCTCAAGAAACGGTGGTCAGAGATGCCTATAATTTGTGCCTGATCCATTAATGCACAGTAAGCCCTCATCTTGTGCCATTATTTGATCTCTGTACTTCGGATGCTCACTAACCTGGTTGTAAGCAACAGAAAGAGCCTCCCAACCTCTGCAGCAAAAGGCATTCCACCTAACCAGATACTCTACATGGAACTTGAGTAGCAGAGGGCATCAATGCATTCTTTCTTTGAGCACTAAACTTCAGATTTCTAATTATTGGTACTTTGAAATCTGGAGAATATTGATCAAGAGAAAGGCTAAAGTCATTTCTGAAAACAGAATCTTCAAAGAATAGATAAATAGCAAGATCTCTGTCTGTCCTGTGGGTGTTCATTCTTCAGTCTTCCATTTGCTTGTTTGATCTTCTCCTACTGAGCTTCTATCCACTACTCTGTACTCACTTTCCATCCAGTTACTTGAATTGAATGTTATGTCCACTTAAAAGTACTGGTATATTTGACATATGTATGAATACTAAGCATTGCATTGGAGTGTAGCCAAGAAAACTCATTCAAGATGCTTAACTGAAGGTAATTTCTCAAATGAGTGGGAGAAACAAAAGTGGTTTCAAGTAAAGAGAATAGGACTGTATCTTCATGTATCTATTACTGTATCTACTATATTTATAACACACCCATCTTTTGTAAGCAGAGCTCTAAATACTATTGGAACTTTGGATGATAACATGAGGACATGCCATTTCTTTTCTTTCCTGCTGACTCATTGGTAAGCTTATATTTCTTGCATCAACATAATTTTCAAAGGAGGTAGAAGGAAGAGAAGCAGCTTACAGAGTTAAAACAGATGCTGCCATTAGGGATTTATGTTTAACCCAGCTTGGTACACCCTTTGAGATCAACTCTAATCATCTATTTTTGTTTATGTACTGTGATTTGGTCTTTGTAGTCCGTGGAATGGAACCCAGGACCTTAAACCATGCATTAATTATCTGTTTGAATAGTATTTCTAATAAACACCTATAAATATATAATAAGAATTATCTTTATTGAAGAGACAAATTGTTGCAACTGTGCTGAGCAACAGAAATATCTAGCAAACCCTCAATAATGATAACTTGTCAGTATTTAGAATCACATTAACAATGCCAAATAAATTGTAATATTAATTTAAAGTGCTGCTAGATTGGCTGTATAATTTATAAATAGATATTTATTTAAATTAGTAACATCACATAACATCATTTTTAAGAAAGCTATCACAAGAGAAGACAGAAGCCAGTTTACTAAATCCATCTATGTTTTAATATGATGTAATAACCAAATACTGTCAGAAATTTCATTTTCAGGAGTCAAGAATATTTATGTGATTTAAAATTATGGTATTGTCTGATCATTATGCAAACTTACCTTTTCAGAAAAAGATATTGTCAAACATGATATCATACCATGCAAGATGTTTCTAGATCACTATTACAGGAAAAATAATAGATTCTTTCAAAATTCTGCTTATAGAGTAATGACTTCGCTGAGGGTCATAGTAACAAGCCAACATTTTGTTTTTTCACTAGTAGTAATACCTTTTGGTAGCCTGAAGAATTGCTATGAAAACATGTTTAGCTTGAATATGTAACCTGCTGTGAATTATAAAATATTAAAATATAACTCTTTTTCTTAGGCGGTTATACATCAATGTATGCTTCAGAATCATAATCCATGTATAATCTCGATGGTAAATGTCATCAGTTGTTTAAAATGGTAAAACCACAGGAAGCCACTACTTCTAAGCACTGCATTATGAGAGGAATCTTCTTGATTGAATAAATATATTTGAGGGTTAAAGTTGGCTTGAGAGAGTAGGACTTAAAAAGTAAATTTGAAGTTTCTTCAAAGCAGGAAAATAGATTCTGCTTTTAATCCAATCAAGATGACTTTTTGCATTGTATCACTTCTACTTGTTTTTTTTTTTTCCTCACTCTTTAAACTGATGACTAATAGATCACAATGACTTCATTTCCTCTGAAAATCCTGGAGTTGTTTAAGGTAATTTACAATCACATAATGTATCTCAAAATATTCTAGCCACAGCTTCATCACCCTGCTGCCCTCACACTCAATTAAAATAGAACAGGATTTCAGTGCTTTGCTGAAAAATAGGTTGTAAGTATTATATTTCCATTAGCTAGCTTGAGAGTTGATTGTTTAATGGAAAAGAGTTCATTCAACATGTTTCTATTGGATACCTCCTTTTGCTGTGGCCTGCTCTAGCATATAGAATATTCTAAAAATATAGAGAAGCAAATAGATAAAAGTGTTTTGGAGATAGAATTTTCTATTAGGAAGAGCTACAGTTAGAAAACAAATAAATCAGAAAATAAATAATATTTTAAGTGTTGGTAAGTTTTATTCAGAAAGTGAAGATATGCTAACAAGGTAGGAAATACAGAGTTGAACCAATTTTTACAGGGTGTTCAGGAAGGGCTTCACTTAAAACATTTGAAAGTAGAGACAAGAAAGAAGGGAGGAAATAGTTCACAGTTATTTCAGAAAAAAATAATAAAAGAAGGTCTACAAAGGAAGTACATAGAATGTCAGAGAAACAGGAAAGGTGCCAGTGACTGTGGCCACAGAACTATGTGGAGAGAGAGGGCGGGAAAAGGCAAAATCAGAGAAATAGCTAGATTTCATAGCAGACCAAGGCAAATTTTGAAAGTTAATAGAAGCCACTGAAATGTGAGAACAAAGGAAGAATAAGATCTGAGTTGGGGTTTAAGAGGACTGCATTAGCTTTTCTGTTGTGTAGATGGTGAAGACTTTGTTATGAAGTATAGAAATCAGTTCAAAAGCCTTTGACAAAATCCAGGACCAACAAGTAGCACTGACTGAGAAGTGATTAGACTCTGAACATAAGAAGGAGGAGCGTGCTGAATTCACTGGTGCACCTGTCAGGGGATATAGAGACATCTAAGTTGACCTCATTAAATAGACAATCAGAAGGGCTGGAGAGATGGTGCAGCAGGTAATAACACTGGCTGCTCTTGATTCCCAGTACCCACATGGTGGCTAACCAGGTGAATCTGATGTCCTCTTCTGACCTCCGTGGGCATTGCATGACAGGGGTTCACTTACATACATGTAGGCAATACTCTCATACACATAAAACAAAAATAATAAATAAAATATTTTAATAAAAATTAAAAAATAATCTGAACACCTGTAAGAATGACAGGACTTCTTACAAAGGCAAGAAAAATAGTGAAAGAAAAAGTCTGTGTTACAGTGGGATTGGAAATAAAAGTTTTCTTTGGGAACATGTTCAATTTGAGATGCCCCTTAGACATCACAATAGAGATGTCAAGGTAATTGCTGAAGAATCTGCAACTCTTGCCTGAGATATCTGACTTGGAAGTTCTTGGACAGAGTTGTCTTTTAAAACTATTAGAATGGGTGACACTATGCAACACCATTGATAATGTAAGTAGTTAGTAGATGTGAACAATACTCTGTTGTGTTTTTTATTTGTTGTGGTTTTGTTTGTTTGGGGTTTTTGTTTTTGTTTTGTTTTGTTTTGTTTTGAGACAGAGTCTCCCTATCGCCCCAGTTGGCCTGGACTTTGCTACGTAAACCAGTCTGACCTCAATCTCCAGAGATCTGCCCCCCAGTGCTGGGATTAAAGGTGAGCACCACAACCCCAGCTCCTGAACAGTGTTCTTAACAATGATCCGAAACTCAAGAATTTGACCATCTAAGGAAATTAAATAATGTCTAATGACAAAGAGTGTTTTGGAAGATATGAATAAATATTTCAAGAAGGGGAAAGTAAAATGTCCTTTCTGAGAAAAATGATTAAGAATTGACCAGTGGGTATAGCAACTTGGAGGACTTTGCTTGTCTCAAGTAAGTTGTTTTTGGTGTATTGGTAGAAATTAAAGCTAATTTAAAAGGGTTAAAAAGGAACTTTTTTTAGAGAAATTGTAGATAGTTGTATAGGAGTCACATTAAAGAACCCTTTGTTGTTGTTGGGAACAGAAAGAAATAAAGGATTATAATCAAGATAAAAAGGTACCTGAGGAAAAGAGAAATTTGTTTTTAGATGGAGGAAATGGAAGCCGAATGTATACTCAGGTTCTTTGATGAACAAACTTGGAAAGAAGAGGTTGCCAATCAAAAAGGTCCATGTGAAGTATAGAAATGTTAGAAACAGCTAAAGCATGTGACGAGAGTATGTTCCTTGAAGATAGTAGCTGAAGAGAAAATAATATGAAACCAGGGAAGTAGCTAAAGTAGCAGTGTGGTAAAGGTAGAATATTCACTAGAGTTTACACTCTTCAATAACACAACTGAGAAAAAAATGGGAGAAACAGTTTTCAGCAATTTCACGTTTTAATGGCAAATGGCAGAATATGCATTGGAAGTTTCATTGGAGACTGAACAGAATGAGTGGAAGTGATCATTAGGATAAAATTTATTTCTTCACGGGGAGAAATGGAGGGCTCAGTCAGAAGATAAAATAGGAGAATTTGAGGAAAAATATATAAAAGGTATAGATATTAATTGAGGGGGAAAGGAGTTTGAAGACAATTACAAGATTTCTGGGGATTTAGACAGGCTGGTAATCCTTTTAACACAGCTAAGAGAAAAAAAGCCTTGCTTAGGGTTTCCATTTTCATTTCATGTCAGGTTTCCTATTTCAGTGCTGATCTAAATTAATCCCATATAAGTAGATTCCCTGAGTACTAGGAAAATGAGGATGGAGAGAAATAAGGCACAGATTAGAGAGGAGATAGATTGGAATAAATACCCAGAGAGATAAAAAGGCAAACTGGATGAAGGTATGACTCTTTGGAGACAGCCAGGGCTTGGCATTCTTCCCTGTTATCAGCTGATTCATGTTCCTAACTTCAGGGTTTTTTGCTTTCTGGACACCTCTGCAACTACCCTCAGGGCCTTGACAGCCTGCACATATCTTAGAATAAACGATATTTTGGTGGGTACACGTCTTAATCACCTAACATAACACCTAGCACTGACAAACTACCGAACGCATAATTTGAAACACTTGATGTCTTTAAAGGGACATATGAACAATTAGACTTAAAATTCTTTTTGTCAACATCATTTTTAATGAATGTTACCCTAATTTCTGCTAAGTTTTCTGCTATTCCAAGTTCATCAAGGTTTCATTTGATGATGGGTTTAAGACGGAGCCCTCCTTCTTTTAGCCTTTATTTTCTAACCTATGGATATGAAAGAAAAGTAGCAATTAGAAACTCAGTTTGCAAAGGATCTTTACATGGTTTGGCTAATTTGAAGACTGACAAGCTTAGAATGCACCCAAGGATTTGGAGTTCTCATGTAAAGGGGATGTAATAAAACAGGGTCATTTCAAGATGTTGCCATTCACTACACGTTGGGATTGTATTCTGAAGGATTCAAAGAGTTTATTTTTCTCTTTCTTAAGGTTCTTTTCACAATAGGGTTTTCATCTCCCTTCATGATTTTATGATGCCATTTTGTGAATGGAGCCATGGCCCTGAGTGATGAGCTGCCTAGCTGCCTGGGGAGAACTGAGAATTGCACAGTTTTAACAAGAAGGCAGTTTTCCAACTTTTGCTAAAGGGAAAAAGAATCACATATTTAGTGAAAATAGACAATGCACATTTGTGTTCAGGGGAAGAAACTTTCATTATGTGAGAGATGAAACATTGTTTTTATTAAGAAGGGTTGTTATTGGTTTGAGGCAGCATGACACCACTTGTGTGGGGAGTTTTAATATATCGTTTGTCTTTCCAACATCTACTGCCATTTAAAATGTCACCAGTTTTTTTTTTTCCCCCAGTGGTGAGGTAAAACCATGGGAACGGCATTCAAACCACTACACAAAGTACAAGCCAATTTTAACAAATTCATAATTAAAAACCAGCCAAATCTCTCATTGCACTGCCAAAGTCCTTCCTCTGTATTTTCCAATTAAATACCCCTTCTGCGAGGAAGCAGGCATTTAGTGATGCCAAAACTGAATCACTAATGTCTTTATAACAATGAGAGCTTCCTGTTCTCATACCATTTTCAAATTCTTTAATCCCATTGGCTTTCAGGAACATTTGTTGATGTAATTTACCCATCCATTCCTTCAATAGGTGTTTACTGAAAGTCTACTACCTATCAAAACTCTTCTAGCCTCAGAATAGATCAGCTAGACTTTTTGGTCTAGGAATTGACATTCTGGGGGAAAGGAAACAATAAACAAATTAAGTACATTGGTAACGCAATATCAAGTTGATAAATGCTATGAAGGACAAAAGAGTAGGAAAAGAATGAGGACGGGTGTTGACCTCAGAATAGGCAAGAAAATCCTCAGTGAAAAAAATAGGCATTTAAATAAAGATTCTAATTAGGTAACACATTTCAGGAAGGGAAAAAGCAAATGCATGGGCCAGAGGCAAACGCTTTAAAACCAATGACGCTTAGCTTCCAGGCCTTTCCGTTATCAAAACCCTGTCAGGGTTCAGGAAGGGCCTGCTCCTCATTTCATAGCGTCATGTTTTGTTTGCTTGTTTGTTTGTTGCCAAATTTTTCAGATCAGAATTTTAACCCAATTGGCCTTGTCTTCTGCCTCCCCATGCCCATGTGCATCTCCCTCACACTTTCCACCCTTCTGCTGGTAGCATTGGAGTGGTCAGGGATTACATTAGGACAGTTGGAGGATCCTTTAGTTCAAAAGTTGTGAGACAGATTTATGTAATTTGTAATTCTTTTTTGCTTTGTGTATTTGTGTGTGCGTGCGCACGTGTCTACGTGTGTTAGCTTAAATGAGTATGTGTGTGCCACACGGGTACAGAAGCTAGCAGAAGCCAGAAAAGAATGCCCAGTCCCCTGGAACAGGAGTTCCAGGCAGTTGTTAGTCTCCATAAGGGTGTTGGGAACCTAACCTGCTTTCTCTGCAGGAGCAGTAATTACTCATAACTGAGCCATATCTTTTGTTGTTGTTGTTGTTTATGCTATAGCTGGTTTCACAGCACAGAAATCCAAGTATATTCCTACTATCCAAGATACTAAAGCACAGCAATTCTTATCTAATAACAATAGTATGTTAGTTTTTCTCAGCTTAGTTTATAAGTCTTCTATAATTTGTTTTCCTATCTTATATAATCCCTTTAAATTGTTTTAAATCTAATTTTTGTATTTTCCTATCTCAAAAGCAATCCCCAAATTGTGTAAGTTTAAAGTTTATAGTTCCTCATTAGGGTCAAATCGGAAAATGTGCTTGGCCTGTCTAGGCTCTCCATGTATAGGGATTAGCAAGGCCTTGTCAAAGGAAGCACAGGAAGAAAGATGGGAAATGAGCTTTCCACAGAGAGCTGCTTAGGGCCTTACAAGCTGCATCAAGTCTTTGGGAGGGGGGCCACTTGAGGGTCTGAGATAAAGAAGTAATAAAAAATCCAAATGGAACTTCAGAACGTTCTTCTAGATTCCATATGGAGGATGCAAAATCAGATGCAGAGAAACCAGCTAGAGTAATTTTGAGGAAGGAGATGCTACAGCTTTAAGTTGAATTGGGGAATAGAAACGTTAAATTTGGGATATATTTAAAATGTGTGCTTGAGAAGAATTGTTAATGGTTGGAAGTGAAATGTGAAAGAATTCATAAGTGGCTCCAGAGTTTTGACTAGAAAATGGAGTCAACAATACTGTTGTGCTTTGAAATGGGAAACACTGAGGGGAAAACAAGATTCAATTAAATTCATAGTTTTATATTTACAAAATCTCAAAGGTTGTAGAAACTAGTTATATATGTAGCTTTCAGTCATAATTGTTGTTTAAGGAGCAAGATTGTTAGGTGAAGGCCTGAGCGGTGTTTAAGCCACATGTTTCAGGATTCCGGCTCTTCGTGAGCACCAAGTCTCCTGACTTTGAGACTGGTTCTTTGGCCATTGTAAGATTTTTATAAGATTCAGACTGCTAGTAAGGAAATCTCATGAATGTTATTGAAAATAGTTAGACTAATGCTGTTTTTTAAAGAAGAAGAATCAAATACTGTATTTTTCTCATTATTCAAATTTAGTTATATCAAATAACCATTTAACATAAAATGTATCATCTAATCTGACTTGCTAAATTTTCAGAAGTTGGCACATACATATATGCATATAAAAAACTATCAAATTATCTAGTGAAACAGTCAAGCTACCCAGAGAAAGATATAGTATTTCTCTGGGTAGAAATAGGTTTCCATGGTGCAGGAAAAGAACTGAGCAATAAATTAATCATTGGCTTGTCAAAAAAGACATTGCTTCAAGTTTGACCTGAAGGAGTCACTGGAAATCTGATGGGAATTGTTCAGGACTGGAAAAATCCTTTTGAGAAAATGACCCTGTCTGGTTTCAGCTCTGTTCTTAGTGGAATTTAGTATAAATGGCTTACAAGTGCCCTTAACGTGATGCAGTTCAAAAGCTATCAGCTGTGTCACATCAGATTGGAAATGTGCTTTCTAGGACTTTAGGACCAATGAGGTTCGAAGCAGCAAAAATGAAAAGGCCTCATAATGCTAAATAATGCAATAAAGTCTCTAAGGGGAGGATAAATATGACTCTGATCTACCCTGGCAGCACCATATCTGTCATTATTACAGAATGCAGAATTCAATATGGGAATAGAAAATAAGAATGGATATTATCATTTGAGAGCTGAGAGGCACTAAACTGAAACAAGACTCATGTAATAAAATTCACCTGAGGAAAAATAGAACACACCAAAGATTGATCAAAGGAAAAGTATTTACAAGGCAGTCACAGCATGATGAGCATTTCAGGGGGAAACCATGGGATGATGAATTAGGTGCTAAGACTATTCCCCAGAGAAACTGCTTTGAAGATAAGACATTGCCTGAGCTCACTTTCATGTATCTATGTAGTTTGTTTCTGCACAAAGCAAAGGCTCTTTGGACTTTGCCTTACTCGCCGATATGACTCCCTTCTTTTCATTCTTTCACTTTGTTCCTCGGAACACTGTTTTGGTAACTGTAGACAGTGCACTCAGTAGGAGAACAAGAGGTATTTTCTTAGTAGGATTTGCTAAGGATGCCCAGGCATTCCAGAAGCTCAGTCACCTTCTTTTCTCCCTATATAAATTCTCAGAGTTTTGAGTGGGTTCTTTCCATAGAGGAAAACAATAATCCATTTTTTATAAAAACACAATGAATGCAGTTTACTTTTGTTAACTTCCTTAGAACAAATGGAATGAGAAGGAAAATTTCATTTTTATTGTAGAATTAAATTTTACCTACAAAAGATGATGACTTAAATACAGATGTGCATGTTCTCAGCCAAAGGGAAATTCAAATCTCATGTCAAAGCCTTTAGGACAATAGACATTCATATGAAGCTTTACTGCATCCCTACAGGTGAATATGATCAAAATATATTGCATAGAATTATCAAAAATTAAATAAAAATATTTTTTAATTTTCTAAATAAATTGATTGTAGTTTTTGTAACCCTGTGTTTCATAATGATGAAGTAGAAGATTAAATATGTTTATTATAAAATCACCATGGGATATTAATTCTTTAATTTGAAATCATAAAATCCTACAATTGGACACTTATGCTTAACATGAATAATAATTGGATTTATCCAATCAAGTATGCATAATGTAATGGAAAATAGTTAAGAGATGGCGTCAGCACTTTATATCTGTCTTAAACTTTTGTCTTTCTTGTTCAGCTTTTGTGATTTATTCTAAGTCACACTGGAAATGAGTGGAAGCCTTTGAATCCACAAATCCACCAATATCTGCCTGCCAGTTTGCCTCTTGGGAAGATGATTATTAAAGAAGCCAACTCTCCAGGGTACAAAGCATGCCATTTATTTCAAGAAAGATCACAATGAGTTCAGAAGGTATATACAAAGTTGAAGAGTCAGTTTCCTGGTATATTTTCTAACAAACTGCAAACTGTCTTTAGAATTATTTGCTTGTATTCACTATAGTCGGCCTTGACACAACTTAATTCTACTGAAAAAAACTATTTATTGATGCAAGGCTACAAAGGCTCAATGGATTGACTTCATTCTACCATTATGGAAAGCTAAGCTATTTCTCTGTTATTTTTTCCCTTCCACTATTGATGCAATGCAACCACTTACTTCAATGAGAGTCAGTATGTGTCAGCAACTCTGTCATCTCATGTTCAGAATATGATAGGCCTATGTATTCCAGTTCTTTTACTTTTTGTATGCTGTTGTACTATACACCATTCATAGACAGTCACCTAGTAAATTATATGTTAGAAAATTCACTACTAGAGGTCACAAGTAGTCCTTGAACCATGTTGCGGTAAATTAAATCTGTGAATTGCAAAGTATACAAAGAACTGGCAAACCATTTTCTAAAGGACTAACCCTAGAGATCTGTCATTCAATTGTTTTTCTAGTTGAAAACAAAAGACAGTAATAGAAAAAAATAGATTGCAAGCCAAATATAATTCCATATTTTCTTGTGCAATGTTTGGGAATGTTGAATTTATAAAATGACCATCTTTATAGTTGGTAATCACTAGTAAGCAATTGAATAAGCAGCTAAATGTTTGGAGAATTTTCAGGTCTAAAGCTAAGCATTTGAAAGTTATCGGGACAAAAGTCATTATTTAAAGTCACACAATTAATCTACAAAGCACATTTTAAGGCCAGTCATGGTCTTCCATGACACTGGGCTCTATATGCTATACATCTTATTTACCATAGACTTTCTTACATTTTTTTTCTGAAGACTTTGGTACACTTAAAAATATCTTTAGAGATGCACAAAAATATCGAAAAGACCTTAGGTCTAGAGTATTCATTATCCCTTAGATATCAGGAGAAGTGTAGTAGGAATTTTTCATGTAAAATATAGAATTCAAGCAACTCTTTAGCAGAGGATATCAAATATCACAAACGAAACCTAAAGTTTATCATTATGCTTTCACACCCATGTTCCCTACAGGTGAGGAAAATTGGACTATTGAATTTCATAAGGAAGTCATTGTTGCTGGGAATAAACTTAAATCTTCACATAAAGAACTTACCCCCCAACTACAAATAGCTCATAATAATGCCGCCTCAGTTTTACTTTGCACAAAAAGTAGAGGGACATTTGTACCCACTGAATTGATGCTTTTCTCCAAGATAAATTAGACTCAGATGCAAACTTTGACATTGTTATCATCTTACTGCATACAAGTTAATTAATCAGCCACTAAGATGAACCTCAGTATTGAAGTATCCTTAGTAGATTCTACCTTTTTCTTTTTTCCTAACTAGAAAATGAACTATTTATCCTATCTTGCTTTAATCCAATTTTCTGTTTCAAAGGCCTATCACAGTTCCTTTATGAATAAAGCTTTATATCTAACAGAACAAACAAAAAATCACAGATTCTTCATTAAATGAAAAGAAGTTTCAAAGATAATGTAAACCAATTGTTTTGAATTCTAATGCAACCTTACTAGGCACTTGAATATGTAAAAAAAAGTATGGAAATTCTCTAATGAAGCAAAGTCTATGTTCAGGTCTCTCAGCCTGTATAGCACCCAACTGTGACTGTGGAAATCCAAGGGGGGGTACATTACGTATTAAAACGTGATTTTTTAAAAGCCAAACTTCTACTTGACCTGTAAATCACTTTTTCCATCATCCAGCGCCTTGGATGCATACATTTCCAACATGTGAGCTATCTTCCCGAAACATACCTCATGAGCTTGTCAAAGGCTTCCTGTGTGCCTAATCAAATTACTTCCACTGATAATTCCTTGTCTGCAACATATTGTTTTTAAAGATATGTTTATGCCTGAGAGAACTGAGGTTGTTTATTCAGGCATGAATTCCACAAATATAAAGCACGTAGACTTTTTCCCAATAGATTCTCCTTGCTGATTTGTCCAATGAACCTGCCTCTATATACAGGTCAGTGATTAATAGGAGCTTTTCAAGGGATGATGGACCTATCTGCACAGAAGTGAAAGCTTTGTTCTTTAAATAGAAACTCTAGGTACTATCAGAATCTCATGAATCCTTGGTCTTCTTCGACATCACAGCCTCTATGTAAAACTGTGTTCCAAATGAGTCATCTTCCCACCTCATGGCCAAGCTCTGTAAAGGCTCTTCAGAAGATTCTATTGCATATTGTCATGAAACACTGGGTTCCTCATTTTACAGTCTCCATCCTGAAGTCTCTTGTTCAGAGTTTTGCCTTTTAGTGCTCTTTTATCTCTTTGTCATCATAGTTATAAACACTACCAGGAGTCTACTTAACCACATACCTGTCCTTGATATTCCATTCCTTATAAGATTTCTGTTAGGTGGAATACTGTAAAGCAGCAATAGTCTGAAGAGACATTCATGCTCTGGTGCTAATGACTATCATCTTTTGGTGGTTGCGCTCTGCTCATAGCTCCATCTTTGCATAGTGTGCATGTAATGCTTTTGAGTTTAGACTTATACTAACTTGCAATTCATCTTAAGAGGTCAGAGGGAAACATGGATTGATTCTGGTAAATTTATTATGAGGTAGTCAGCCATAGTGAGAGTGGCTATTGTGATAAGTTGCAGTAAATAAGCTTGTTGTTCATGTCTCTTAGGGTACATTGAATGTATACTGGATAAGATGCTTTCTCAGAAAAAAAAAATCAATTTGTCCCTGTGTAAAGGAACTTATGTTTAGCCTGAGCACTAAATGTGCTAGAGATATTGTACCCAGGCTTTTTTTCTAATGGGTAATAATTTTGTGTAGATTTTCACATTTAATCATTTTCTTTGTACCTAACCTTATCATCCTGGAGTAGTTATTTTATATAATAATAATGATGATGTTAATCATAACTCAGTGGATCACATTGCGTAAAAAACACAAATGTTTGCTTCTTAGTAAAAACTTTTGTGTACCAGGATTATTAAAAAAAAAAAAAAACATGTCCTTACAAGATCAAATGCTCTATCAGACACAGTGAGAGAGGTCTATAGTCCTCAGCTCATGTTGTCTCCTTATTGTACTTGGTGAAACAAAATCAGAATGAAACAACTGATTTGGGATCACATCTTATGCTTACAACTGTCTTCCAATTGTTCTTTCTTTCTCTCCTTCATTCTCCTCTCCTACTTATTTTAGCTACTGTTGGGTTGGTGAAGATCATATCATGAAGTCAGTCCAAATTGTTTCCCTTCACATTCTTTTTTTGACAACACATTAATGTGTGCACCAGCTTTCTTTCCCACCAATATATACATACCCTTGAGTCTTCTGGGCTCTGATTCCCAATAAGTTTGCCCATTTGTTTGCATGGTCCCCTGATTTCCTCCTTTCCCACATTTAATGTAGATGATGAATGTTACAAGTGAGAGACCTGTTAATGTTGTCCAACCTCATAGACAGCTCAAGCTCAGTACACCCCCCTCCCCTTACAATCACCTGACATGTTAAGAACTGAAGAGGCCATGTACAAACCCAGCTGTAGAATGTTGGGAAATACAGTATCAGTTCAGCAAACCCAAATGAAACAGAAACACTGATACTGAGGAAATATTTTTAAGTTGGGTCAGAGATGGTGGCTCTTCCAAATAAAATGCATCGAAAGTAATTTATTTTAAATTTTCTTCCCCAGAGGGAAAAGATAGACTGCACAAACCATTCAGATAATGGTTGCTACTGTTTTTCCTGGAATTTTATGCTTAAGAAATTTAACCTTTGGTTTTCAATGCAAATTGGGTTTAGTTGTAATATAAAGGATATGATTATTATTTTTTCCTGTTGGAAATGGATAAGATTAGGACCAGAACTTAGATGAATCAGTGAGATATAATAAATGTCATTCATGTAAAAGATACTTAACACATATTAATCAATGTTTTATTGTCTTGACACAGGATTCAGCATTGCTAGAAATTTTGTTATATAAGACATTTATATATACATATGAAAGTATATATAATTATGCTTAACTTTTTGTAGTTTTAAAAGATAATGTCCTTTCAGAGAGACCCTGTTTCAAAAAGACCGAAAAAAAAAAAGCTTATAAGTATCAGTGAACTGCTTATCGTTATTAACATCCAATCTGAAGCAGGCCTGATTCTCCTTTAGTAGAACAGGTATAAAACTTGTTCACACCATGTGCCCAAAGCAGGCTGGCAAGGACAAAGCTTGAATACGAGAAAGTATATGTGAAAAGTTACTTTGCACAAGGGATCTGAGTAATAACTTTTCAGACCTGCACTGAATGGTGTACTTTAGGGTCTAATAGCATGGCCCAGCCTGGTTATTATGTCTGACTATTACCCCAGATCTGCTGTGGTGAGACCTGTTAAACTTTGGATTAAGAGAAAATACATCATCCAATTTAGGGAATGTAATTAGTATTCTGAACATTAGTTAGACAAAGTGCAAGCCTATGTAAATGGTGTCTGCTCAGTTACCACTTGAGTGCCTTCTACGCCAAAACAGGTCATTAAAAAGCCCACTACTGAGCTCCTTCAATTTCAGCTCAACAGGTAACTGCATTACGGAGAACATTTAATTCCAATCCATAATTAAGTTTGCCAGTCTGAAATAATTCTTTTTAATTTTGGGGGTTAGTTTTCCTTTCCCAAACATTTTTTTCAGTTTGTATGTGTTTTTATGTATATGTTTTATGTATATATTTTTATTGAATTGTGCATTTCACACAAAACATCTTAATCACCTTTATATCCTCTTCCCATCTAGAACACCACCACCCTGCCGCATAGTCTTCCTCCACTGGATATCTGCCATAAATGTTAAGACCTATTGAGTCAAGTTAGTGAACCCAGACATCCCTCAGTAAAGGTTTATCCACTGGGGTCTAGTCAGCCTTTCTAGAATATCTCCCTTAAAGAAGATCAACTCTTCCTCACCCAGGAGTAATAAGTTGCCAATAGTTCTAAGGTTGGCTAAGGTTGGGGTTTGCTGCCCATTTCCCTAGTTCTATGCTGGGTTTTTGTCTGCTTGAGTTTGCCTGGGTCATAGAAGACAGTGGAACAATGGGCAGAGAGAATACTTAACACATCTCTCAACTCTCAATGAAGCTTCCATGTGCAACAGAGGGAAATGAACACAAAATGCCAAAAATGGCCAAAAAGTAGAGAATAAAATTCTGCAGAGTGTTGGTCCCTGAACAGGCTTCCCATATTAAACTTCCTTGAACGTTTTTAAATTCTTCCAAACTATCTATGTTCCAAATTCGATCACACACACACACACACACACACACACACACTCACACACGCATGCACACACACACACATACATACTTATAGTAGCTTTCTTCCACAAACAATTCAATCTATTTTTAAAATTCTGAAGCCTTGAAGGAGAATCTTCTTAGGCCTTGGCTGATAAAGATATGTTGGTTCAATAGATAAATGTTTATGAAGTTTAGGACCCAAACATAAATGTGTTATATCATTACTCCACCCTTCACTTCTAAAACAATGGCTCTAGAAGCCCATGTACTGTTTCAGATTCTATCATTATCCATGAAAAGTTCACTAAATCACCTTTATATAGTCAGGATAAATTGGGAAGTTAAAATTTTTCAAACATTTTTTTCCATGCACTACAAATGATTATAATGATGAAACTTCATTCTAGCTGCTTTTGATGCCTCAAAAATCTTATGTAGAGCTCATGCATCAGTGGTCATCGAAGTCTTCAGGATCACACTTACTGCTATTCAGAAAGGAAAAGCAGATAACATCACATCCTATCATTATGGGAACAAAGAAGTTAGTGTAAGGGTGTTCCGGCCATTTATCCAGGATCATGTGATAAAATAAAGGACAGAATGAAACAGAAACCATTGTTCATACTACAGCTGAAGGCACTGTCCACTAGAGCACCTAGAATTATTTTCATAGTACTCTCCTGCTCTCCGTTGCCTTCCCTTTTCCAGCTTTCAAGCTTCTCCTGGTCCAAATCAGTAGCAGCAGCACAGTCAAGTGCTCTTCATATGCATAGGGCAAAAACAAAACAAACAGAAACGAACGAGTAAATGAAGGATCATTTACATCTCAAAGAAATGAAGGAAAGAATTTTCATCACTTTAATATCACATATATGAGAATAATAAATTTTTTCAGACAGGATATCATGTAGCCTATGTTGGCTCAAACTTGCTATGTAGCTTAGCATGACATTGAACTTCTGATCCTCCTGCCTCTCCCTCTTGAGTGTTGCAATTATAGGTGTACGCCTTCACACCAGGTTTATGTGGTACTAGAAATTAAACCCAGAGCATCATACATGCTAGGCATGTATTCTACCACCTGAGTTATAATCCCAGTCTACGTGTGGGACATTTTAATACCCGTTTTAAATATAGGTGAATAATTGACTTAAAAGAATTCTGCATATATAGGAAAAAATTAATAGCATGGGATTCAGGTATCAAAGGAGTTTAGGTAGGGAACCAAGGTGATACACAAGAACCATTCAGCGAATAGTTATAATACTAAATTACAGAGCTCAGAGGGAAAGTTCCTTCAGACCAGGTTTCTCAGTTATGTTTCTGACTCTAGAGTTCTGAGGGAGAAGTTGTGATGCCCAACCCAGTTTTCTCCTTTTACTACTTTAAGAGTCATATCTCTATTTACTTGGAGTAATAGTTGCTATCTCTCAGCTGATCCCCTTTCTAGATGTATTCTATTTGAAAAGACCTTCATTACACATGACCATGCTTCCTCCTCAAAGATGGACTAAATCACAGGGATGGTTCATGTTGGGTGGTAGAGATAAAGACCATAGAACGCTGAATATTTGTGTTTCACAAAATTCGGAAGGGCCATTGTAGTTCTAGAGCTGCACTTAGGGCTGGTTAGATAGTTGTGGCAACTGCATGTAAATCAGCTTGTCCAATGTCTTGTGTCTCCCTTTTTATGGTGATGCTGTCCCCACTGTACCCCTGTGAGTTGATCCCAAAGTCATTGCCCAGTAAATATGTCATGAATCCCAACATTAAAGCTTCAGGAGAACCCAGCCTATAATACTGTCCTGTCCCACTCTTTGCATATTTCTTCTGTGATTGCTACCAGAATTAAAAATAGACATAGAGTTTTTAAGCTCACTGTAGCCCTGGCTCTTACTCACTCTCATCTTTTGCTTTCTGTTACCCTTTCTGGGCATCTTAACTTTAGTCTGTCATAGAATTGTTTTGACACTTTCTTTTATTTCCCCATATTTATCTTGCAATTATGAACCTTTCTATCGCCATATTAATCCCTTCTGGACTACCCAGCTGTTTTATCTTAAACATTGACTAAATAGACTATACTTGTCAGGACAGGGATTTGGTACTCAAGAACAAAAGGGACATAGCATAGTTTCTATCTGTTTCTACCAAGACCATTAGATTAAATCAAGCGGTGACACTATCATAACGGGTAGAGACAACACTAATGCACATCTCAGCTCTCACCAACTAAGCTTCCTCATGCAACAGGATGGCCACAACTGGCCAAAATGTAGAGAACAAGAGACTTCAGAGAGCATGTCCCTGGATGGGACACCTATAATAAACCTCACCCACTCATGTTTCTGGGACCACTTTGAAGAGGGGTGGAAAGATTGTAAGAGCCAGGGGTGGTGCATGGTCATAAGGAAACAGAATCTTACAGGCTTTTGGGAACTTGCTCATATGAACTTACAGCAAGGAACAGCATATACAAGTGTTATGCAAACTCATTCAGACAAAAACCCGACAGAGAACTGAGGAAATGGGCAGCAGGCCCTGACCTTAGCTAGGAAACTATTGGTAGGTGATTACTGCTGGGTGAGGGAGAGTTGATATTTAAGGGAGTGATGCTAGATAAGCTGACTAGATCCCAGTGAATGAATTCAACCGAGGGACATCTAGGTACACAAACTTGATTCAATAGGCCTTAATATATATGACAAAATGCATGAAATTCTTTGGGGGTGCTATGGAAGGATGTGGATGGGGGGGTCTAAATATTATTAAAATGTATTTATGAAATGCATGAAAATTCAATAAAAATATCCATTGAGAAAAAATAAAAAGAAACCAAAAAATCAAACAGTGTATGAGTTCACTGGATTCTCTGGAAGCTAATCCACAAAGGACAAGATACACTAACAGGAAGATGCATAATTTTGGAGTCAAGAAGGAAAATGAAAGATCAATAGACAATTAGAAGCGATAGACACAACCAAAAGGATCAGCAGAAACAGAAAAAGTCAAGAGCAAGGTTTGTGCCTGTTGTAAGCTTAGAGCGTTGCTTCCTAATTATTGAACACTAGCACCTCTGCTGTTTAAGAGTCACAGCACAAAGCACATCTTAAACTACACCAGGCCTTACTTAAACTACTTACTTAAACTACAGCAGGCCTTACTTCTAATTCTCTATGCAAAACTACTTTAAATTGGTGTTCTTTGTATATAATTGTGCATGTGCTAAGATCCTTTCCTTGTTGCTTATAGAGATAATAGAGATAAATAATAGATGACAGATAGATAATAACTAAATGATAGATAATGTTACCACACATATGCCAAAATATATGATAGTTGCTTAACAGTTTGCAGCCTTGTCAGAAGGTTCCATAGGAAATCAGAACAAGGATTGTGTCTTACTGCCATGCTCTCAACTCAAGTCTTCCCCTGGTATGTTTTTCACTCCATTTTGCTTATTTGAAAAGGAGACACGAATTGATTCCGCACTTATTCAACACCATACCTTAGATCTGATCTTCTATATGGTGGTTTTAGCTAGAGGTTATATATAATGTTTGCTGACCTTCTTTGAGAATGAAGTTAATTAGCCCTCGCCCTTCACCATACACTGTTGATATTTCAGTGCTTCTTCTAGGATATGGGGGAAGGTCAGATAGTCACCTCCAGCTCTGATCTCCTATTTCTTTTAAATTCTATCATTCTTGTCTTGACTACATAGCTGCTCTCTTCTCATGTTCATGCTGATGCACATGTAGAACTCTGGACCCTCAAAACTACTTCAACAAAGCAATTGTATTAGTAACAGACTTTAATGAAGAAGTAGAAAAGCAGTGATACTTTAGGTCACAGTAATAAAAAAAAAAATCTCAAATAATAAAAACCTGTTTATCCTGAATTCGAAACACTTTACATCCTGGTCTGTCTTTCCCCCTCATTTCTCCATGTTCATTTCATCCTCTATTTTTCTTATATTACTATACACAGAAATAGAGTTCTTTCCTTCTTAGGAGTTGATGTCATGTTGTATTCCCAAATACTCATTCCCATTTCTTCTAAGGAAAGGGTCAGGTATTCTGGATTTTGTCTTTGGTTCTACTCAACTGACAGTCATTAAATCTTAGGCTTTCCTGGCTTTATCCCTGGAGAGGAAAGAGCAACACAAAAAATATTTTTCTAGTAATGTGAAAGTATACCCTCTTCCTGAGAAAGAAGAAGAAAGTTCAAGTGATTTTCGTTTAAGTGTCACGTTTTTCCCTACTGTTCCCACACAAAGAAACAAGAGAATTATCAGAGAGAGTACACACAAAACCAGAGCCAGAACTCAGGGCGGCAAGTAACAGCCAATTTGTTTTCTATCATTCTTATTTTGTCAGAGCAAAAGGTAAAAAGTTCAGTCCAGTCACTATCACATTAAAGAATCATATGGAATAAGATAGTGGAAGGGAAGGAAAACAAAGAAAAGGGAGGAAATGTCCATGATACTGAACTGGAATCGTGAATGAAGACTTTGTTCCTCATTCATGTTAGGGCGAAAGAATATGTGGATTGAGGAAACAGTGATATCATAGATACTTGTCTTTATTCAACTCTGGATGCAAAGACGAACTATAGGCCAAGACAGTCTTTCTCACAGTGCTAAAAGTCTACATATAGCAGTCCATTTATTAAGCAGGTATCCAACAACGATGGTAAATGGATATCTATAAATTGTGTGCATCAACATTATTCTTTGATTCCTTGAACTGTTTACATTTGCATTTATTCCCTATTTTGCATCTTGAATTTCCACAAATCTTTTAGAGACTTCTAGCTAGAATTTCTTTCTTTCTTTCTTTCTTTCTTTCTTTCTTTCTTTCTTTCTTTCTTTCTGTCTGTCTGTCTGTCTCTCTCTCTCTCTCTCTCTCTCTCTCTCTCTCTCTCTGTGTGTGTGTGTGTGTGTGTGTGTGTATTTGTGTCTATCTGACCCATACTGGCTTATATGATCTCCTTTTGCTACTAACTCTTCAGTAAATTGTTTCAGACGTTACAAAATAATGTACTGGTCTGATGACTTCAATTATGGAAGTCATTCTGAAATTACAAATTTTCATACCCCAGTGAAACCTACAATGCATTATACCTAAAATTTTAACTTTCCCTGAAGCACACTTTGTGTGATAACCCCCTACACCCCTGAGACCTTAGCATACCCTTGAACCAAAGACAATAGAACTCTGACCTTTCAAAGCTATGTGTGCCTGAACTTGTATGGAACTATAGTTCTCTGTGAAAGCATGCACATAGTTAAGTGTGTCCTTGCCAAGTTCCTAGCTGACACCTATAAACACATAATATTTTTTAGCTGTGAGGGATGAGCATAAAGATCTTTATTAGTGAGTAATATGTCTTATTTAATACCAAAAAAATGTGAAAGCATGTCATGCCTTTAGGAGAATTTAGTGATATCTCCAATAGGATAACTCTATTGTTTCAAACAAACAACAGTTTATTTCAAGAAAGTTATTTTTGCCTTATAAAATATGGTCTATGGCTCCCTCCTGTTCTATTCATATACTGTTCATCTACAGTAAATCATTTTGGCTTTCATTTCTGTAGGATCAAGTAAAATAATTATTATATTTCCACTGCTATCATTTTGAGGCAAAAGAAAAAGATTTTTAAAAATATATTCCTTCATGAGGCAGGAAAATGAAAAATACCTGATATAAGCTACATGGTAATAATAACCTGCTATTTTAGCCTCTTGATACCATCTGTATTTCATATACAGTTTCCCATTTCTGAAAGAACAGTGATGGAATGATCAGGCCTTTACATATTGCTGTTAAGTTTCATTGTCAGTGTTCAAGGGGAGAATTCACAGAAAAGCTAAACATCCCTGATTCTCTCTTTTCTCTAACCAGAAACGGGTGATCTGATTGGCCTCACTACTCTTCCCCTTAAGAAACAATAGTAGTGCTTTTCCCTTTAGAGAAACTCAAGTGAAGAGAATATCTTTCTTTCCACTGGTAAGAAATTCTGTGAGCTAAAAAATAACAACTGAGTTTGAATTAGTAAGTCTTCCTCTTGGAATTAAACAAATCCCTCTTGTAAGCAAACCCAATCAGGGGAATGTTCTGTTGTCTATTCTGTGAATTATGACATAAATACCAGAGAAGGAAGAAGTAAGAACCTGAACTAAATCACACACCCTCTCCTCTGATAAGAGTCTTATTTTTTTCTTTAATTTCATAAAATGTTATTCACACATTTTTCATTTTCATCTGCCAAAAATGGCAGATCATAAATGTGCTGACTCAAGAAAATACTAAGAGGAAAAGTAGGACAAAAGCGCCAATGATCATCCCCTTGGTTAGGCTTGTTTTGCATTCTGAACTTGATCTTTGAGGTGGGAGTGAGTGCTCCTTCATTTTCAAGAAATAATAAAAGAACTGCTTTTAAAATAGCATAATTCAGACAAGAGTAAACTCTAAAATAGAAAGCAAGTTAGAAGTCTGGCTCTGAAGTCAGACATGCCAGAACTTTAAACTCAGCTCCATCACAAATCAACCCTCTGGACTGTGTTTGATCTGTGAAAAGGGAATTAAATATACCTATTGTAGGTGGTGCTCATAATAGAGGGCACAAAAGGTGTATCTTGGCACCTGTTATGTGGTACTCATTCATTATATTTTAACAATCATTTCTGTTCTGAACATTAAATGTCGTATTTTTCTTGTCCGAAAAACAGAAGTATTATAGAGTTGAAGTGCCTACATCAGACTTAAATTCGGCATTATCTTATTTGGTCTACTGTCTGTGAGGCACTTACCAGGCACAGTTCCAAGTCTCTGCAGCAGGTTCTCATGCAATTCAAGGTTTTAACAACTGCTCTGTCTCCTCTAACGTAATTATCGAGAATCTTGGGGATATGGTTAAAAAGTTACTTGTTCTAGATTGAGACTCTGAGTTAATGAGAGTCTAGCTATGTGCCCTGTCAGTAACTATGATTATTGGGCTATTGTGGAAGAAAGTAATGTTAAATTTTATAATCTAATGTAGGAGATAAAAAAGTGAGCATTTGGGGGGATACATTTGTAACTATCAAACAGAAATCTCCGAAGTTGATATGTCTCTATTAGGAATGATGGTAGAGAAATTTTTCTTTCTGTTTCTGCCCTCTTGCCTTTGTACAGAACATTTTTCTAAGCCGAATAAGACAGATATAATTATCTTTTCTTGTCCTGAAGCTAAGCATGAATACTTCCCCAGAACTCTCGTTAGCGCCCTTCTAGCATCTTCTCACTTATTACAGCCAAGCCCATCTTCCCTCTTTCCTTCCTAATCTTTCCTTCTTCCTGCAAGTCATGCTTCTCTCACAAAGGACATTAAATCTACTTTCTTTTCCTGTGAATGATTAGCTACTAACACCTTGCATCTTGCACACAATAAGGTCAGTGTGGTTTAAACCCATAAATAGATTAAGTATTTCTATAAGTTTGAGGCCATTGCTTAAGCTACTTTTTAACATACACAAATTTAATAGTTAGCAAAGTAAAATCAATTGCTAATTCATTTTCTCCTAGAATCCATTTTTGCTAAGTGCTCACCCTGTTTCCTAATCCTTGAAACCTCTCTGTTTAAGTGTTATGATTCATGATTTGAGTATCTACTGACCTAGGTACCACACATAGACTCAAAGATTATAAATGTGAGCACATGCCAACCCAGTCACTAAGTAGCTTATAATATTTGGCAAATTACTTAATTTTTCTATACTTCAATTTACTTTTCTATAAAAGGGACATTAATGAAACATTTCATTTGGTTGTTTTGTAGATTAAGCAAGTTAATGATTATAAAGTAGCTAAAATGTTGTCTCAATATGTATTCATTATTATCTTTGTCAAGACTGCAATAATTTTGCATGTCCAAAGACTTAGGGAATGAATTAATCTGCCCCTTTTACTATTCTTGGATGTCATACTTCTATAGGCTTCCTAGTGCTACTGGCTACGTGTGGACTATCTATCACCCTCCTACTTAGATTATTCTTTTCCTGCATATCCCAGATAGGCTGCACTTGCTCTACTGTGTCATGTCATGTGATTTCATTCGCAGGGCCATTTTGGTGCCACTCATGACTGCATGCAGACAGTTAACTTACCTTCTGAGATGTCCCTTGGTACGGCTTGGATATAGTTTTACTGTGTTCTCTGGAGTTTATTTGTTGAAATTTAATCACCATTATAAAGTATTGAGAAAGTGAAACAAACTGATTACAGCATTTAGAAGCAGACCTTTGGGAACTGAACAGGATTAAATAAAGAGACCCTGTGACTGGTACATATGATGATGGTGTCATCATAGCAAAAGGGATAGAGACCAAAACAGGCAGACATGCTCCCTGTCTTTGGCATGGGATGCTCTGTGATGCCTCAGGATCCTATTAGCGAAATGGTCATCACCAGACGTGTCTAATTGAACTAGTATCCACAAAAACATGAGCAAAACAGATTTTTTTTCTTATTGCTTGTCCACTCTGTAATATTGAGATATTACCAACAGAAAATGGCCATACCAGCCATAGCACCATGAATGTGCCCAATTTCATCAGAAAATGGACTAATACATTGTTTGAGGGAATAAAGTAAACCTTATACTTTGTCAATGCCCTTTACAAATTCTATCAAGAATTTTTTGCGTTTACGAAGCTCCTAAGAAATGGGAGTGAGCAGTTTCTTGGCTAAAAGTCAAAATGTCCTTGCGACTGTTAGCAACATATTCTATTCCAAAGGCCAAAAAATGTCAGAAGTATTTGGGAACTTGTATCCAATCCTTAAAAGATTTTAGGGTTAACTCTTCAGAGGGGGGAATGGTAGAGTTCCCAAAAGCCCCATAAAAATAAATAAATGAAAGACAAAAAAAAAGAAAAGGAAAGGAAAACAGTGGAAGGGAGAGAGTGGACATGGATTTGATCAAAACAGCTTATATGCATGTATGAAATTCTAAATAAAGATTTTGTAAAAGTTAAAAAAAAGAAATGGGAGTGAACTGGTGGATCATGTTTCATTTGTTTGATTATCTAAAATCTTTAGTGTAAAATTCTTATTAAGTTACAACATCCGTTCTACCTGATTTTATTGCTAATGCTTATTTATATATAAAGCATCCTAATACTGCAGGCACATTGTAAGTGCTCAGTGAATATGATGATGATGACAATGATGATGATGATGATGATTGTAATTGTGATAGACTGTATCTTCCCCCCTCCAAAGTCAGTAATGAAGCCTAATCTTCAATGTGATGGTGTTTGGAGGTGAGTCCTTGACCTGGTCATGAAGACAGAGCCGGCGTGAATAATACCAGTGTCTTTATAAAGAGACACCAGGCAGCTCCACATACTTACTCTTCCCATGTGTGAGGACACAATGAGACTGTCAGAACATATCCCTCACATACCAGGCACTAAATCTGCCAGCACCTCAATCTTGTGCTTCATATCTTCTCATACCGAAAATTCTGTTATATTGCCCCCAAAGTGTTAATGATTGTGATATTTTGGAGATGTTGAATTTTATGTTTTAAGTTAACTCTTTCATTACCTAAAATACCTACTTTGTTTCATTTAGACTTTGTTTTTGTACTTTGTTTCATTTAGACTTTAATCATCTGTGAAGAAAATATTATACATCCCAATTTTAAAGAGAAATTCAGGCTTTTAGTGAAAATGGGTAATCTAAGTCCTCTTTCCTAGGACAATGTTTTCTCACATGTGTTGGCCCCGGGCATTTCTTATAGTGCCACCACCATGCTCAGTAGTATATATTTGGGTAATAAATTCTATAACTACTCGAGAGTTATGCCAATGTAACAGATTTCTATAGAGGAAGACTTGTAGTTAAAAATCAGCAATCAACCCCATGGTCTCAATTCCATTTCCTCTGCATGTTGGGGAATAACACAAATTACACTTTTAGAGAGCATTGGAGGATCATTTACAGACTGGAATTCAATATAGGTTTGAGGCCAACTTCTCAGAGCAAAGACCAAGTAAAAATCATGGAGAGAAAAGATGTAAGAAGTTATATCCGTTTTTTTTCTTACCAGTTTTTCACATAGAAGTTTCAAAATTAACACTACTGTGAATTGGATGATGAAAATGATATTATCAAACAAAAAAAAATGTAATTCACTGGGCATAATAGGAATTGTTGTTACTCTTGTCCCTATGTTAAACAGGAAGAAATAAATTCCTATTTGCTCCAGAATCCTCTAAACTGGTGGTTCTGTGGCAAAGAATTAACAAAGTTGAGTTTCTAATCCCTGACCACAAGCAATGTCCTCTCATTCAACCATAGGTACACATGCTGGGATAAGTATAGGCATTGGAAAGGAGGATCCTTTTGCTTTTCCCATAGCTATTACTGTATTTTGGCAGGAACTGTAGTTAAAGAAGTCTAAGGTTACTGATGATATTTAAAGGTAGAGGCTTTCCTATTCAGCCAAGCTCACATTTTGTATGTGCTTCCTATTTGACCAATAGTTTTCCAGGATTGGGAATCCAAAACTAATCTTCACAAAGTGAAAATGCACAGGATAAATCTGTGACAAAAGAACCTAGGCAAATTCTTTGAGTTTTGATTCACATATCTCTGTTTGGAAAAGTAGGATGATGACTACACAGACACACAATTTAAGTTATATTTATGGTGTGTGACAGTGCTTTTGAACACAATAGGATAGATGCCATCCTATAATACTCTGAAACTCCTTCCCTTCCACAGTTTCAGAGAACCAGATTCTAAAATTCCTTTCAAGCTTCATAGCAACACAGTTTGTGGGGGTGTTTCCCAAAGTAGTGTTCATGTAGGCGAGGACAGAGATATGCACCAGTAACCATCAAGAACTGAAACTGTTTTCAGTTTCCTTCTCCAAAGTTTTAAATTCTGCTCTCATTCTGTTATAGCAAAATTCAAAACCTCTGAAGCTCACTTCTCACCACAGTAAGCACAGTCACTTGACCAGTTTTCACTTTTGGAATGAATCTTCTTTCTCTGCTCATCAACCACACTTCAGAGTTGGTGTGAATTGGAAATTTTCATTTTCACAACTATTTCTTTAAGATATACTCTGTTGTATGTAGGAGAGGGGAAATGGCCAGGTAGTAATGTCAGTGGCTAGAATGTTTCATCAGCAGTGAATGTAGTAGTTGATTTGGTACATTTATAGGTTGTAACCAATTACTGCCTGGATATGGAAGTTTCAGACAAAACTGACACATTAAAGCAAAAATAGTTTGTAGCAGAAGAGATACAATTATAGCCAAAATGACTGTATAGACAATGCTGTCGTATACATATAGTAAGTATATTTTTCTGGATAATTTTTTACTTCATACATTCATATTTAACAAAGTCTCTGGTTATCTTTTAAAATCTATATTTTGTAGGTTGGAGACATGACATAGCAGTTAAGAGCAGTTGCTTCTCTTACAGAAGAACAGGGCTCAGTTCCTAGCATCCACTGTAACTCCAGTTCCAAGGTTTCTGACAATATCTTCTGGATTCTGTAGTTGCCTGCATATACATGGTGCACATACATGCAGGCACTCACACATACATGTAAATAAATAAATCTTTAAAAAGTAAAATAAAATCCAAGTTTTCTCATTTAAAAACTTTCTGCAGAGGAACTCCTTTCCATGAGTTACCTTTTGTGTTTGATTTTCCCCTCTTTCTAAATGCCACTCAATTTGTAAGTATCAGTCAAATTATTCTTCAACAATTTCTTAAATGTGTCAAGAAATATGAGTAGTCCAGGTGTCAGGAAAGTGACACTTGAAAAATGAAAAGCAGTGATTATTTTTAAAGCAGATTAAAAGTTTTATATATATATATATACATACATATGCATTGATAGTTGTCACAAAGGTGTTCTGTATCTGTGATTATGTTTGTGCCATGTGATGAAGCTGTTTCTATGGAAATGTAAGAGAAAATTACAAATGAAGTTGTGAGGTAGACCAGATGGAAAAACTATTAATTTCAGAATTAAAATCTATAAGCACTATTATTACTAAAATTTTTTTCTAGAAAAATTATTTTATAATATTAATAAATATTATCCTAAAGTCTCTATAATAGGCTAGGAACTACCTGGAGAGTATAAAAATATAACCCCAAATTTCCTGGAGGTTACATAATGAGGAAGACGATAAGGCTAAAAAGAGTTATTCCTGAATGATTCTCAAATTAAATTGAGTGTTGTCTTTTAGGAGTCGTGATTTGCTCATATGCCCCAAATATACTTTTTCTATAAGAATTTTCTACACTGTACAGAAAAATTCTCTCTAGAAGAAATGTGATTTCCTGTGGGTTTGGAAGCAGATCTAGATGTATTTGAGTAGGAGAGGGGTTATAAGTGGTGGGAGGGAGAAACAATGGTCAGTGACATGAGAGAATGTTCCAGGCACAGGTAGGGTTTCAAATGAGCTGTCTCTATGGAAACAACAAAGCTGTTTTTCTTGACTAGAGAATTTGGGTATCATTCCATGAAAAATGATAAATTATAAGAAAATCTCCCCTGAGTCACAACCAGGTTAGAGCATGTGGAGCTCTGAGATTTCAACAAATCTGTTCCCTTCCTTTCAGCAAGGGTCCCAAGCAATGTCAATCGAGTGAGATTCACTGCTAGAAAATTCTCTGACCCCGCTGTTCAGCAACAAGAACAAAGTATCTAACTTTTCATTTTCCCCATTTTATATTAAAGGCCTTCGCCCACATATACACCCATATTTGTTTTATGTGCAGGTATGGATGAAACAGTAAACAGCTGCCTCGAGCTCTTTTTTATTTTAATCTGTTTTTCTAGTTGTTTTTCTTTCTTTTTTCTAAGGCACACAATACAATCTACGAATAAGCCTTTGCCAACCCAGATTTGTTCCGAGACCATCTTTTAGGGGACAAGGCTGTTAAATTCTTGCTTAAAATCATATCAATAGGCATTTCTAATGTTGCCATTCTTCTGCAAAGCTCCCGGGATTTGCTTTGAATTTCCTGGCAGGTAAACTTCATTTCTCAAGACCCACAGCTAGTCTAGCTTGCACTATCTGTGATAACCAGTTCATCACCAGATGCACTTACAAGAACTCATACTGCTTTCATGCAATTTCACATAGAAACGCAATGCTCAGAAAACTCTGAATCAGTTTCAAGATGCAGTGGAAAAGAGAGCAGATGCTGTGTAAGCGAGTTCCCTACAACTCTCTTCCTCCTGATTTATAAAGATAGCTAGAACTGAACACCAAGATCTCTTCTCTGGAAGAATTTGAGAAGTATGTCTTAAATTCTGTCAGGGTTAGGTCTTCTTAAAAATTTGTATTACTAAGGATAATTAAAATTAACCACATACCACTCTCTTTCTTTGTCTAGAATCCTTTTTCCATATTTCTAATCAACTCATTTAGTCACTGTATTTCAGACCCAGAATTTTTAAACAAAAGATAAGTTTTGTCAAAGATTTAGTCCATTCCAGAATAATTTCAGTATCTAATGTTCTACCTCAGTGCATATACAAATACAAATGCCTTATAACAACATACTTCAACTTCTCCTTACTATAAATATACGCCATTCATAGAGAGAGTTGGGGGAGGGGCTCCTTTCCCTAGATTTCTTCCCTGGGCAGAAGGGGGTCCATCAGCCATCTCTCAAAGTGCAAACTCAGAGAACATCCTGGACTCTTTTCTTTTCAAACTTCCATTATACACCAGTCACTAAATCAGATTGTCCTCTATTGGAGTAATATCATTTCCCTTACTTTACGTTCCTAAGACCACTGTACTACCTAAGCATTCATCTTCCATCCTGAACTTTGAAACAGCCCACTAGCTTCTTAGTCAGAAACATTGTCTTTAACTCCACCTTCTCTACTTCATCTTCCACGTTTCTCTGAATGTAAAACATGTGGGTGAGACGCTTTGGGGCTTTTCTTCTTTGAGAATTATGATCCATTTCTTTAACATACACATCCCAGCATCTTGTGTGCCAGAGTTAACTCTTTACAAAAGAAAACGTAGTACATGCATAAAAATTTTAAACCGAAAATCCAAAGGCATATATAAAGACTAGTGACTATTTCGCTACACACACTCCTAATCTTTGCTCCATTAGAAGGAATAATAACTGTTGATTGTATCTTATGTAAGCTTCCAGAAATACCTAGTGCATGTACAAATAAATACGTCTCTTAGAGAGACTTTTTTTCATACAACTGAGAGCATTCAATAATTCTATCGTTCACCTTGCATTTACAACTCAGTCTAATCTCCTGACAATACACCCTGTGCCCTTTCAATTCTCACAATAGTGAGTCACCTGTAGTTCTCAGAACACTGCATGCTGTTTTCAGGCATGTGTGCCTATTCATACGCATTTCCTCTTCTTGGAAGGTCCTTCTCATTTGCAGTCTACCCATGAATGCTAATCACTATTCGTCTTTAAGATTCATTTCAAGCATAGAACCCACATGATGCCTCAGAAACTACATCTCTGTTTTCCTGGAAGATTCAAGGCACACATGTTTCTATCAATTAATCCTTGGTATTGTTTAAAAATAACTGTCTATTGTACATATTCCTCCATACTGCAAAATCTTTGAGGGTCTGGAACTTGTCCTGGTATCATTCGCATTCCTACTTCTTTATTTAAGATCTGACAAATAACTAAATGTTCAGAAAGTATGTGCTGAACAAAAGTGCCCAAGACTAAGATAACTATCAATGTTTCAAAATCATCCAAAGGGAAAAATCTTTATACTCCAAAATTAAAGATTAAAAAAAACTTTATAAACTGCATAAAGACAGAATGTCTATATGTTTTATTCACTAGAGTAAGTGAATGAATGCTCTTAGAAATGTTCCCTTTGATCTTCAATTCATAGCCTGAGAAGAGGCATCATTGGGACTATGACTGGTAGAAGAAGATACATCAGTCCACTTGCTAGAGTAGCAATGAGGACTATGCAGATCCCAACAAGGAATACCTAGGCTCACTATAGATGAAAACTGCATTTTTCATTTTTTTCTTTGGCCAGCCTTTTTTTTTTTTCTGAGTCATCACTACTGATAGGAATCAATTGTAAATTTTTCAGTAAACACATGTGGCAAATTCTGGGTAACAAGTTACTAAATGCTGTTATACATTTCCTTCCCTTCCAGTGAACATCAAGGAGCTTGGTGAGATGCAATCATTTGAAAATAGACTTACATAACAGGAAAATGGGTTGAAACAAGACAAAATATAATAGTGTAATATAATGAGATAATTTTTCATTTTGAGAGAGTCAAAATTCTTTAAGGCTGAAAATTTTTAGGATATTTGGACTGGAAAGGGGTTTAGCAATCATATAACTTACTTCATTTTGCAGAAGGAAAAGTGGAAGCCTGGAGAAGACAAATTCCTCTCTCAAGTTTCCAAAGCTAAGTAAGGGGAACCTTTTTAAATTTTTAATTAATTTTAACAACTTCATACAACATATTTGGATCATATTTAGATCTGCTACCCCCTTACTCTCCTCCACTTGACTTCATATATCTATATCTATATCTATATCTATCTATCTATCTATCTTTGACTTCATATATCTATATCTATATCTATATCTATCTATCTATCTATCTATCTATCTATCTATCTATCTATCTATGAGAAAGAGAGAGAGAGAGAGAGAGAGAGAGAGAAAGAGGTTTGTGTCTCCAGTTGTCCTTTGGTGTGGGTTCATAGCGCCTTGTCAACCTACTCATAGTTTCACCTTTAAATGAGACTGACTCTCTTACTCTCCCCCATATTTTAAACATTTTACATAACCCAGTAGTTTGGAAACAGACTGTGGAAATAGGAAATCTGTTTTCTTTCTTTTTTTTAATGGATCTCATGTAACCCAGACTGGCCTTGAACTTGCTATGTAGCTAAACTTCTGATCCTTTTGGCTCTTCCACCCTGGTGCTGGCATTACAGACATATGTTGTCCCTCCTACTTTTTGTGATGATGGGGAACCAAACTGAAGGTTTTAGACATGCTAAACAAGAACTCTATCAGCTTAGCTACATCTCTAAGCCCTACTGTCAAATCTTGACTCTTCAGTTTACTAGTTCTATAACTTTGTGGTACTTTATTTAACTTCTCTCGTTTTAAATTTCTCTCTGTCTCAGTTTAAGTTTTTTAATCTACATCAAGAAACAAGAATTGCATACCCTTGGATCAGGATTAAATAATTGTTTAATTTAAAATATTTGAGAGCCATACCCCACATGTACGAAATATTCAATACATTTTAAAAATTTGTTTTAACTTTATTACATACTTTAATGACCATTTCTGTAATCCTAAAATCACTGACCTTCATATAGGAACTCCAATATTTCAAGATCTAGATAGTCTTGTTCTAACGTGATTTAGGGTATAAAGATATCTGTTATCTCCAAACAGAAAGACCAAGCAAGGAGTTTTCCCTCAGATGGTATCATATCTAATGTAGAACCACAAGAGACCTGGGTGATTACCCATAGACTAGGGAAAGATGTTTATCTGTTTATTTAACTGCTGGTATGTTTTTCAGCTTTTAAATAGCACTGACCTATTTGCACTGTTTCCAATGGAAATTCTCTTAACCCAAGAGAATTTATTGACAGCAGCAAGAATATGTTTAGGCTATTTTACAAGCAATTGCTAGCTCCTCTGTGTGGGGGAATTTCAATATTTTCTGTTTTGAAGAAGAAAAGTTGCTGGTATTCTGCAAAAGAAAATGCCAGTGTTGTGATTTACTGTGCTTTGCAATTCTTTCATAGTCATCACAGCCCTGGCTGACTCATGAGTATTGATACAGGAAGACTTTTGTTTACAGTGAACCACCTCATCTCAGCCTGTGTCTCTAGTGTTGCTTATCTTTAATTATGGAGCTAATCTTCCCTTTGAGTACAGCTACCTATTTAAGTAACTGGAAAGTAACTTCAAACCTAATCAAGACCTTGACATAATACCATTAGTAGAGCAATTTAAAAGGAAAAAAAAAGTGTTCACTTTTTTTTTTTTTAAAAAGCTAAATCATAGAATAACACTTTGCAAACTTGATGAAATACTGTCCACACACCAGCAGCTTGCAGCATGTAAGACAAATATAAAATGTCAAGCTCCATCCTAGGTCTCAGATTTTGAATTTGCATTTTTGTCCAGTCTCAGAGTGATTCAGTTATTCATTTAAGATTGAGAAGAAGGGCCACAGAAAACATGGTAGAGAGGGATTCTGACAAAATGCTTACTGTTGAAGTCATCATGGTGATGGTAATTAAACATAACTGAAGGATGTTCCTAATACTAGAATCTAATACTGAAATAGTAACAGCAGCGAATTTAAATAGATATCTGGCAGGTTAAGTTTGTTTTTCTTCCAGACATTATTTATGAAATTGTCTCATTTTTGTCATTGTTGATGCTATTTACAATGACTTTAAGAGCATTCAAATCTGTACCCACAGATGAATGAAAAGGGGAATGAACTATCTTTTGCTGGAAATGAGACTGAATCCTCTTTGAGTTACTACATTACATGCAGAGTCTTCTGCAGGTGGACACAACTGTCATATCTTTACCTTGAAGACAGAACTATATTTGGGTTTGTTACTTGACGATTGCATTTGGCGCTTGAGCAAGAGGGGCAGCTTGTTATTGAAATCTTAGTACAAAATCTCAGCTACTGAGTTGTATTTAGTTAGTATCATGTTTCTTCAAGCTACAACGCAAAGAGAACATTTTTGTCTTCTACTGTGTTTTTCGCTGGGTAGGAGTTGGTGGTTACTTTATGAGCAATTTCTGGAAGCTCATGTTTCCTTCTAATCTACTTGCTTCCTGTTCATGTCTAGTCAGTCCTCGTGTGTGTGTATGTGTGTGTGTGTGTGTGTGTGTGTGTGTGTGTGTGTGTGTATGTGAGGGGCAGGGAGAAGTGCTTTACAGAAATCCTAAATTAAAAGGTTTGAAGGGTTTGATACACAGAATGTAAACCATGGCAGCTTTCTTCTAAGATGAACCTTTACAAAATGTTGACACTATAAAGTTACCATCTCATCACTAAAACTACCACGATGAGAAAAAAGTCCTTTCCCATGTATCTAATACTAGAAAGAGATCTTCTTCTACAGGAGGATTGTTAGAGTTTTTAAAATCACTGCTCAGAACTAATGATTCCTTTTCTCATTTTTTCATGTAATTTGTACCTGATACATTAAAGTATACTGATTATACACGCTATTGTGTTGGAAAATGTTAGGATTTTTTATTATATATATATTCATAACTCTAAAGACTTCTTTTCTTTCTCTTATATTTGGGAAACCATTTTATATCCTGAAGAACATCATTCAGAAAGTACTCTTGAACTGATATCAGCCTTTAAACTGGAGACACACCTTATTTACACTAGCACATGAAAGGGATGAAAAGTTACAGAATCTAGTTCTCAAAACCCATTAATTTAATGCATAATGTTATTTTTCCTAGTCATAGAGCAGATAATACTAATTAATAAAAATATAAAGATGAGTAATTCTGCAGAAATAGATTTAACTTACATTTTCCTTAAATGCTAGTTGTGTTATTTATTGTTAATTCTTATTTTGTCTTTAATTTGGTGAAAATTTTCTATTTAACAATCACATAAGTTCCCGTCTATCAAAGTACCAAAGGATATTTAATAATAAGCTATGAATCTTATTTCACATAGACTTCTGATCCTACTTACAGTGTCCAAAGCATCATATAGACAATTCTCTCACTTGATAGGGGCAGGGCTAACCATCTATGCTGTGTTTATACCAAGCCTTCAATTTTTTAAAAAATTCCCTTTTTATTTCCATTTTTCTTAGCTAACTCCAGTGTATTGATTTCAATACTTTGCCATAGAGGAGAGATTCAAATGAACCCCAAGTCTTGCCAGGAGCTCTCATTAAAAGGATAAATAAGACAAAAATAAAGTTTATTATTTTTCAACTTTAAGTAGCTTCTATTTTCCTCTGTCTCTAATGTGCTGTGAAAAGGCAACGAGTATTTTTGGTAGAGCATATTATCAAAGGGTTATCTGTTAGGGTGACTATTTTTTCAAAACATAACTAGTGCACCTATCATGGAGCAGTGAGTAAACAGCTGATATTCAGTCATTAGGAGGAAATGTTCAGTGTTACTGCATTTAGAGTTAGTCCTTTTCCTCAGCTTACATATGATTTTAACAACTGATTATACAGAGCTTTTTGTTGTGGGGGTTGTTATGCTTATCAGCAACCTATTTATTTAATTCAGTTGGAAAAGAACTGAGAAGGTATATATAAATACAGCTCTCTCTCTCTCTCTCTCTCTCTCTCTCTCTCTCTGTGTGTGTGTGTGTGTGTGTGTGTGCGTGCGTGCGCGTGTGTGGTGTTGGGAACTGAACCCAGGTCCCTGCAGTTCTGGAAAGGTAGATACCTTATCACAATAAGGAAGACCATTGGCAAAAGCACAGTTTGCTTTTTTAGCTTTTTGAATTTTCTATGCTATAAATTATCTATATAGAGGCATAAAAGATGCCCAGTAATTGACTGAAAGGAAAATAATTTGCCTACATTAACACTATGTTAAGCTAATACACTGTCTAATTCATCCAGCAGCATTTGCAGTCCTTGGCCACAGTTTTCTATATGCATATATTGTTACATCCCTCTCGGTGTTTATAAATAGTTGCTTCGTGGTACTATCATGAATGTAAACAGAATATAAATCTGTTAGAAATCTTTGCTAAGTCAGAAAATATCCACTTGTGTAGATTAAATTTGAGAAAAAAACACTGAGTTTCGTTTTCAGTCCAATAGTCAAAAATATTTGAAAAATACTATTTGAAACAATCACTGATACCACAAAATAGTATTTTAAGTAACCTGTTTAAAGCAAGGAGAATTTCAACTATAAAATATTGAAATGTAATACTCACGCATTTTATTCCAATACAATTCAGTGGGCTATAAATGTATTTACTGTTTCCTGATACAATGTAAAAACAATTCAGTAACTCATATTTCCATAGACGAGAAAAATCTTAAAAGGGTTCAGTCTAAATTACTCAGGATGTCTAAATTTCTACTGCCGTATTTTTTTCCAGTGGAATAAAAATGGCACTTTATTCTTGTAAATCTAACTGTACCCTGGATAGTTGACTCTGGAAAAGCAACAGGCATTTTCCCCTGAACAGCTAGAAACAAACAGAAAACTCTAGCCTCGGTGGTTGGAAACAGCCCACAAAGAAAGGGACAGCTATGGCTCCAACCTATTCCATAGTCGCTCCAGAGAAAAGGAGGAAAACAAAAAAAAGGAAGAAATGTAGTGTAGACCTCTTTGAAATGAAAGGATGGTGTGTCATTACCCAGCACACACCCCCACCCCGCAACCCAGTCCTTTTAGTCATCTAGGATTCTAGAGTAAAGCAAAACCATGTAACAAACTGGGTTTCCTCCAACTTAAATGCACAGGCTGCAGACAGAGGAACCATGAAGCCTCGCATGGGAACAAGCTAAGCCACCAAGAAGGCAGCTTGTGCACTTCTGGTGTTAGCAAGCAGAAGGTTCATCTCAGCCTGTTGCTCCCGCCACATGCTGTTGGAGGGGACACTCCCTAGCCCCTCGCGGAGCGTGGTGGTGGAGTCTGGGTGCTTTGGGGTTAGGAGGCTGCAGGGGACTGTTAACTCGGGGTCTGGGGGCCCCAGCGCAGGCCGCTGGGCTGCCGGCAGATGGTGCCCTGCCGGTCGCGAAGAACTGGGAAACCCTACCAAAGTAAGGCTCCGACTCCGCCCCAGCCCATCCGCCGGCGCCACAGTCACCCTTCCTTCCCCAAATTGTGCGGAGCGCGTTTCCTTCGGAACACCGCAGTAGCCGGTGTGTGTCCAAAATACAAAGCATGGGGCGAGCGAGAGTGTGTGTACAGGCGTGGGGAGCACGCGTGGAGTGGGACCCTCGGGACCAGGGGCCAGGTGACCACCAATGAAAAGCAGAGGACACGGGGACAGGTCCATTTCGCATCTGCGTAAGCCGGGCCGCCGCGCCCGCGGGGAGGCCACTCACCATGTTCACTTCCGAGACCATATCTATGCTGGCGACATCGATCCGCATCCCGACGTCCACGGGGGGCCCTGCGGGGGACGTGGGCCATATTAAAGACAGTGTCTGAGTGGCAGGGGCGAGGGGTACGTGGGGGTCTTCCCAGACCTACAATGCTAAACAGGCTCCCTCCCCCACCCTGTTGTAAGGGACAGCCTAGGAAAACAGGTGTGGGCACACGCGTGATGCAGTGACAGTGCAGAGGGTGTGTCGGACTGGAGAAGGGGACGACTCAGGCTGAGGGTAAATCCACCTGAGACAGGAGATCCCGGTCGTGTGTGTGTGTGTGTGTGTGTGTGTGTGTGTGTGTGTGTGTCCAGGGCGGAGTACAGCACGCTTACAAAAATGTCAAAAAGGGGGAGGGGGCATTATCTCTGACAGAAAAGGTGAAATAGGGATGGGTTACAGGTTGAAAAGAAAAAGATGAAGCTTTACCTCCAAAGTCCGGCCGCAAGCGAATGTCATATCCTTTGAGCAGTCTGTCCACTGTCTCTTTTACGTAGGACATGTTGCTGGGTTCATTGGCGCTGAAAGGAAGAAGTAGGAACGGTATTCAGAATGTGCACAAACTGCGAGCAGACATGAAAAGATATAAGCACACCTACCCCCAAATAACAATATACATGATCCAGCAGGCACGGAAAAGGAAAAGGAAAGAAAAAAAACACCAAGAAAAAAGAGAGATTGAACAAGGCAGCTCACCTGTGTGCACAACAAACCATGGCAACCATCACAGGGAAAGAGAGAAGCCCCAAACTCTCTCGATTTTGTACTGTCCACATAACTAACTCCGATGAAAGAATTGTCTTTTCTGTGAAGATTCAAGGAATGCAACTTAGTCGGCGGCTGGGCAGTGAGTACCCGAATGGACCTGCGCATGCGCAAAGGGTACTCACTACAAAAAGACACCTTGTGCCTTGCAAACAATATTCCTAGTGGAACAGGCAACAGATTTCAATCCCTTTAAAGTTCCTGTCTAGGGTGCTCCGTGTTCCCCCGGTAGTCGGAGACAAGCTACTGTCTCCAAGCAGGGGAGCTTATCTGCATGTGTGTAACGGAGGAGTTTTCTTATGTTGGAGGTTGCTGTGTTCCTTTCCTGTTTTTCGTTGTGGTTGTTTTTGTTGTTGTTGTTTTTTAAATAGGGTTCTCAGTGATTTGGCTAAGACCGTTGGTGATTGGCATTTTCTGTTGACAGTCACAGAGGTCCTAGAGCCAGAAGTCTGGAGGCGGTTCTCCAATTGCCTGAAGAGGGTGGAAGGGTGCTAGGCAGGGGGAGTTGGTAGCGACAGCCCTGGAAGAAGTGGGGGGAAAGCCAAGGGAACTCTGGGCGGGTTTAGGAGGCTAAGAATTAGATCAGATCCTCTTGGGAGGCACCTTAGGTCACCAGGTTTGGTGTAGTGCTTTTTTGGAGAAAGACAGGGAGAGACTGGCCAACTTCTCAGCTTGCTCCCCTACCTTTTACCTTCGCTGTCCATTCGGAGTAGCTCTGGAATGGGAAGGGGAGGCAGCCAGAATAGGCAGCTGCTCTGGCGCTGGCCTGGAATCCTTTTTCCAGGGCCTTCCCTGGCAAGTCCTACTTTTCTTCTAGTTCTCCTAAGGAGTGCTTCTTGCTTAAAACTGCCAGCATGTTAGCTCCTGTTGGTGACTCCCTTCAAACAGGACCCTGAAACACCTGGAGTCTAACCAGTGTGAGGCAGTAGGAAGGAGCTCTTTAGGAGAGAATCTTGTTTGAATTAAAGGGAAGTCAGCAAATGTAATCCAGTGAATGCTATTGAATACCTGTTAGGAGGCTGGAGACTCTGGGCTAGGCACGCGTCTTTGCTCTGTGACATTTATTAAGTCTTTACTATATTCTGTGTAGTCTGGGACATCTAAGACAGATGACTTAAAAAGGACTCCCGACCTAAAGAAAACTACTTCAACTACTTCAAAAGGCCAGGCATAAACATAAACAAAATCAACGTTTCTCTACCTAGTCTATTAGACATAGAAGGAGTGTTATTTTACCAAGAAGCAGTAGAGATGGTTCCAGAGAAAGCTTTTAGCCAGAGCGGGAGCGGAGTTGGGGGAGGGGGACAGGGGTGGAGGGGCATGGGGACAGGGACTGTGAGGACGACTTTCTAGAGAGGAAAGCAGCATGTGCCAAATCTTAGAAACCAGGAAACTTATCTAACTGAATGCAGAAAAGGCCAGTGACAAGGGGAGGTGAAAAGGAAGAGATGGTAGGTGAGGAGGGTGTGAAGGGAAGTTAAGAGTTATATACTCTGCATTTAGGCTTCAGGAAAACACTGAACATTTAAGTAAGCACAGACAGGATCAGATTTAGGATTTAGGCAATACATTCTGATAGAATAACTGTGACAAGGACCATCAACACTTTTCTCTTTCTAAGCAGTAGTTCTTGTGCATACAGCACAGCTACCTCATTCAAATCCTACAACAGCCCAATGATAGAACGCAGAGAATGTTTCGGATCACTGAAACCAGTAGTTTAATATCAAACATTAATAAGTAGTGGGATCTGCGTTTCAAGTTCAAACCGGTGAAGCACACTACTCCACGCTGTGAAGCACAGATCTCAAAAGACAGGAGGAATCAGACAGGGAAAACAAGAAAAAAGAGTTATTGCACAACAAAATAAAGTCAGATAGGATTTAGCTTACAGAGAAGTAAAAGACAATCATAGGCTTTATGAGGTATAATAGAGACATTAAACAATACAAGAGTGAGAGTAAAAGGTTCCCTAAAGAACTGTACCAACACTGCAGCACATACTGAGCTTAATATTTCAAAACAAAACAATACAAAAAAAACCCACCCTTCAACATTCTTTAATTACCACAAAATCTTCAATGCTGTCTCAGTTAAATGCCTTAAAGAGAATATCAGCTTTATATATATATATATATAATTTATTTTTATGTATACAAATGTATTTCCTGCGTGCATGTAAGTGCACCCAAGTCATGCAATGCCCATGGATGTCAAAAGAAGGCTTCAGATTCCCCTGGAACTGGAGTTGCGGGTTGTTGTTCACTGCCATGTGGGTGCTGGGAATCAAACCTGGGTCTTCTGCAAGAGCAGTCAGTACTCTTAACCGCTGAGCCATCTCTCCAGCTTGGAACTTGTTTTAAAATGCATGTGAATCTGCTTTTGATGGGTAAAAAGAAAGATTTATTTATGTTTCCAGGACCTGCTGAAACATAAAGGCTCTCTGTGCTGCACAACTCTGAGAAAGCCACTGAAGAAAATAAGCATCCTCGATGCCTGCCTGACTCATTTGCTCAAGCATTTATTACTCTAATGCATACAGAACATTTAGTAGGTGCCAGATACCACGTGCCAAGCTGGTGATGCAACAGTAAACAAAACAGCATGCACAGTCCCTTTTCATGTGGAATTTGTCATTTAGTGGTCTATGGTCCTAGAGAACATATTCAGATCAGAAAAGAAGCATTTGATCTGGTGTTTACTGTGCTTGTTCATTTAAATCATATATTATTCAATGAAATACATATTTCCTAGTTGGTTGTAAATACTAATAAGAACTTGGAGTGGTGGCTGATGCCTTTAATCCCAGCACTGGAGACATAGAAGCAGGGGGATCTCTGTGAGATGTAGGCCAGCCTGGTCTATATAACTAGTTCCAGGACAGCTGTGGCTAGGGGAGAACCTGTCTCAATACATGTTTTTTAAATTAGAACAAGCGTTTCATTACAACAGCATTAACCTATTCAATAATATTTTTCTGAGCTAGAGTACCTCTCTTTCAAAATTGGCTGTACATTTTTAGGTTTACAGATGGATTATTACGCTTGTACAATCTTTTACTCATTATAAACTCTATAAGACATAAAATTAAATAAGTTTTTAATGTTTAAAAAAGATCTCCACTTCATTGTTAAAGTACACAGTTTCATACAGAAAAATTCATTTTAAGGCAATTGACATTGAGATGTTTTAACATGCATTTCTAATCTCTATATATATGACTATTACTGGTCACAGTCGCTTACTTTCTGAGTTCCTTGGCATCTGAGTATGAATATAAACTCATCAGATAGACAGCCTTCCTCTCCCACTAGAGCCTCCATACTCTGTCATC
>NW_008341889.1:3132444-3154082 GCF_000622305.1 Nannospalax galili | reverse complement strand
AAGTCCATCTGGTGGGGTCTCCTTGGCCTCCTTGATCAAGAGGTCAGATGACCCACCACCTTTACAGGACGTTTTGCGAGATGCTCATAGTCCCTAGGACTAATCGACCTAGGAGGGCAAGGAGCAAAAAGTGTCCTTTGTCCCTCTGACCCAATTAGTATAGATCTCAAGGTATGTCTGTTAAACATCCAAGAAGGTTAGTTCATCATCCTGGCATTTTTAATTGCTGTGTGTCATGCAGATAAGTCTTGGGTAGTGACCAGTTGGTCTCGAATAAACCATACCTAGAGATATTTTTCTTGGTCTGTTATGTATAATTAGTCCATAGATTGTAGGAATAATATGGTTCCCTCTCATTTTTGTGCCTACCTAGGCGTTGTTTCTCTCTTGTATCGTCTCACCCCTCTATCATGGTTTTCCCACTTAAGGTGCCCCCACTTCCCCCCCTTTCTTCCTTACTAATACCCTTGCTCCTATGATCCTACCTCTGCTGAGCTTCTTCTTTCTCCTTATCCCCTAGGTTCCTCATATAGCCTTCCCTCCCCCTTCCCTTAGACTAACCCATTTTTTATCGATATCTCCCTTATTAAGGCCTGTTACCTACTATTCTTCTCCTTCAGGTTATTTCTTTTCCTTTACCTCACTGTTTCCTTACCCTTGTCCTGGTTCCTGGAGTAATGTCTGTTTGCATACTTATTTAAGAGCCAAGATTTTAATTTTGAGTTAAGGTGGACAATCTATGATTTCTGATGTGTTAGACTTGTGTTCATCATGCCTCTCCCATATCAACACCACTGGATTTTGCTTTGGAATTATGTTTTCTGATTAGCTGAAAGGACAGTATAAAAAGTCATAAAATAACCATTCTTTGTCATTAGGATGCTACTGAGGATGCAGCCCGCTCTCAGTATTTTAAGTACAGTGATCTGTGTGAGTGTAGCTTTCCAGAACTTAACACTCTGGAAATTGTCTGATTTCCTGAACATTTTCCATCTTAATGGCAACAGGAATCTGAAAATCCATTCATTTCTCCTTTTTTTTTTTTTTTTTTTTTTTTTTTTTTTTTTGTCAGTGGGCTTGTTAGAATCACATACACAGTTTAACTTCAACCATTATGCAAAATGTTAATGACCTGCACTGCGACACATTGCATTTCTCCCTACTGCCTTAGAAATCTAAATTTAATTTCCCCTTTTCACACTTTACCAATTTAAAACATATATGTCACACTGAATATATAGAGTTTATAAGTTGTCCTGGAACTGAGAAATAAATAAAACTTTAAAAGCAAAAAAGAAATTAGTTAATAATTGATCCAGATAGATGCTTTGGGGATTTTTTTCCTCATGGCCTGAAAAATCTAACACTTTCTTCTTCCCTTGTGAACTTGCTTGTTTCTTCCCAACACCAATCTTCTTAATTAAGATCTTTCTCCCTTCACAACTCAACATAATTTCTACTTTTTTTTTTTTTTTTTGTAAAGCCACCTCTGAGGCTGTTGAAAATCCCTATTCTATTTTTTTCTGTTGAATCTCTTTGAAGGAAAAGGAAGGAATCTAAAATTTAGCATGCAAGTAAAAAATATTATTACATTATTCACAGATATTCTTAGTATTTCCTTGGATAGAAAATAACAAGGAAACATAAGAAAATTGCCCACTGTAATAACTATAAAAATCCCCAAAGACCTGAAAAAACTTGGAAAAAAAAAAAAAAGAGGTTGCAAAGGTGAAGAGTTGAAAGCCAAGAAAATTTGGAAAAAGTAAAAAAAATAAAAAGAGGAAAGGAGGCTATGAGAATACATGACTTTGAGATGTCAAGACATATTTGAGCTATAGGAATTATAACATTTTGTGTTTTGTTTCTGTAAAGATAAGAAAAACTAGTACAAACAAATAAAGATGAGAGAAATTGTCCCAAATTTAAGGATAAGTGAGTAAAATGAGCTACAAAAATTTCTGAGACAATTTGTGATCCACAAGAGAATGAACGTATATATATCTATGTTCTCTTATACATACATATATTTAATTTTAATTGAGCTTTTGTAGTTGCATACAACAGTTCTTTTCGAATTTAGAACTCCTCCCCCATCCATGTCCCCCCATTTCCCCACTGGACATCATGTATTCATACATGAGCCATACATGCTAAATCCTATCCAGTCAAGCATCTGTACCCAGGTGTAGTTCAGTGTAAATTCATCAACTGTAGACTAGTCAGCCATCTAAAGATCATATGTAAGGCATACTCTCCCTCACCCGGTAGCAGTTAGTCTCCAATAATTCTCAGTCTAGGGCCACACAAAGGACTCCAGAAAGCCAAAGCAATCAGGCAAAAAGAACAATACTGGAAGGTGTGGGGGGGATTCCACATCAGAGCTCGGATCTATTACAGACCTATAGTCATAAAATCCCCATGGTACTGGCACAAAACATAGATACCTAGATCAATGGAACACAATAGAAGACCCAAACATGAGTACATGCAAGTTCAGCCACCCGATATTTGACAAAGGTATCAAGAACAAGCAATGGAGGAAAGACTGTTTTCAACAAATGGTGCTGGAAAAACTGGATCACATTCATCAGAAGAATGAAATTGGAGCTTCATCTTTCACCCTGCACAAAAGTCAACTCCAAATCGATCAAAGACCTCAATATAAAACCTGAAACTGAAACTGCTAGATGAAAACACAGGCTGTACCCTCCAAGATATAGGTGTAGGAAAGGACTTTCTAAATCAGACATCAGCAGCTCAGACATTAAGGTCAACAATAAGTTGGAACACATTAAGCTACAAAGTTTCTGTACAGCAGAAGAAACAACCAAGGAAATGAAGAGGAAACCCGCTGAGTGCTAGAAAAATCTTTGCCAGTTACAAAGTCCGATGGAGGATTAATATCCAGAATATACAAAGAAATAAAAAAATTAAACAAAGAAACAAGAAAATTAATGAACCAATAAAAGTATGGGTTATAGACCTGAACAGAGAGTTCTCAAATAAAGATATAAAAATAGCTAAGAAGCACCTTAAAAAGTTCTCAACATCCCTAGTAATTAGAAAAATCACCTTAAGATTCCGTCTTACCCCAGTTGGACTGGCTAAGATCAGGAGAATGAAAGACTCTAAATACTGACAAGCATGTGGAGAAAGGGGAACCCTTATTCATTGTTGATGAGAATGCAAACCCATGCAACTACTATGGAAAGCAGTGTGGAGAACTCTCAAAAAAAAAAAAAAAAAATGAACCTACTGTACGATCCAGTTATACCACTCCTCGGCATATACCCAAAGGCATATTTTTATCTCATTACATGAACAGAAATTTAAGACAGGTAGAAATACAAAAATTAAAGAAAAAAATACAAAAGTTCAGAAATTTTCAAGCACTGCACAGAAGAATATGTTTTGATTGTGATGTAGGGGATGATTTAAAGAAGTATGATAGATTAATAGAGTGAGCTGTATTAAAATGCAACCTCCATGGGGCTGGAGAGATGGCTCATCAGTTAAGAACACTGGCTGCTCCTGCAGAGGACCTGGGTTCTATTCCTGCACCCACATGACAGCTAACCCCTATCCAAAACTCCAGTTCCAGGGGAATCCAATGCCCTCTTCTGACCTCCACAGGCATTGCTTAACACAGGTGCACTTATATTCTTGAAGGCAATACACCGATACACATGAAATAGAAGTAATAATTTTTAAAATGAAACTTTCCTTAAATTGAACAGCTGTATTGCTAAAATGAAAGTCAGTCTACACAATGAGAAACTCAATACACTTTAGAGGAATCTAAAAACCAAGGATTAGTATGTAAAGCCTATAAATGAACTTAAAAAAATTTTAAGAATCTCCTAAAAGAAAAAAAGAGAAAAAGAGTAAAAAACTACTCTAAATAAAGAATTACAATGTAAAACTATACCCTTTTTAACTCATCAAATGGAAATTTAATACCGAATATTGGCTGGAGATTCTGATACTCTCACAAGTATTGTCTCTAAATAATTAGTAAGTAACTTTTTGACTGACAAACTTTTTGGCCATTTCATATGATACATTGTACATCATTTGAACATATCTGATAAAGCCAAAGGTACACATTCCCTTTGACCAAGAATTTTCAACACTATGAATATGTCCTATAAATACAAAATTGATAAGAATCAAAACCTTCTTCAATTTGGAATAAATAAACACGGATATAATCACACAATGATGTACAAGTCAAGCATATAAACATCAACATGCTTTCATACAGATAAATTCCAATGATAAAACATTAACCAAAAACACAACAATAAAACAAAACAATAGGCTATGGTGCAGCGTAATATAGCGTAATGACAATGAATGAGTACAATAGGGCCAAAATATTTAACTGCAATTCAGAATATATGTATATACACACACCTATCAATACAGTAGAGAACATGGACAGGAAAACACTAGATTTTAGGGTTTAAATGAATCTGTAATGTTTTATTTTTAAAAATCTCACAAATTTGTGGGTAGCCAGTCTTCCATTTGGATATCCATTCAAATTATGTGGATCTACATATTGGAAATTTACTTATGAAGACTGAATAAAAACTAACAGAAAGTGACAAAATGAGAAGATAATATATATTAACATTTTTTATTTGATTTGTTATTTTTATTTTATGTGTATGAGTGTATTGCCTGCATGTACGTGAGTGCACCTGTGTCATGCAATGCCACAGAGGTCAGAAGAGGGCATCACATTCCCCTGGAACTGGAGTTAAGGATGGTTCGTAGCTGCCATGTGGGTGCTGGGAATCAAACCCGGGTCCTCTGCAAGAGCGATCAGTGCTCTTAACCACTGAGTCATCTCTCCAGCCCTTATCAATTTATATTTTCAGATAGTCATCCAAATTGATGAGAAATATTCTTAAGAAATAAATTCACAAATAACCATTAACAGACAGTTCACAAAGAGTTGGACATGAAATGGCTGTTGTACTCATGAACTCACAGTAGCCGTGTTTACCTACACAAGATGAAGAAAATCCAGGCATAGACAGAGAGGTGCTCTTGTGACCCTACTACTAAATGAGGAGCTGTTGGCAGTTGATAGCTGCTTGTGGAGGGAGAATCATTTTGTTAGGATATTCCCTCCAAAAGAGTTCCCATGCTCCTGTGGATGCCCTTAAAACAATGAACATGTGGGCAGCTCTGATTGGACTTAGTGGGTCACCAAAAGAAGGAGGAGGAAGGGTAAGAGGAACAAGAGGAGGAAGAAGAGGAAGAGGAGGAGGAGGAGGAGGAGGAGGAGGAGGAGGAGGAAGAGGAAGAGGAGGAGGAACCATGAAGTTGACAGCAAGACATGTTGTGGGGTAGGGGATGCAGAGGGTTGGAAGAGGGAAATGGGGTTGAATATGATCGTATTTCACTGTATACATATGAAACTCAAGAATAAAGAAAATTACAAGAAAAAAAGAATTAAATGATCAGTTAATATATCTTAAAAATATCAGCCTTGGTTGCAGTCAAATGAACATGATTTTTTAAATGAGGCTTTTTTCTTATTAAATATCAAGGGTTATATGGAGAACCCATACAGTTTCGAGGGAGTATAAATTGCTGCAGTATATCTTAAGGACAATTTGTGATACTGGTACCTTCCATGTGGTCTGCTTTTATCTGGATATATGGTAGAATTTGCACTGTGTTTAATTGACTGTGTTATCTAATTATCCTATCTTAATTATTTTATCACAACCATTTATTGGTAATAAAGTATGGAACTGGGTAAGGCAGTCACACTATCATTATCTCTTAAAATATTTTTATAATGCTATACTTTTATACTTTATTTTTTAGATTAAATATGGTCATAATTTATTAAAGTTAAAATTATATGTTCCTTTATATTAAATACTCTAATTTAAGTATTATTTTAATTTGTACAAATGGAATGGTATTGCTTCACTTTTACATTTGAATGCACTATCTAGGAATTGATTCTATTACTAAAAATGTTTGTGATTCAGGTTATTTTACTAGGTACTTATTCAACAATTTTAGATGACGTTATGAATTTTGTTTATTATGTATTTTCAGCTTTCTTTTAAAATCTCCTTAAAATCATTTTATGTAATAGATGAAAACATCAAAAAATGATGAACAGTTACTAGGGTAGCACACTGTCATTCAGTACATTTACACATAGCATAATGTTTAATCTTAGTTGCATTTTATTGTGCGTGTGCGCGTGTGTGTGTGTGTGTGTGTGTGTGTGTGTGTATTCATGCCATAATTGCAAGTAGAGGTCGGAGGGCAGCTTACTGAGACAGTTCTCTCCTTCTGTCATGTGGGACCTGGAGATCAAACTCAAGGTCATTAGGGTTTGTTACAGTTACCTTTACCTCCTGAGCCATCTTGCTGGTCCCAACATTGCATAATGTTTAAATCAAATTAGGTGTATGCATCTCCTCACACACTTAGTATTTATGTGCTATGAAAGCTTTCAAAGTCTTTTCTACAGTTTACCATCATCATCATCATCATCATCATCATCATTTTTTTCTAGGTTGCTTTTTGAGACAAGGTCTCCCTGTAGCCCCAACTGGCCTGGAACTGGGCTGACCTCCATCTTACAGAGATTTATCTGCCTTTGCCTCCTGAGTACTGGGATTAAAGGTGTGTGCCACCATGTCTGACCAGTTTATTTATTTATTTATTTATTTTTAATATTTTATTTATTATTTTTATTTTATGTGTATGAGTGTTATGCCTGCATGTAAGTGCACCCATGTCATGCAATGCCCAAAGAGGATAGAAGAGGCTGTTGGATCCCCTGGAACTGGAGTTACAGACAGTTGTTAGCTGCCATGTGGGTGCTGGGATTTGAATACAGGTCTTCCACAAGAACAGTCAGTGTTCTTAACTGCTGAGCCATCTCTCCGGCCCCTGGCCAGTTATTTTTAATTGTTCCCTTTTTAGAAGTTTTTTTCTTTGTTTGTTTTTGAGACAAGGTCTCCCTGTAGTCCTAGCTGGCTATGTGTATACCATGCTGGCCTTGATTTCAAAGAGATCCATCTGTCTCTGTCTCCCAAATGCTAGAATTAAAGGCATGAACCACCATCTCCAGTATTTGCATTTCACACCTGAGTTCTGTTACAGTATTGAAATGTTTCTCTCATTGGCAATTACTGGGTTATTAAAGGCATGCAGGTTTCTGCTTTACTTTGGCCACAGTTGCTGTGGATATACTAGTCCCATGAGCCACCATACAACACTGGTTGCTGCCATACTGTGTCTACTCTTGAACCCACAGCCTAACAAGACCAGCATAATACAATTGTGGAACCAAGGCTGCTTATTCCCGAGATGGACTCAAGAAGCTAAGCCAGGACCAAGTTCCAGGGTAAATTTTTATGATTATTATTCTGTTTTACCTGCATTGAAGCATGTTTCCACCATTCTGTTGCCTGAGGTTGAGATGGTTTTAGGAAAGCAGTCACTTGGCTATCCACATTAGTGTTAAAAGTTGGATCATGCTTAGGTCAGAGCCAAAAAGACCTGCATGATCTCAGAAGGATATGGCCGCCTAAGGCACAGTTGATGATTTTGTGGTGATGAAGACCAAAACATGAATCTTTCCTCTGGACTCAGATCTCTGCCTGGTGCCAGGGCAGTTCTGGAGCTCCATCTACAAGTGATGACCTGGACACAGCCATATTGCACTCTGAGGGATCAGAGATGCAGAGAGACTCTTGGCCACCAAGGCTGATGCTAAGCTGGACACCTCAGTCTTACAACTGCAAGGGCCTGTATGATGTCTGGAGGACGGCCAGTGTGCCTCAGGCCTACTAACAGCCTGGTAGACCAAAACTGGAATCTGTTCCAACTCAACTTTGTCCAATCAATGCACTGGTCTCTGCCTGCTTCTGGGTTCATCTACTCTATATGAGCTCTGGCCTGGACACAGAGCTTTCAGTTTCTACCTGGTGCTGTGTCTCAGCAATGCAGGCCTGGTACTAGGCCCTGGTCTCCAGCAGATGAGTTACTGCTCTTACTCTTCCCTGAAGTTGGAGGAGTGGGTAATGCTTGGAGTCAGCCATCTAGCTTCTCTCAGTGCCAATGGTTTAGTCTACTGGTGTTGACCTAATGGGTATTGAGACTTTGACGATCTGCATTTTAGGGTGTCAGAACAAGTAGTGGGGCTCAACTCTGAGGTTTAAACTTACTTTTTCCCTAAGCAACAGTTGACTATCTCCACAGCAGTCTCCCTGATTTTGGAGGAGGAGTGATGGGAAAACTCTTTCTATTTCTGACTTCTTCATCATTTGTTTTCATTTTATACTAAGACACTGCGAACTCTCCTTGTGTTCTTAGCACTTGTGAAGACAGTTTAGTGCGCAATAGCTAGTTGTATAGCTTGTTATATCTGTGAGGTGTGATTACCAGAGGATCTTAGGTCAGCTTACTTCACTTCCTTTTACAGATTTCATGTTCACCTGTTAGAGGACAGACTTTTTAGGATAAAATATATAATGTGGTGAAGTATATTTTTACCTCTTTTTATTTTTACTTCTTGTGGTATATTAATAATAATAATATCAATTCATATCTTGTTATAGAATGTTTTTCACAAGTTACTATTTCTAATGTTTCTAAATTTCATGAAGAGAGTAATAACAAGGGTAACCTTTTCTCACTTAAATAAGCTATGACTTCCTGTTTCAAAGTATGGATTTATTAATCAAGTGATATTCTGTCAGTGCTTTTATTAAAACACTACTTTTTACTTAATTGGAATTTTTAATGTATTTATAGCTATATTATTTAGTATTTTAAACACCTGACATACAAAGTGTCTATGAAAGCTTGTGAAGTATGAATACTATAATTAGTTCTGTCTTATAAATGAGGATACTGAGACAAAAAAGTTGAAATAACTTGCCAAACAATTTAAGGCTAAACAACTTAAAAATGAGAGAGAAAATCCAAATATAGGTAGCCTATAACCCTCTATAATTTTTACCAGTACAGCCTTAATTATTGAAAGTGTTGCCAACATAAAATATATTTTGACTTCTCTTACAATAATTGCTTTTTGTAAGTTCTCCCTTATAATAAAATGCATTAAGATTATCTTATGTTATGAGTAATTTATACTTTAAAACAAGCTCAATTTATATGGAGAACTTTTCTTTAAATACAGGACATCTATGCTCCACAAGTGAGGAGCAGTCTCACAGGGTGGGTAGTACTGTGACCTCTGCCTGGCCCTTGTGGTGCTCTGGGTCAGACAAAATCAAAGATAACCATGACAATGAAGGTTGCAACCGGTAAGGCATTGGTTTAGTTCATCATCTGAAAAGTGTTGCCATTCAGTTCTCTGTACATGTGAAGAGGTTTCGTAGTTTTTTTGTTTTTTTTTTAATCACTGTCTTTAGTAGAAACTCTACTTTTCATCTTGTAGTGCCCAGCATTATCTGAAGAATAAAAATGTTACAAATATCTCAGTTGTTATCCTATGAGCATTTTTATATTTAAACACATGGGCTTCCTGCTTATGTATCCATATTTGTTTACAAAATGTGTTTGTGAAATTACACAGCAATAAAAGATAAATTATATACTGTTAGGGCATCAAAGTAACCAATATATAAAGCAAAGAAAATGGTAGAATTGGGAAAAGAATGTTTCATCTTTCCCTGGAGTGTCAAGAAGATATCTAGAAAGAGTTGAAGCCTTCTTTTGAATTTTGGAATTCAATGAAATATGATTTGGAGAGGAGCTGAGCCAGGTGGGAAACATCAGCAAAGGCTCTGAGTGTCAAAGTTGATGGTGATACAGTTAATGAAAGTAGTTGATGGAGATTTGAACAGAAATTGTACTTAAAATAAATAAGAGTGTGGCCAATGGGAAGAGGACAGAAAGTAAGATGATGAGGAATAATGCATGTGCCAATGTGTAGTCAAGCATGAATCCTAAGCTAGAATAGATGCAGATATATTACACTAGATATAGATCTAAGGTGGCTTTGATACAGATCTCTGGGAATCCATTTTGAAGCAAACCTTGATGATTTTTTTTGCCTCATATTAAATGCATATTCCTCATTACTGGAGGGAGAGTCAAAATGTATCCAATGTCATTTTTATTTTGATGTCAAATTCTTCTAATTATCTTAACAGTGAATTAAAAGGCAATTTGGAAAACCTACACATTTGTACCAGTTCCTGAAACAATATTAATAACAATGCAATCAACTGAAGAATTATCTAGTCATTTTCCTTGGAAAGAAATCAAGATCATAAAATCATTCTTTCTCTGGAGGATAAAAAAATATCATCCAGTGTTTTTAACAACACTGTGTTTTCTTCAGTCACATGCATTCCTGTAATATACTAAAGCTAAATGAATATTGGATACAGAAGCTGAGGGTTAAACATTTTCTTGCCCTTCTCTTAAACACAGGAGCAGAAAGGTTTTTAATTTGGTTTTTAATTTGTTAAATGCTTTGAGGTTGGAGAGATGGCTCAGCAGTTAAGAACACTAACTGTTCTTGCAGAAGACCTGGGTTCAAATCCCAGCACCCACATGGCAGCTAATAACCATCCCTAACTTCAATTCCAGGGTATCTAATGGTCTCTTCTGTCCTCCACAGACACTGGACGACACAGATGCACTTACATACATGCAGGCAATATACACATACACAAAAGAAGAAATTAAAGGCTGCTTAATATGGACCCTCCTATAAAAATACATATAACAAAAGGAAAATAATAAATGCCGCAATGAAGATTAAGATGTTATCGAAAGTAAGACTACTTTAAATCAAGTATAATTGAGTTAGGGAATATATCATAAAAAAGAACACATGGCTGGAATCAATCAAGCACAGAACAATGGTTGGAGTCTGGAAAATTAGAATGTAATGACAAGCTTTAGTGGATAATTCCATAGATGAGTTAAATGACGTAACTTAAGATTTTATTAGTGAGCCAGATAACAAAGAGAATCAAATAATTATGAAGATTGCATTACAGTAAAACAAAACAAAGACAGTGAGAGGTGATCCAGAAGTTCTAATAGCAAAGACACAAGAAAGCAGAGGAAAAAGGGGAGGAAATAATTTAAAAAACAGAAAAGCCTCAGAAATGACAAAAAGTTATTAGGTTTATGACTGAACAGGTTCACTGAATGTTAAATAGCATTAATTAATCACATTCTGGTGAAATTTCAGAGCATCTCAAATATAGAAAAAAACAAACCATAAATACAAATGATATAGTATTTTGACACAAAATAAAATGACAAGCAAATAGAACCATAAAGTAAATTAGTCTCCAAGTTTAGGATAAATGGCAGGGAATTTAAAGTATTAATTAAGAATTTATTCTGACTATGTAGGCTAGAGGTAAATATCAAAACATTATGACTTAGAAAAGATGCTATAAAGCTGGTGTGTTATGAGGCAGGAAAGAACAGACACTTTGAGCAAGTTAGGCTTCTTCAGTGTGTGCTGAGTTTATTCAGCATTTACCACAAGCCAAGAACTGTTTTGAGTTTCCTTCATATACTATGCCATTTGTACCTAACATTTCTAAACTGCATTGATTTTTTTTCCTTTTGGGGTATTAAAAGAAGAGCAGATGGAAAGACGAACTTGCTATGGGTAATACAGCTTAGAACTGAAGGAGCTCACAAAGCCAACATCAAGAAAGACATTAACTTCCCTGCTCTGCAGTTTCTGCCGAAATGGGAAGCCACAGAGAGGGAGCAATCCAAATGTCGGGGAACAGATGATGAAGAATTCCTCCAAAAGGCAAGGAGGGACTGAAACAGTAATTTAATAGTAATAAGGTGAGAACCGGTGAGAGAACATCACACATGAAGAAAACGAACTTGAGACAGATGAGAATGGGGGCATGGCTGTACGGTACTTGAAGGTCATCCACTTCCAAACTGCTTTCATCTAGGCCACTAAGATTTTTAAACTACACGAATATTAGAACGGAAGATCTTGAAAATGTAAAGTATTTGCAGGGAAAATAATTTTCCCTTCTTAAAATTTAGCAATGTATGTGCATTTTTAAAATCACTCAAAAAGAGACAAAAGGTCAAGAAATATATTCTAAAATTTTAGATCTTTAGTGTGAGTAAAATTATTTTTACTATGGTATTTGCCTAACGGGTATGAACCAGAAACCTAACAAATTCAAAAAGTATTTAGACATAAGATGGTTATTTGTTAGCAAGAAAGATATAGTTACTCTTTAAAGTAGCAAAACTAAATTAAAACATGGATAAACAATAGAAAAAGTAATGGTTTCTATTACTGAAAAGTAAAATGTTCAATCTGAATATATGAATTAAAAAACAAATTAAACATTAGACTTCTAAAAGACATCAACCAACCAATTCAAGCATACTCTTAGCCTCTCTGTAACAGTTGTGGATTAATACCCCCAGAGTTTCAAAGCATTATGCAAAATGTTGACTAAGAGATTGGTCAGTTTATGAACTACTCACAAAGAGTATATTGTCATCAAGAAGGGAAGTGTCAGAACAGGCCTGTGATCCCAAGTACTGGGAAAGCTGAGGCAAGAAGATCACAAGTTCGGGGTCTTCTTGAGCTACAGAATGAGTTTAAGACCAGCCTGGGCAACCAGTAAGAGGTTGTTTCAAAATTTTAAGATGTGAAAAATGGGTTGGGGATATAGCACAATAGTAGAGCTTTGCTTAGCATGGACAAGGCTCTAGGTTCAAATCCCACTATTGGGAAAAATGTAAGTTACATGTCTAGTCAATACTGATAGATAGTGATCAAAGTGAGAGAAAGTTGTGTTCACGTGAGTTATCAGAAATAAATCATTAGATATTGCAGTATCTGTGCTTCGTCTTCCATATTTTATATATTTCTATCAGCTTCCAGTGTGTTTCTCACTGACTTTGGGGTTAGTCCTAACATTGTCTCCTACCGTAGCCTTCATGGAAATCTAGATCACATTTGTTTCAGTAGCTCCTTGAGATGTCATACAGCATGGAGTGCTCAGTTAAGAAAGCATTCCTTTTCAGTTTTTACCCCAGGGATTAAGTAAGTACGTGAATAATGTGGCCTTTGGCTCAGAATCATTGGAAGCAAGTGTAATTTCACACAGTTGCCAGAACCGTAGTGCTTTTCCCTGGCATTTATGTCCTATCAAAAGCACGAAGCCAAGCAATCCTTTAGAGTTGTTAAATGTTAACACAAGCAGGGAATTTAACAATCTGACAACACTACAACCCTCTCATTTTAACTTGAGAAACAGTGAGAAATACAGAAACTACATGACATGCAGAAGGCCACACATCTAGCAAACACGCAGCCAACACTTAATCCCACATCGTTATCCCCAGATTCCTCTTGAAGCTCTCCTATGTCTACTTTGAGTATTCATTCTGCTATCTCAGATTCTGCCTTTAAAATGTTTCATATTATTTATCAAAAGTTAAAACTTGGAACATGTTCGAAACTATAGTATATAGTTGAAAAATTAACTTACTTTCATTTCAACCGTGAGCATCATCTTTGTACATTAAATTATCTGTATAAATAGAAATGTTTTCAACTGCAGGAAAGGAAAGCAGATTTTTGGATCTGATTTTCCATTTTTCAGAATTCATTGAGTAATTCACTAAAGTATTACTATATCATTTTAATGATTAAATATAATTATTATGGATTTCCAAAAATTATATTATTAAAAGAAATGAATGGAGATTGAGTATAGTTGCACAGGCCTGTAATCTTAGCCTTCAGGAGGCCAAGGCAGAAGGATCAGGAGTTTGTTGCCAGCCTGGGACACATAGGGAGACACTGTCTCAAAAATTTTTTAACTATGAGAAAGAAAAAGAAGATAGAAATAACAAGCTTATTTTATTGTTTAATTGTTAACACCATGTTTTTTTTTATGGGACAAATGATAAAAGCAGCATTTTCTAAAGACTGTTTTTTAATTTCATCTTTTCTTATGAAATTTGCAGATAAATGGATAGAACTAGAAAGTATTATATTAAGTGAAGTAACACAAATGCAGAAAAGAAAGTGACGTATGTTCTCCCTCATTTGTGAATTATAGTAATCCCTCACATGTGAGTATATATCCTAATGTAACACCAAGAGCCAGGAAGATGGAAAGGATATATGGAGGTAAAAGAAAAGAAAGAACTTGAAAGGGGGACAGCAGGGAACAGATGTTACCAGTAGGGAGGTGTGGAAAGTGGGAGTGTTCAGCAGGACAGAAGGGAGAGAGGAACATGCAAGGGGCCATGGTGTGACTGGGAGGGAAGTCAGGAGAGGGAGGATGGTGGGAGTCCTGGGTATTGGGGGTGGGGATAATGGGGGCGTTGTGACTAGGGAGGAAGGAGGGAGGCCAGATGGGAGAAAAAAGTGTATAGATGAATGAATCTTGGGGGGTTAGGAAACCTAGAAGGAAATGTGATGCCTTCAAAACCACATGAGAAATGCACATACAGTGTCTGAACATTAATGCACATGTATACCTGGGAGCTGCTTGGCAAGGAACACAGTGCCAGACAGAAGAGACCTCCCTTTGAGGGTTTGGTGAAAGTGGTACAGGAGACAGGAGGTTGGCTATTGCCAAACCTCTTGGTTTTCTCCCAGTACTAGTAGATAAGACCCTACTGTTGAAGACAGGATATACTTAGGATACAGGACTTGAAACAATGGAGCAGAAACTGACCTTGAAGCCTTCTAACCCAAGTTTGGCTATCATAATGCTAGATGATGATATGAAAACTGCCAAGAGAGAAAGACAATTAATGGTCCAACCCAGTCCTAAAGCCTAATAACTATAACCACCAGCAAGGAAAACTACCTCTATTGGTGCAGTAGTGGCACTGTTATCTGGGGGGCAATCAACGGCTATCTAATTGGACTTAAAGCTCTCTCAATGGGAGGGAAATCTCAATGGGTGGCATTGTAAACTCACAAATACAGTGGCAGGAGAGGACATAGATCCTAGAAAAAAACCCTGTCTCCTTCCTATCTCTAGACAAATGAAATTTCTTACTATATGCTAAATATAGATCCTTATATTTACAGACAAGCATGCCATACACCACTCATCTCAAAGAAGCCTTTATTCGCAACAGATGGAGGATACTGAAGAATTGCATATCTGGTCAGACACAGAGAACATATGTCTGAGAGATGCCCAGTACTAGGTGACACATTTACAGTTGAACCTCTACAACTAAGGCTCATGGAACATAGCAAAACAATGGGGAGAGAGAAAGTTAATGCATCTCTCAACCCTCTTCAGCAAAGCTTCCTTATACAACAGAGCATGATGCACACAGAGGTCATAACTGGCCAAGTTTTTAAATAATAAGAGACTGTGGAGTGTAAGATAGCACTTCTATATGGAACTTCATCCACCCATGGCTCAGGGACCATTGTGGAAATGGGGGCAGACAGATTGTAAGAACGCAGGCTGGTTCATGAACACAGGAAAACAGAGGTTTCCAGGCCACTGGAAGCTTGCCAATGTGAACTTGTGGCAATGGTGACATTGAGCACAGGACACATGTCAGCTCAATTAAACAAGGGCTCAAAGGGAAGGAGAGCGATAGATAGCAGGACGACACTAGACTGAGAACTATTGGAGACTGATTGCTGTTGGGTTGGGGACAGTATGACTTAGATACTCTAGATGGGCTGACTAGACTCCAGTGGGCGAATTTACACTGAAGGACATTTGGGTACAAATGTCTGAATGAATACGACTTAACATGTACGGCAGAATACATGAGGTCTGGTGGGAGGATGGAGAAGACATAGATGGGGGAGGGGGGCTAAATTTGATTAAGAACTGTTGTATGAAATTGCAAAAGCTCAATAAATATAAAAAAGTAATATTTTTTAAGCTTCAGGATCTAAGGATATAGTTCAATGCTTGCCTAGCATGTGGGAGGCCCTGAGTTTGATCCCCAGTGCTGCAAAATATCAAGAATTTTTGATTTTGCAGTTTCATTTGAGATTGGTTTAGGGCACCATGCTGTGCTTGAAGCTGTAGAGAACATGTGTCTGACTCTTTCTGAATTTCTACTATTTTTCTTCCATCCAAGTCTTTCCATTTTGCCATATACCTATCGTTGAATTGGCACTGAGTTGATCATTGTTTATATGAGCCAACAGTAGCTTCTGTGCTGTAAACTCTATAAACTCCAACATGTAGTTTTCACTAATTCTCCAGCAGATATATATGTATATTTAATATATATAATAATTCTTACTAGATTATCTCCAGGAATGTCAATGATAGAATGTAGCAAATATCACGGTATATTATAGGAGCTTAGAAATATGTCTTCAATAAAAAGCATGGACTAGACAAACATGTTCATAGGATGACTAACCAGAAAAACTTCAATGAATTCTGCTCTTTATTGTTTTTGATGCAGGATCTCACTACATAGCCCTGGTTGGCCTGGAACTCACTATGTTGACTAGACTGCCTCTGCCTCATGCGTGCTGGTGCTGAAATTAAAGGCATGTACTACCATACCCCACTTAAATTCTATTCTTAGTCACAGATATTTAACATATTTCTTATGGAGCCAATGTTTTTCAGTTGCTTATATTGTATAGTGAAGTGTAGCAGGCAAATCCACAAATTAAGGCAAACAATCGATGGCAACTCTTTCTAATAAATGGCTTTGAAAGTACATGGCATCAGTTTTATATTTCAGTGAGGAAAATCTTTATGCTGAGATCTCTCTTAGGCCTAAATAGAATCCAGAGGGATATGATGACAGAGTCTCTCATAAGTTTGCTTTCTAAAGTGGAGAGTCACTGGGAACAATTTGTTTAAATTAATTCATTTGGTTCTTTTATATAGTTGTGGTGACATTGTAATGTATGTGTGTATATGTGTGTGTATTTGTGTGTGTGTGCATGTGTGTGGTATGTGTCTGTGTGTTCCTCCAGTGTGCACAAACATAGCCCAAACTCAAGAGCTCCCAAAACTCACAGAATCTGTAAAGTGACTTGTACTTCACATGCCAGTGATACAATTTATGACTCAGGCCTCCTACATAGCTTCAGGAAAGTGGCCGGTTTCCAGGGAAACTAACCATTAATTAGAAGGTTGAAAAGTTCAGTCTGACTTCTAACATCCTACCTAACAGATAAGGCTTAAAAGTTGAGATGATCACCAATGGCTATTGATTTATTTTATTTTTTATTGAGCTTTTGCACATTTTATACAACAGTTCTTAAATTTAGACCCCTCCCTCAACCATGCCCCTCACCCCCCACCTGACTTAATGTATTCCCCCATACATGTTAAGTCCTATCCAACCAGGCATTTGTATCCAGATGTCCTTCAGTGCAAATTCATCCACTGGAGTCTAGTCAGTCTATCTAGACATTATTGGTAAGGCCTATGTTCTCTCACCCAATAGTAATCAGTCTTTAATATTTCCCAGACTAGGGCTGACCCACCACCCATTTCCTTAGCTCCACTTTGGAACCTTGTCTGATTGAGTTGCTATGGGTCCTGTGCTTAATGCCACAATTGTCACAAGTTCACCTGTGCAAGCTTCCAGGGGCCTGAAAGCCTCTGCTTCCTTATGCTCATGGACCAACCCTGGATTTTACAATCCTTCTGCTCCCTCTTCCACAATGGTCCCTGAGGCATGGGTAGGAGAGGCTTGATATAGGAGTCCTATCCAGAGACACACACTCTGTAGTCTCTTATTCTTTAAAAGTTGGCAGTTGTGGCCTTTTGCATGTATTGCACTCTGTTGTATAAGGAAGCTTCACTAGTGAGAGTTGAGAGATGCACTAGTTTCCTCTCTACCCCACATTCTGCTATGTTCCATGAGTCTTAGGTATAGAAGTTCCACTGTAGATATGCCACTGTGGACTGGGTATCTCTCACATGTATATTCTCTGTCTCAACAATTATGGAATTCTGCACTAACCTCCATCTGTTGCAAGAAGAAACTTCTTTGATGAGTGGTGTATGGTATACTTGTCTATAAGTATAAGGGTTCATATTTAGCATACAATAAGAAATTTCATTTATCTAGAGATATGACTGAGATAGGGTTTTCTCTAGGATCTGTGACCTCTCCAGCCTTATGTATTTGACTGTGTTTACAATGCTGCCCATGAGTTCACTTCCATTGAGAGAACTTTAAGTCCAGTTAGATGACTGTTGATTACCTCCCAGATAACAGCACCACTACTACACCAATGGAGGTAGTTTGCTATGCTCGTCATTATGGTTATTAGGCTTTAGGGCTGGGTTGGACTACTGATTGATTTTCTCCCTTAGCAGCTTGCATATTATCCTCCAGAAATGAGAGCCAAACTTCAGATAGAAGGCTTCCAGATCAGTTTCTGCTCCAATGCTCAAAGTCCTGTGTCTGAAGTATGTCATGTATTCATCAGTAGAGTCTTATCTTCTAGCTTTGGGAAATAACCAAGAGCTCTGACAATAGTGTGTTAGAGTCTCTTGGACCACTCTGACCAGCCACTCAAAGGGACTTCTCCCCTGTCTGGCACTGTGTTCTTTGCCATACGGTCCCCCAGGTATACACACGTGCTAATATTCAGGCCCCATATGTGCGTTTCTCAGGGCTTTCAGAGGCAGCACATTTCCCTCTTGCTTCCCTAGCCTCCCAACTTCCATTCATCTCTACTCTTTCTCCCAGCATCTCACCTCCCTCCTCCCTCCCCAGTCCAAGCATCCTCATTATCCCCTTCCCCCCTCCCCCCAATAACACCTGCTTCCTACATCCCCCTTCTCCTGAGCTGCCTTTTCCTCCACCTTGGCCCCCTGCATGTCCTGCCTTCCACCCTTCCCAGCCAAACACTTCCACTTTTCCCATCTCCCCTCTGGTAACATCTGTTCCCTGCTATCCACCTCTTTCAGTTTCTTTCTTTTCCTTTACCTCCATGTTTCCTTTCCATTTTCCTGGCTCCTAGTGTTACATCATGATATATACACACATATAAGGGGTTGGTGCTACAATCTGCAAATGAGAGAGAACATATGTCATTTGCTTTTCTGCATTTGTGTTATTTCACTTAGTGTAACACGCTCTAGATCCAACCATTTACTTGCAAATTTCCTCTGTTTTTACTGCTGAGTAGAACTCCATTGTGTAAAAGTACACATTTTCATCATTCATTCATCAGTTGAGGGACACTTAGGTTGCTTCCATTTGTTAGCTATTGTGAACAAAGCAGCAACAGGCATGGATGTAAAAGTATCTCTAAAGTACTATGAGTCCTTTTGGTATATGCCAAGGAGTGGTATCACTGGATCATACGGTCGGTTCATTTTTAGTTTTTTGAGGGTTCTCCACACTGCTTTCCATAGTGGTTGCATGAGTTTGCATTCCAGCCAGCAGTTCCTCTTTCCCCACATCCTCACCAGCGTTTGCTGTTTTCCGTTCTTTTGTTCTTAGACAGTCTGACTGGGCTAAGAGGGCGTCTTAAAGTGGTTTCTAATCTGCGTTTCTCTAATTACTAAGGATGTCAAGGATGTTGAGCACTTTTTAAGGTGTTTCTTAATGATTTTTATATCTTTAAGAACTCTGTTCAGGTCTATAGCCCATATTTTTACTGAGTCATTTACTTTCTTGTTTCTTTGTCTTTTGATTTCTTTGTATATTCTGCACATTAATCCTCTATCAGACTTGTAACTGATAAACATTTTCTAGCACTCAGTGGGTTTCCTTTTCACTTCCCTCGTTGTTTCTCTTGCTGTATAGAAACTTTGTAGCTTAATGAGATCCCACTTACTGATTGTTGACCTTAATGCCTGAGCAGCTGATGTCTGATTTAGAAAGTTCTTTCCTATGCCTATATCTTGGAGGGTGCTGCCTATGTTTTCTTCTCGCAGTTTTGGTTTCAGGTTTTATATTGAGGTCTTTGTTCCATTTGGAGCTGACTTTTGTGTGGGGTGAAAGATAAGGGTGTAATTTCATTCTTTTATAGGTAGATCCAGTTTTGCCAGCACCATTTGTTGTTGATGTTGCCTTTACTCCATTGTGTATTCTTAGCACCTTTGTCAAATATCAGGTGGCTGAAATGGCATGTACTCATAGTTAAATGGCTATGTTCCATTTATCTATGCGTCTATTTTTTGTGCCAATAGCATGGGGTTTTTATAACTATAGCTCTTTAATATAATCTGAGATCTGGTATGATGATCCTCACAACTTTATTATTTTTGCCCAAGACTGTTTTGGCATTCCAGGGTCTTTTGTGTTTCCATATGAATTTTCCATATGAATTTTAGGATGATTTTGTTCAAGCTCTGTGAAGAATGTCACGAGTATTTTGATTGACATTGCATTGTATCTATAGATTGCTTTTGGTAAGTTGGTCATTTTCACAATATTAATAATACCAGTCCATGAGGCCTGCAGGTCCTTCCATCTCCCAGTGTCTTCCTCAATCTCTTTCTTTAAAGATTTAAAGTTTTCATTGTAGAAATCTTTGATATCTTTGGTTAGGTTTATTCCTACATTTTTTTTGAGGTTATTGTAAATAGGAGGATTTCCTTGAATGCTTTTTCTAATAGGTTCTTATTGGTATAAAACAAGGTTACTGATTTTTATAAGTTCATTTTGTAACCTGCCACTTTAATGAAAGTATTACTCATTTCTCACAGTTTTCAGGTAGAATTTTTGGACTGTCTTGTGTATGATATATTGTCTACAAGTAGTGATAACTTGATCTCTTACATTCTAATTAGTACTCCTTTAATTTCTGTCTCCTGTCTTACTGCTCTTGCAAGACTTTCAAGCACTATATTGAAAAGAATTGGAGATAGTGGACAGCCAGGTCTGGTTCCTGATTTTATTGGGAATGTTTTCAGTTTTTCTCCATTTAGAATGATGTTGGCTGTGGGTTTGTTGTATACAGCTTTAACTATGTTGAGATATGTTCCTGCCAGACCAATTCCTTCTAGGACTTTTTTAAAAAAATTAATTATTTATTTAATAACCACACAATCAGAAGAAGCATTTCATCACAACAGCATTGACATATTCAATAACAATTTCCAGAGCTAAGATGCATCTCCTTCAAAATTAGCTGTAATTTTTAGGTTTACAGTTGAATTAATACAGTTATACAATATTGTACTCAGTATAAACCCTATAAGACATAAAATTAAATGAGGTTTTAAACTTTAAAAAAGGTCTCCACTTCACTATTAAAATACAGTTTCATACAGAAAAAATCATTTTCAGTACAATTGACATTAAGATGCACAAACATGCATTTCTAATCTTTATATATCTGATTATTACTAGTCACACTTGGTTAACTTTCTGAGCTTCTAGGCATCTGAGCATGAATATAAAGTCATCAGGTAGATTTCAATGATAATGTTTTTCACATCTACTAATTATTGTTTTTTAATCATTTTTTTTTTAATTTTTTTTTTCATACAAAAGAATTCATTCCAAAGCAATTGACATTGAGACGTTTTCACATGCATTTCTAATCTCTATATACATGACTATCACTGGTCACAGTCGCCCACCTTCTGAGCTCCTCGGCATCTGAGCATGAATACAAACTCGTCAGATAGACAGCCTTCCTCTCCCACTAGAGGCTCCAT
>NW_008341889.1:3131268-3132082 GCF_000622305.1 Nannospalax galili | reverse complement strand
ATTCCTTTCTTGAGCTTTTTGTATTGCTTCCAGAACTCTCTGAAGTGCTGGTTTTGTGGATATGAATTCCTTCAGCCTATTTATGTCATGGGAGATTTTTCTTTCCCCGTAGACTATAATAGACATTTTGGCGAAGCATAGTAATCTGGGTTGGCATCTGTGGTCATTTAAAATTGGGAATACTTTGGTGCAGGCTCTTCTAGCTTTCATAGTTTGCATTGAAAAGTCAGCTGTGATCCTAATGGGTTTTCCTTTATATGTGACTTGTTGTTTCTCTTTTACAGCTTTCAGTATTGTCTCTTTGTTCTGTACATTTAGTGTTTTTACTACGATGTGCTATGGAGAGTTTCTTTTCTGGTCCTGTCTGTTTGGTGTTCTATATGCTTCTCATATTTGTATGGGCATGTCTTTCTTTAATTCTGGAAAATTTTCTTCCATGATTCTGTTCAAGATCTTGTCCATTCCATTATCTTGGGATTTTTCTCCTTCCTGTATGCCTATGATTCGTAAGTTTGGTCTTTTTATGCTGTCACACAATTCCTGCATATTCCATTCTTGTGATTTCTTAAATTTTTCATAATCTTTGCCTGAGTGGTTTAGTTCATCCACTTTATCTTCCAGTCTTGATACTCTGTTTTCCAATTTTTTCATCCTATTGGTGAGGGTGTCTCCTGTCGTTTCTAATTGGCTTACTGAGTGTTTCACTTCCTTCTTCATTTCAGCCTGAGTAGTCTTCAATATTTCTAGCTCTTTTCTGAATTCATTCAGAAGTTTATCCCTATCTCCTTTCAGTTCTTTGATTTCTTTTTGTTTT
>NW_008341889.1:3124037-3131250 GCF_000622305.1 Nannospalax galili | reverse complement strand
TTTAGGTCTGCTTCTTTTTGTGAACTTTATGTGTCTTTGTGGTTTACTTTTTGGGCATGAAAGGCTGGTTCCTCTAAGCTTCCGGTTCTGTCTTTTGATTTTGTATTGGAGTGGCTGGATTGCTTTTGTCTTCAGGAGTTCCCACAGAGGCCCAATTCAGATGAGGATCTGATGTTTCCAGGTTTTCTCCTAAGGTCTGAATCTCTCCAGGAACAATTTTGGCCTCAGGAATTTGGGGGTTGGACTGGCCTGAGAGCCTGGCCCTGGAATGATGCTGGTCTAGGGCAGCTGGTGGCCATGTCACCCAGAGATGCAAAGGCAGATGGGGTGGGAAGAGGCCCCAAGGACTCCTGGAGACTGCACTGAGGAGCAGTGTTGGTCTGGATTCAAAGGATCAGGAAGAGGAAAGGTCACAATTTTGGCCTCAGGAATTTGGGGGTTGGACTGGCCTGAGAGCCTGGCCCTGGAATGATGCTGGTCTAGGGCAGCTGGTGGCCATGTCACCCAGAGATGCAAAGGCAGATGGGGTGGGAAGAGGCCCCAAGGACTCCTGGAGACTGCACTGAGGAGCAGTGTTGGTCTGGATTCAAAGGATCAGGAAGAGGAAAGGTCAGCTATCTTGTCCCAGAAAAAGGCTGGAGGGTGGTGCAGGCCCAAGAAAGCACAGGGACAAGCACAGGGACGTGAGGGCAGGGCCAAGCCCAGAAGCAGTGCTCCTGGGGCCCAGAGAAGGCAATATGTTGGTCTGGATGAAAAGGATCAGGAAGCAGTATTGGTTCCCCAGGTGTCTGGGGCCCCAAGACAAGGAATGGGGCAGGACCCAAACTAGGAGGAGACCAGCAGGGGAGACAGGAGGTTGAGGCTGGGGGAGAGAAGGCACAGAGAGTGTGATGGACTTACCATGGAGAGAGGCCTGTGGGTAGGAGAGAGGCCTGAGGCGGGTGGTACAGGCCCAGAGAAGAAGCCTTTTTAGGACTTTTAACATGAATGAATGTTGGATTTTTGTCAAAGGCCTTCTCTGCATCTTTTGAGATGACCATGTAGATTTTTGTCTTTAAGTCCATTTTTATTATTACATTTATTGACTTACATGTATTGAACCATCCCTGCATCTGTGGAATAAGATGACTTGATCATGGTGGATGATGGTTATGATGTGTGTCTGCATGCAATTTGTGAGTATTTTTTTGAGTATCTTTGCATCTATGTTCCTTAAGGATATGGGCCTATCGTTTTCTTTTCTTTGTTTTGTCTTTACCTGGTTTTGGTATTAGAGTTATAGTAGGAGTTTGGGAGTTCTCCCTCTGTATCTATCTTTTTAAATAATTTAAGCAGTATTGGTTGTAGATCTTTTTGAATATCTGGTAAAATTCTTCTGTGAGTCCATCTGGTACTGGGCTTTTTTTCCTGGGAGGTTTTAATGACTGTTTCAATTTCTCTATTTGTAATGAGTCTGTTTTAAGTTGTTGATTTCTTCTTGATTTAACTTTTGTGGTGTCCATGAATTTAAAAATTCATCTATTTCTTTTAGATTTTCAAATTTATTGGAGTATAGATTTTTAAAATATTCCCTTACAATGTTCTGGATATTTTGGTGTCTGCTGTGATGTTTTCTCTTTTGTCTCTGATTTTGTTAATTTGAAGTTGTTCTTTCTTTCTTTTGGTTAACTGTGCTAAGGGTCTGTCTATCTTGTTTAACTTTTCAAATAATCAGCCTTTAGATTGATTGATTTTTTTTTAGTATTGTTTAACTTTTCAAATAATCAGCTTTTAGATTAATTGATTTTTTTAGTATTGTTTTCTTTGTTTCTATTTCATTAAATTCTTCTCTGGTTTTGTTATTTCTTCTCATCTCCTGGGTATGGGGTTGGTTTGTTCTTTCCTTTCCAGAGTCTTGAGTTCTACTCTTAAGTCATTTACATGTTCTCTTTCTGTTTTTTTAAATGTAGGCACTAAGAGCTATAAATTTCCCTCTTAGGACTGCTTGTAAAATGTTCCAGAGGTTTTGTTGTGTTTTATTCTCATTTTCATTTAGTTCCAGCAATACTTTTATTTCTTTCCTAATTTTTTTCTTTGCCCATTCATCAATAGGAGTGTGTTGTTTAATTTTCATGATTTCAAGTAGTTACTAGAGCTTCATTTGCTGTTGACTATAAGCTTTATTGAACTGTGGTCTGATAGAATACATGGAATTATTTCAATGTTTTTGTATTCCTTGAGATTTGGTTTGTGTCCCAGAATATGATGAGTTTTAGAAAAACTTGCATGAACTGCAGAGTCAAAAGTGTATTCTTTGGTGCTTGGGTGGAATATTCTGTAGATGTCTATTAGGTCCTTTTGATGTATGATGTCCTGTAATTCGGATGTCTCTCTTGTTTATTCTTTTGTCAGTTGACCTGTCTATTGGAGATAGCAGGATATTGAAGTCACCTACTATTACTGTTACTTTGATTAGTATGAAGTGACCCTCTTTATCTCTTCTGATTAGTTTTAATTTGAAATCAATTTTGTCAGATACTAAACCTGATTGTTTCTTAGGGCCATTTGCTTGGAATATTTTTTTCCCATCCTTTCACCCTAAGGCAATGTCTGTCTTTGAAGTCAAGTTTCTTGAAGACAACCAAAAGATGATTATGTTTCTTAATCCTTTCCACTATCCTGTACCTTTTGACTGGGGAATTGAAGTCATTGATATTTAGAGTTATTATTGAAAGATGTGTATTGCTTACTGTCATTTTAATTGGTTTGTATTCTTGTTCCTATTTTGTGTTTCTGTAATTATACCTTCCTTTGTTTTCTTTCTGTAACCTCTTAGCTATACTCATTTCTATCTTTGCCCTTCATATTGCTTTGCATATTCTCTGTAGGGCTGGTTTGGTGAACATGAATTGTTTCAGCCTTTTCATGTCATGGAAAATGACAGATAGTTTTGCTGAATAAAATATTCGGGGATGGCATCCATGGTCATTTAGAACTGGGAATACTTGGGACTGGAGGGATGGATTAGCAGTTAAGGGCACTGACTATTCTTACAGAAGACCCAGGTTCGTATCCCAGCACCCACATGGCAGCTAACAACTGTTCGTAACTCAAGTTCCAGGGGATCCAATGGCCTCTTCTGTCTTCTGCAGGCATTGCACAACATGGGTGCACTTACCTACGTACAGGCATAACACTCATATATATAAAATAAAAATAATAAATAAAATATATTTTAAAAAAAGAACTGGGAATACTTTAGTCTAGAATCTTCTGGCTTCCATAGTTTGCATTGAAAAGTCAGCTGTAATTCTGATGAGTTTTCCTTTAGATATAACTTGTTGTTTTTATCTAGCAGCTTTCAGTAGCCTCTCTTTGTTCAATGTTTTTAGTATAATATGCCATGGGAAGTTTCTATTCTGGTCATATCTAATTGGTGTTCTACGTGCTTCTTGGACTATATAGGTAAGTTTTTCCTTCATTTAGGGAAGTTTTCTTCTAAAATCCTGTTAAAGATCTGGTCATTGCTGTTGGCCTGAGATTCTTCTCCTTCCTGTATGCCTATGATGCATAGATTTGCTCTTTTCATGTTGTCCCACATTTCCTGTGTATTCCATTCCAGTTTTTTTTTGTTTATTTTTGTTTTGTTTTTTGTTTTTTAATTTACATAGTCTTTGCTTAAAGAGTCCAGATCTTCAACTTTGCCATTCAGTGTTGATATACTGTTTTCTGTTTCATTTTTTCTGCTTGTGAGGCTTTGTCCTGTCATTTCCAATTGGCTTTTCAAGTTTTTCGGTTCCACATGCATTTTGGTTTGGTTTTTCTTCACTATTTCTCTCTCTTTTGTGAATTCACTTTTTAAGTCCTGAATTGTGTTTGCAATTTCATTAAGTTGCATATTTGCATGTTGTTGAGCTTCCATCACAGGTTCATGCCTTTTCTCTCTAAGTTCCTTATGTTGTTTCTCTGTATTTTATTTAAGTTCTTTGATCATGTTTGCGATCTTTTAAATTCTGTGTCTCAGGGTTCCTCAGGAAATGTAGTGTACTTCTGTAGGACTAGTGGGTTTTGTTGAGGACATATTTTCTTGGTTTTTCTTATTATGTTTGTTTTTGCATTGACATTTGATATCTTTTTTTGGTTTTATGTTTGGTAGGAACTTATATTCTGTCTTTGTTAATTGAACTTTGGTTCTGTTTATATTGTTTATGTAGCTTTGTTTCTTTTTGCTCAGGTATGTGTGTTTCAGGTTCTTGCAGGGTGGTAGACTGTTCTGTAGTCTGTGGGGCAAGGAGGTGTCAGACACTTAAGGAGCCAGTGGAATCTATGCTAGGGGCTTTAGCAAGTCTGGGTTAGGAAGTTAGTCCAGGGATCAATGCAGAGGAATTGGAGGGGGCTTGGGTCCAAAGCTAGCAGGGGACAGGATGGGGGTGGAGTAGGTTGAAAGTGTTGAGGTTGTAGAGGAATGGAATAGAGATGCTGTGAGACGGATCTGACTTACCAGAGACCTAGGTCAGTGGGCCTGTCAGGCAGGTCAGGATTCAGCAGAAGTTGGGGGTGGAGAACACCTGAGGAGGGATTTAGCAATCTATGCTAGCCGGTTTAGCTGGTCTGGGTTAGGAAGTTCATCCAGGGGGATCAGATGCAGAGGAATTGGAGTGGGCTTTGGTCCAAGGCTAGCATGGGACTGGGTGGGAGTGGAGTAGGTTGAAAGTGTTGAGGCTGCAGAGGAACTGAAGAGAGATATGTTGGGTGGGACCTGACTTATCAGAGTCCTAGATGGGCCGTTCTGTCCACTGGCTATTAATTTAATCTGCCATGATCCTATAAAGGAGCTTCTAGAAATATGCCAAAGCGCAAGCTCTGAAGAACTTCTGAGTTGCTGTCCATGTGGAAGTGCTGGTATAGTGTGGGTGGCTGACAGACCATAGAAGTATTGTTCCCTTCCCCTATACCTTGCTCCATGGATGTGTTTGTTACTTTTTGTCAACCTGACACCTACAAAGGAGGAACCTCAGTTAAAGAATTTCCTCTATCATACTGACCTATGAGCATGTCTTTGGGGCATTTTAAAAATTTATAATTGATACAGAAGGGACAAACTCACTGTGGGCTGTTCCATCCCTAAACACATAGGCCTGGAATATATAAGAAAGGGAGCTGAGCAAGCCAGAGGGTGCAAGACATTCTTCCATTGTCTCTGCTTCAGCTCCTCCTCCAGGTTTCTTACATGAACTCCTACACTTTCTTCCCTCAGTGATGGATTATAATCTGCATGCTAAAATTAACCCTTTCCTCCTCAAGTTGCTTTTGGTTATGGTGTTTTAGTACAGCAACAGGAAGCAAATTAGAACAAAAATTGGTACCAGGAATGTGGGGTGTTACTGTGATTGACCTGACCATGTGACTTATTCCTAGGACTGTTTTATGGAGGTAAGGAAGTAGATTTTTGAACTTTAGGATGGAAATGGTATTGCATAATCAGAGCCAAATGAGTATTCTATTGGAGTTTTGGAAGATAAGAGCCCTTAAATTCAGACAGTGAAGATCTGTCTTGTGAAGTTGGAAGCAAAGACTCTGTAAGGGCTGCTCCTGTGATATTTTGAATTAACAATCAGTGGAAGTGAGCCCTTTGCTTTACTGGGACAATGGATACAGTTGGCTAGGACTGAAAAATCAGCTCTGATTAATGAGACCAGCATCATTGGTGTGAAATCTTTGAGAATGTATTTCCTTAGGGTCAGCACAGAGAAGCTGTGGTTCAGTGTAGAGTCAAGGCTGCAAAAGTCTCCCACATAGTACCGGTTTTGAAGTCATGAAGGGGTCATAGAGAACAGCTGAGACTTGGCACTGTGTGGCAGAGTCAGAGTCTCCCTAAAGAGAAACCAGAAGATTGCCAGTCAGTAAGTAATTTCCTCCATGGCCTCTGCTTCAGTTGCCACCTCTAGATTTCTGCTATGAGCTCCTACCCAAGTTTCCCTTGATGATAAACCCTTTCTTCCTCAAGTTGCTTTTGATCATGGTGTTGATCACAACAATGGATTGCAAACTAGAATGATGCATCTCTTTCATCTTTCTGTTCCAGTTTGTATTCTCTTATAATAAACAGATAATAAGAAAAGCCTCTCTTGAGTTCTATGAGGTGTTATAGCAAAGGACTGAATCAGGGTGGGGAGAGGCAGCATGAAAAGTTCTGACTTAGATGCAGTAGATTAGAAATACAGATAACAAGCCTTGATTTTGAATTGGTGGCCATATAGCCACCATTTTGTAGAGTAAGCATTTAACCTCTAGAATCTGATTCTGTGTCTAAGTAAATATTTTCAAAATTAAGTTGTAGCTATCCAGCTGGTACACAGTGAGAAGAGACTGACTTGGAGTGTGTGGGATGAGGAGGACCTGCAAGTGTTGTGAGAACATAAAAGAGAAATAATTACTTTTCATATATATAAGAACCTCATAGAAAGTTACAAAATTTTATTATTGACAAAGAGTCAAAATAATATGAGTATTGACTCTAAGTCTAAAATATCAGTGGAAGGCCATTAAAATACTAACAGCTTTTTCATAAAGATGTTATGTTGAAAATTAGTATTGACAAATCTGGGACAAAGAACTTTCAGAGTCTGTAGAAGAGCAAAGTGGATGATTGTTACATAGTGACTCTCAAGACTAACCACAAAAATAAAGAATATTAAAACTTCAGACTAAAAAGCCAAAACCAAATCTTACAATATGTGGTTGTTACATATTCAGGCAGCAAAAGTGCAAGAGAAGAAAAGATTTTCAATGATTTTAAAATTGCTTACCAATAAGTAATTGTAAGAATCCTGATAACTACTTTATGCATATATAAATATATTCAAGGTGAAATGAATGAAAGTCCTCATAATTTTAAAAATTAAATTTGAAAATTTTAAGTATTTTGATTCTTTAAGAATTTCATAATACGTATTTTGATCATGTTCAGACTCCTTCTGCCACCTTGTACCCATCTTACTATTCCTCCCCACAAACTTCATGTCCTCTATTACAATTCTTTTACAGACCTATTGAGTCTAATTTGTGTTCCCAAAGTGTTCTTGGCGTGGGTCCATCTCTTGGAGTCTGGTCAACATATCAGGCATCACTGTGCTGGATAGCTTTAGTGTCAACTTGACACACCTGGGTTGAGGGAGCCTCAATTGGAGAATTTCCTCTATTGGACTGGCCTGTGGCCATGTCTGAGGGGCAT
>NW_008341889.1:3108405-3123262 GCF_000622305.1 Nannospalax galili | reverse complement strand
AGTAGCTGAGGCTTGGTACTCTGAGAGGCCAGGAAAGGCCATAGGTGAAAGTGCAGCTTCAATTGCAGTGAAGACCCCAGGATTGAAGGGGTCATGGAGAGAAACTGAGGCTTTGCACCCCAAGAGGCAAGAAGAGGCCATTGGTGAAGGTGTAGCTTCCGTTTCAGTGGCAACCTCAGCTTTTTGGAGATGCTGGGACCATGGGATGATCACCAAGAACAGCAGCAGGTGTGGAATGGAGCTGGCCTGGGTCTGTGAGATGAGCTGAGTGTTCTGTGGACTACAGAGTCAAAGCAGTGGAGCTGCCAGTGCCCTTTGGAGCCCAGAGGATCATGAGTGAATCCCAGATGTCAAGCCTCGAGCTACTTTGCTGGACTTAGGTTTTGCTTAGGTGTGCCCAATTCTTCCCTTTGAAATAAGACAGTACTTGTTTTGGATTTTATAGAAGCCCACCCACAGTTAAGAGACTATTAAGAGACTGGACTGTCAAGTGTTTGGATTTTTTAAGGACTGTGGCGTTTTTAAGGTTGTACTGTCTTATGTTGTGATATTAACATCATATCTTGGGGACAAAAATTGGAAAGTTTATGGTTTAGTAGTGATGTTTGTGTGTCAGGTTGACGAGGGGTCAATTGTGCTGGATAGCTTCATTGTCAACTTGACACACTTGGGTTGAGGGAGCCTCAATTGGAGAATTGCCACTATTGGACTGGCCTGTGGCCACGTCTGAGGGGCATCTTCTTGAGTGATGTGGGAGGGCCCAGCCACTGTGGGTGGTGCCACCTCTGGGCAGGTGGGCCTGTGTTGCGTAAGAAAGCAGGCTGAGCAGGGGCCAGAGGAGCAAGCCAGTAAGCAGCGTTCCCCATGGCCTGTGCTCCAGCTCCTGCTTCCAGGTTCCTTCCCTGAGTTCCTACCTTGGGCTCTCTGATAAACTGCGACCTGGGAGATATAAGCTGAATAAATCCTTTCCTTCTCAAGTTGGTATTGGTCAGACTATTTTGTCACAGCAATGAAGAGAACAAACCAGAACAATCACACTTAAAGAAAACTGACTCTCCCTCTCCCAGTAGCTATCAGTCACCAATAGATCTTTAACCAGAGCTAAGGCATCTTGCTTACCTCCCCCATCCCTGTTGGGTTTTTGTCTGGCTTGGGGTTGGATAGGTCTTATGCATGCCCTTATAAGCACTGTGGGTTTATGTCTGTAACTAGTCGGTGATGTCCAAGCAACATAGTTTCCTTTTGTTTATCTACCGCCAGTGTACTATGTTCACTGAGCCTTTGGCGAAGAGGGTTTACTATATGTGTTCCATTTAGGACTGAACACTCTGAAGTTGTTCTCTGTGTGTTGATTAGTTGTGAGTTTCTGCGTTAATCTGAACCTGCTGCAAGAAGAAGCTTCTAGTGAGTATTGAAGGATGCAGTAATCTATGGGTAGAACAAAAAGTTATTGGGAGTCAGTTTAAAACTATGTCTATTTAGCAGAATAATAGTAGTAAGTTCTCCCCTATGGCCTGTGATCTGTCAGGTTTCTAGGCCTGATATCAGTGTCAAGTATGGGCTTCATATTGTGAAGTGAACATTAAATCCAACCAGAAAGTGATAGGTTCCTCACATAACATTTATGCCACTATTGTACCAGTGGACATATCTTTCCAGGCCAGTCACTATTGTTCACAGGGTTCATGACTAGGTAAGGTTGATGATTACTTTTCTCTTCCGGTAGCATGCTTAGCACCCTCTAGTACCTTAAAAACTAATGAATAGAGATGAAGCTTTGAGGTCAGCACCAGCTCAAGTTCTCTTTGTTTATTTTAGGATTCATTGTGTGCGGTGTCTTCAGACATAGGCTCTTGCCATCATGTTATGGCAAGTAACCAGGAGCAATTGCAATAGTCATTATGGTTTGAGGGTCTAAGGGACCTTCTGGCCAACAACTCCAGAAGAAGTCCATTCCTGGTGCTGGGTTTTTATTTGCTATCTGGTGGTGTCTGAACCCTTGTTATAGGGTGAAAACATTTAAATATATTTTATATTGTATATGCATATATTTTAAGAAGCTTCAAGGGTAAGAGATATAACTCAGTGGTTAAGAACACTGGTTGCTCTTTCAGAAGACCTGGATTTGGTTTCTAGCATCCATATGGCAGCTAAAAACTGTAACTCCAGTTCCAGGGAATCTGATACCCACTTCTGGCCTCCTTGGACATTGCATACATGAGTGCACTTACATACATGCAGCCAAAACACTGATACACATAAAAAAAGAAGCTTCTAAAGTAGTAGGTTTCCTTATGACTTTACAAAAGGCTTGTGTTACCTATTCCTCCCCTTATTCTCTCTTCTGCCCTGCCTTCCCATTCCCCACCCCATTTAACTCTTACTATAACATTATTTCTATTTTAACCTTAATATTATTGCATTCTATCTTTCTTCACACAAACTCCCCTTCCCTGGTGTCCCATTATTAACTTCCAGACCTACATGGATCTTCCAATTGAGACAGACCTATCTAAAGATTTAAAGCTATCATCTACTATGAGAGAGAGATCATGTAATCATTTGATTTTCTGGGTCTGGGTTACCTCAATCAGGATGATATTTTCCAGTTTGTTTCATAATTTGTTATGTTTTAAAGTATGTTTTTACTTTTTATTAATCTTTACTTTTATTGAATATTTCTAATTTCACACAACATATTTTGATCATATTTAGGGCTCCTCCCTTTTTTGCACTCATCTGATAGTCCCCCCACTGCGTTTCATGTACTCTGTCATATTTATTAAGGCCTATGGGGTCAAATTTGTGTTCCCAAATGTTCTTTGGTGTGCATCCATTGACTGGAGCCTGGTTAACCTATCCAACATCATACCCCTAAAGAAAACGAATCCTCCCTCTTCCAGTAGTTATTTGTTACCAGTAGTTCCTCAGCTAAGATTGTGGCTCTTGTACACATCCCAAACCTATTCTGGGACTTTGTCTTCTTGAGCTTGCGTGAATCTTGTGCATACTGTTACCATTACTGCAAACTCTTATGAGAAACTTCTCAGCAGTCTAGAAAACACTGTTTACTTGTGGACATCCACCACCTCTGACTGATAGAATTTTGGGGATCTCTAATGTATAATATCATATAATCTTCACACAGGGATAATTTGACCACTTCTTTCCCAATTAGTACCCTTTGATTTCCTTCTCTTGTCTTACTATATGGAAAAGAGTGGGGATGGTGGACAGCCTTGTCTGGTTCTTGATTTTAATTGAATACTTTGAATTTTTCCTCCTTTAGAATTATGTTGACTGGGTTCATTTTATATAGCCTTAATTATGTTGAGGTATGTTCCCGCCATTCCAATTCCCTCTAGGACTTTTATCTCAAACACATACTGGATTTTGTCGCAGGCCTTGTCTGTGTCTATTGAGAAGACCATATGATTTTTGTCTTTAAGTGCATTTATATGGATCTGTTACATTTAGTACCTTATGTATATTGAACCACCCATGCATCTCTAGAATAAAGCAAAATTGATTATGGTACATTATCTTTTTGATATATGTCTGTATGGGATTTGAAAATATTTTTTGAGAATTTTTTAAAATTCATGTTCATTAGGGATATAGGACTATAGTTTTCTTTTTCTGTTGTGTCTTTACTTGTTTTGGGTATCAGAGAAATACTGGCAACATAGAAGGAATTTGGGCATTCTCTCTCTCTCTCTCTCTCTCTCTCTAAATAAAGGAAGTTGTAGTAGTTGCAGAGCTTCATGGAAGGTTTGGAATATCTGGAATATTCTGCTGTGACTCCATCTGGGTCTGGGCTTTTTAGTCAGGATGTTTTGTACTCCCATTTCTATTCCCTTATTTGTTATGGATATGTTTAAGTTGCTCAACTCTTCCTGCTTTAAATTTGGTGTTTCCTTTGAATTTAGACATTCATCCATTCATGTTAAACTTTCCAACTTAATAAAGTATAGATTTTTAATGTCTCACCTTAGAATGTTTTGGAACTTCTTGTTGTCTGTTGTGATGTTTCCAACTTTTTCTCTCATTTTGTTGAACTGGATTTCCTCTTTCCTTCTCGTTTAACTGTTGCATACCTTTTTTTACCTTTTCAAATAAGCTGCTCTTAGATTCACTGATTATTTGTGTTGTTTTCTTTGTTTCTATTTCATTGATTTCTGCTCTGATTTTTATTATTTCTTATCTTCTGTTAGGTTTTGGTTTTGTTTTTTCTTGCTTTTCCAGATACTTGAGTTGTACCATTAAGTCATTTATTTGTGCTCTTTCTGACTTTTAATGTAGGCACTTAGAGCTAATTCCTTCTTGGAACTGTTTTAATGTGTCTCAGAGGTTTTGGTATGTTGTATTATCATTTTCATTTAGTTCAACAAATACTTTTGTTTCTTGATTTCTCCTTTGACTCATCATCATTCAGGAATTTGTGTTGTTTAATCTCCATGAGTTCATGTAGTTACTAGAGCTTTTTTTGTTGATGATTTTAAGCCTTATTGCATTATGATGCAAAATAATAAATGGAATTATTTCAACTTTAATTCTTTTGTGTTTGTTTTGTGCCCCAGCATGTATTCTATTTTAGAGAAACTTCCATGGGCTGCTGAGAATGTGTGTTCTTTAGTGCTTGGATGGAATATTATATAGATGTCTATTAGGTTCATGTGTTGTAGGACATCATTTAATTCAGATGTTTCTCTCTTTATTATTTATCTAGAAGACCTGTCTATCAGAGAGAGTGGGGTATTGAAGGCATATGCTATTACTAGGTTAGGGTAAATCTGTGTCTTGAAGTCTAATAGTACTCTTTTTATAAAATTGGGTGCATCAGAATTTGGTGCATATATGTTCATGATTATAATGTCTTCCTGGTCAATTGTTCTTTTGATCAGAATGAAATGACCTTTTTAAAAAAATCTATTCTGATTAATTCTAATTGAAATCTGTTTCATCAGATATTAGAATAGCTGTGCCTGTTTGTTTCTTAGTGTCATTTATTTGGGATATTTTTTCTCATCCTTTCACTCTAAGGTGTTGCCTATCCTTGAAGATGAGTTTTTTTTTTAGACAACAAAAGGATAAATTTTGCTTCTTAATTCATTCAACTAGCCTGTGCCTTTTGACTAGGGCATGGAGGCTATTGATATTTAAAGTTATTGCTGAAAGATATATATACATATATATATGTTTCTGTCATTTTGTGTTTGAATTCTTAGTCCTATTTTGTGTTTCCATAATGATACTTGTATTCATTTTCTTTCTGTAGCCTTTTAGGTATGGTAATTCCTTTCTTTACTATTTTGTGATGCTTTGAGTATTCTCTGTAGGTCTTGTTTGGTGGACATGAATTCTTTCAGCCTATATGTATCATTGAAGATTTTTATTTCTCATTCTCTATGATAGACAGTTTTGCTGGGTAAAGTATTCTGGATTGGCATCTATGATCATTTAGAATGTGGAATCCTAAAGGCTCTTCTGAAATTTATAGTTTGCATTGAAAAGTCAGCTTTAAAACTGATGGGTTTTCCTTTATATGTAACTTGTTGATTTTTTTCCTGCAGCTTTCAGTATCTGTTCTTTATTCTGTACATTTAGTGTTTTTACCATGATATGCCTTTGGAAGTTCTTGTTCTGGTCCTGTCTATTTGGTGGTCTGTGTGCTTCTTGTATCTGTATGGGTATGAATTTCCTTGATTTAGGGATGTATTCATCTATAATCCTGTTTAAAATCTGGTCAATGCTATTAATCTGAGATTCTTCTCCTTCACTGCCTGTAATGAATAGATTTGGTCTTTTCATGGTGTCACATATTTTCTGAATGATCCATTCCTGCATTTTTAATTTCTTTTCATATTCTTTTTTGAGTGGTCCAGTTATCCAACTTTATTTTCCAGTCTTGATATTCTGTTTTCCATTTGATTTGTTCTATTTTTTTTCTATTTTCAAATTGGGTTATTGAGTTTTTCAATTCCATCTTCATTTCATTTTGAGTTTTCTGCAATATTTCTCTTTCATGAATTCACTTTTCTTTTTTAAAAAATATTTTATTTATTATTTATTATTTTTATGTGTATGAGTGTACTGCCTACATATATGTAAGTGCACCTGTGTTGTACAATGTCCACAGAGATGTGAACAGGGCATCAGATCCCCTGGAACTGGAGTTTCGAATGGTTGTTAGCTGCTGTGTGGATGCCTTTAACTAAACCCAGGTCTTCTGCAAGAGCAGTCAGTGTTCTTAACCATGGAGCCATCTCTCTAATCTTGAATTCACTTTTCAAATCCCGAGTTTTCCTTGTCATTTTATTTAGCCATGTATTTGTGTTTTATGAGTTTCAGTCAGGAGTTTATTTCTTTCCTCTTTTTGTTCTTTCAGTTGTTTGTTTGTATGTTCTTTGAATTCATTGAATTCTTTGATCACGTTTATGTTTGTCCTTTTAAATTCTGTGTCTTGGGTTTCCTCTGGTTAGTTTTCATTGTAGATAACTTCTACAAGACAGGTAGGTTTTGGTGGGAACATATTTTGAATTGTGACCTGGGCATATGGACTTCTTTTACTGGTTGTTTTTAGAATTTCTATGAAAATTCTAGCTTGCTTTTATTGAATTGACATTTGCTTCTGCTTTCATTGTAACTTGGCTGCTTTCTGATCAGTTGTGAATTGTTAGTTGGTCTGTGCTTCAGGTTCTCCCTTTTGAATTTTTATTGGGGATGAGATAGTTCCAGGCAGGCTAGTCAAGTGTTTTCCAGCAGCATGAATGGGTCTAGTCCCAAAGCAGGAAGATGGCGACCTAGTGTGCTGGTTTTGACTAGCTAAAATGGGTAGATGTGAACCCTGGAGCAGCACAAACGGGGCTAGTCCCAAAGCAGATTGATGGCAACCAGTGGGCTTTACCAGTCTAGTCAGGAATTTCCTGGCAGTAGGAATGGGCCTGGTTTGAAAGCAAGAAGATGGCTACCAAGTGGGCAAGTTCTGACAGATAAGCAAGGATATGTGAGTCCTGAATCAGTGTGAATGGTCCTAGTCCCAGAGTCTGATTATGGCCACCAAGTGGGTGGGTTCTAACCAGCTCAGTAGAGTCCATAATTTCTTCTTTAAAAATATATATATTTATTTCATATTTTTATGTGTATGAGTGTATTGCCCACATGTAAGTAATTGCATCTGTGTCATGCAATCCCCACAGAGGTCAGAAGAGGACATTGGACCCCTTGGAACTGGAATTACAGATTATTGTTAACTGCCTATGGGTGCTGGGATTTGAACCTGAATCCTCCTCAAGAGCAGCCAGGGCTCTTAACTGCTGAGCCAACTCCCCCCCCCATAATTCTGTCTTTAAGAGTTGCATAATATTTCACTATGTAAATGTAACATATTTTCATCATCTACTCATTAGTGATAGACACTATTGTGAACAAAGTATCAGTGAACATGGGTTAACGAGTATTTCTGGATATAGAGTCCTTTGGGTATATACCCAAAAGTGGTACCTAGAACATATTGTAGATGAATTTCTAATATTTTGTGGAATGCAAAAATTATTTTTTTAAAAATTGATAATACAAATATCTCTAGGAATTTGGAGGAATGGGAACATTTAAATTAATTATCTTGGTAAATAATTAAGTTTATCTAGCACTGAAGATAGGCATACTCTTTCATATTCACCTACCATATCCACCAAAAATGTGATGCCTAGGATGTCTAATTTCTTGCTCTACTGAAAACAAGTGACATGCGCAACAATGTTTAGTGAAAATTTTTAGGGAAAATTTATAATAAGCTATTTGCTTATTGGCAGGAGAATGAATAAACTGAGATATATTCCTTTAATGTTTTGGTAGTGGTTAAATGAATGAAGTAAAGTCATAATTTTGAGGCAAATTCTATTACAAAACACTAATATCCACAGATTTCTTGACATTTCCCAATCCCTTTCTAGTTATACGGCCACGTGAAATGATTTGAGCAATAGAATGTAAAACAATGTTACAGGTGACTTTGTGACCAAGATGACTATCTATTAAGTGTGCATTCCCTTCTTTTCCTTCCTCTTCCCTGCCTATAAGGCACAAAGGAAAGGGAACCTGTAGGATGGGAGGAACCCCGATTTCTATATCCCCACTTTCAGAAAAAATACTCAGAATTTAAGTTTTAAAAATTATTTTAAAATTATTTTATTCACTATTTTTTTGTGTGTGTATGTGTGTATTGCCTGCATGTAGGTAAGTTCATCTATGTTGTGCAGTGCCCACAGAAGTTGGAAGAGGGTGTTGGAGTCCCTGGAACTGGAGTTACAGATGGTTGTTAGCCACCATGTGGGTGCCTGGAATTGAAACCCAGGTCCTCTGAAAGAGCAACTAGTGCTCTTAACTGCTGAGTCATCTCTCTAGTCCCATTATTTATTTATTTAGTTTTGTGTGTGTATGTGTGTTATGCCTGCCTTTGTATAAGTGCACCCATGTCATGCAGTGCCCGCAGAAGTCAGAAGAGGGTATTGGATCCCCTGAAACTGGAGCTATGACAATTGTTAGCTGCCATGTGGGTGCTGGTAGTTGAACCCAGGTAAGTGCTCTTATGGGCTGAGCCATCTCTCCAGGCCCCATCCTCAGAATTTTAAATGAGTAAACAGTTCTACAAGAGTTCTACATGAGGATGAAATGAATTATCATTTTATTAAGTTAGTTTGTTTGTTATAGCAACTAGGATTAACACGACAACCTATAAACATAAATAGGCCCCACAACATATATTAATAAAAAAGCAATTTTCCTAATAATACTATACATAAAATATGGAAAACATGGAACAATATAAATTTCTATTTTAACTCCCTATCATTTAAAGTTGATCTTTAAACATTTGTTTAGTTTTGTTTATGTATTTATTTATTTAACTTTTTATATGCGCACATGTGTGTGCAGTTGCATTCATGTGCAGAGGTCAGAAGAGGTTGTTGGGTGTCCTCCTTAATCACTTTCTGCCTGTTTCTATTTTTATTGAGCCTTTAAAATTTCCTACAATATTTCCTACTCACATCCAGACCTCCTTCCCCATGCATGCCTACCCCCCCCCCCCACCGAACCTTATGCACTCTGCCTGTTTCTTTGAGACATGGTCCCAGAACCTGGGGCCCAGGTTTTATTTGCAAAATTAGAGGCCAGCAAACCCCAGGGATCCTGCTGTGCCCACCTTCTTTGAAGCTGAGGTTACTGCACGCTCAGAATCCCTGGCTTATGACATTGATGCTGTGATTCGATTTCTGCTCCTCATGATTATACCATGAATATTCTTAACAACTTGAGTCATCTCTCCAGACCCTAAAATAATTTTTAAAATCAGGAGAAAAAATAATCTCATAACAAAGAATGGAAGAACAACCATCTAGGGGCTCTGTACTGAGTTCATTAAAGGCTACCATTTTGTTAAAATTCACTTGATTGTAAAACTAAATTAATAAATATTATAGGCACAATCAAACCTTCCCAAGCACCTCTTTCTTGCACCTGAGATTTCATATCTAAAAGTGACCATCATATTATTCTGTTAGTTATCGTCCCATGCATATTTATGTATTTTTACTACATATGTATACATAAATGACTTCAAAGGAAACTGAGACAGGAAGAGTGTGGTGGGTTGTTGGCTTCCAGCCTTGCACAGATGTCCTAGGTCCCAGGTTCAGGGACCCTGCCTCAAAGAAACAGGCAGAGATTGATTGAGGAGGATACCCAACACCCTCTTCTGGCCTCTGCATGTGCACACAGCTACACACACGTGCACACATACACACATAAATAAATAAATCTAAGCAAATATTTAAAGAGAAACTTTAGATGATATGGAAGTCTATATACCATGACTATTTGGTGGAAGATTTAAGCATATTCATTTATCAAGCATGTAAAATTAGACAAGCTTTTAAACTGTAAAAAGGCCACCCTTTTACCCTTTATATTCTACCCACAGAATATAAACATATGAGATGCATTAGTCTTGGAAGTATCTGAAAAACTCGGTAAAGTACAGGGTCTAGTCACACCCGTTCTACCCTTCCCCTCAGTTGGCCAGGAGTTATTGGGACATACCCACCACAGAGAATAGGTGTGTATGCTCACAAACCATTTATCTGGGAATGGTGTGGTCCTGGTGTCTGGTATGATTTTCTAGTCAAGTGTAGGTGTTTGGCCCCATCTAGGACCCTACCTCTGTGAACTCCTGCTTAATTGTTGTCTGCTGGCAAAAAGTATGCAGGTACAAGTCCTTGGCTCAGCCCCATGCCCTTCGTGCTGCCAGATTTCTTTGTAGTTGTCCAGACTTCACAACTTGGCTGACTGCTTACTGGAGCCCCTGCATCCTTGAACAGGATCACAGGCCCTGGCCCAGCCACACCACTCATTCCTACAGCAATAATGATAACATGAGGCCTTACGCAAAATCAGTCTTTGAAGTTTGTCCCTGGGCTTCCATCTCCTTTGTGGCTAATTTTTCTTCTTCAAATACATTTCTACTCATCTTTTAAGTACGGTGAGCTCTGAACTTTATCCACCATCGAAACTGCATACATTTATGTTCACTTTAAAACTCACACCAGTGTGTTAATTCTCTAATGTTTAACACTTTTAAGAATTTTACTTCTGACTTAAATGGATTTTTGTCTCTATCAGTGGCAATGGATTAAAAAAAAGCATCAGGTTCAGAAACAACAATCAAATGTGTTAGTTATTAATATAGATAGCACTTAGTTCCTGTTTGACATGTTCCAGACACTCTTCAAACTGTTTTAACATACATTAGCACATTTAATCCTTGTTAACAATTCTCAAGGACACATGCTTATCATTGTCCTTATTTTGCAAATGATGACACAGAAGCCCATAATGATGAAGCATCACTCCTAAGATTTATAAGGTCAAACAGCATAAGTGGGCTAGAATATGTGAAAGGCATCAATATCCTTGTATCAGGAAAGACACTTTTCAGGGAACTTGGCTGCAAAATTGGACTCTATGGTGATGACCTGATTCTACAACAATGAATGGAGTAAGGAAATGTGACAAGATTTCAAATCACCATATTTAGTTGCAGCAATGAAATAGGTAATCTCTGCTTCATTCACCAAATTTCCTGCATTCATATGCAACTGAATAATTGCTGTGTGGCCACTCAAACCACCCTGAGCTGGAGTCAGAGGATCTCTTTACTCTCATTAACTGGCTGTGGATGTGATCTTTGATTTGCCATTTAACCTCTTACATCTTTCATTCTCCTATGTATAAATCAAGGGGTAGAACATAGAATTCATTATTTTAAAGGTTTATTCATGCATTGTGGTAATTGCTATGTCAGAAACATACACAAAATGCTTGTATCAATCTACAATATCAGAATTTATCAAAAAGCAATGAAATCACAAGTACAGCAGGTTTCATTGGAAGCAATTTGCCAGATAATTGTGCTTTTCTTGATAACCCTGGCCAAGGCACAGGCTCATTTAAAAAAAAATCATTTTATTTATTATTTTTATTCTATGTATATGGCTGTATTGCCTGCATGTAGGTAGGTGCATCTGTGTGATACAATACCTGCAGAGGTCATAAGAAGGCATCGAATCCTCTGGAACGGGAGTAAAGGATGGTTGTTAGCCACCATGTGGGTGCTGAGAATCGAACCTGGGTCCTCTGTAAGAGCAGCCAGTGCTCTTAATCACTGAGCCATCTCTTTAGTCCCCAAACACAGACTCTTTTAGTCTAGTCTTAATTACAAATACCAACAGCTCAGTGTTAGTAGCAAAAACAATGAGCCTTTCTGCAAGGAACAATATATTCTAAAATGAAATGGAGATCTTTTCTAAAGGTTAAAAACTCATTCAATTGTATGTCTTACAGGGCTTATACTGAGTTCAATATTGTATAACTGTATTAACTCAACTGTGAACCTAGAAACTTGCACCCACTCGTGAAAGAGAGATACTCTTGCTCTGGTGCGTGTTACTGAATATGTTAAAGCTGTAATGAAATGCTTCTTTTAATCATGTAGTTATTAAAAATTAAAAAAATACTCTCAGGTTCTATACTACATATCACACAATAAACTAGGAAGACATTTATTTTACATCTAATTAGGTAGTGTGTGTGTGTGTGTGTGTGTGTGTGTGTGTGTATGTGTGTGTGTGTAGATAGATGATAGATAGATGTGTAGGTTGTGGAATGGCTTTCCAGGAGTTTCAAACAGGTCTGAGAGGCCAAATCTTGGAAACTGATTTGGATGCAAGATTCTCCGTTTTAATAAGGTAATAAAGAGCTGAGCAGAAAATCTTGCTGGAGAAGCTATTGTGGCCTTTGGCCTTAGAGTTAGGAAAAAAACTTAGAGTTAGGAATAAAACTGTTGTTTTTAGGACACAGGTTGGAACAGAGCTGTAGACTGAGTACAGCTACAAAGGAGAAAGAGCAGCACTGAATCCAGACAAAGATACAGGAAAAAAATGGGATGGGAGAGACCCACACAGGATGAACAAGAGGAAGGCCAGTGGTAATTTAAGTAGGTCACACTCACAGTAGAGACCAGGTCAAGTTGAAGACCTGTTGGTTCCTTGATGTACACATCAGACAGGTGAGTGGGGGCTGTCACTCTCACAACACTAGGTGTCTGTGTTTTTATGGGGTCTAGGTGAGGAAATTACACCCTATTCTTGGTCTGTTATGATCAATAACTCATTGGGCCTGGTTTTCCTGATATGAATTTAATATGCCCATGTGCCCCTACAATCCCAATTTACTGCAATAAATTTGTTTGTTGACACTGATGTGTGACTGATCCCAGACCAATGGTACAGTTTACATGCCTACCCAGGGATAGCATCGACCTCCATCTTCAAAATGAAGTTAAAAGTTGCTTCTAAAATGAGCTTCTCTGACTGAATCAGCTCTAGTGGATGCACTCACACCTAGGGACAAATTTGACTTGATAGGCTTTATCATCTATGACAAAATGGATGAAGTTCTATGGGCTGGCTAGAGGGGATTCAGAAAGGGAAAGTGGAAACTAAATATGATTAAGATGTATTAAACAAAATCCACAAAATGTAAACTAAAATGTATTTTTAAAAATAAACTTTCTGAAGTACTTAAAGTGTTAAAGAAGATGACCAGACTTCATAACTGTCAGAATATGGTTCTTTTCTCTTTGGCAATCAACTTACTCATAATCTTAATAAAATCAAATAAAAAGTATTTCAGGGCAAGTCACAATCGAAAAAGCACTCTTTTGTGCAATGCATAGTAACTTTAGGGCAGGGCACAGCTTGATCCCAGTGTCTTTCTCTTTCTCTGCTTCTCCTTCTTCCCCTCCCCGTCCCCCTTCCTCCTCCACTCCTTTCCTACCTCCTCTTTCCCTCTTCTTCACCCTTCTCATTCTTTTCCCACCTCCTTCTCTTTCTTCCTTTTTGTCAAGACAGAGTCTCATTCATGGAAATTCTCCTGCTTCAGCCCCTTGAATGCTGGTACTCTGTGTATGAGCAACCATGTCCAGAATTAAAGGTTCTTTCTGCTATAGTATTCAAGGAAGGATCCAGTTAATTTTCTTAGACATGTTTTGCTACAATTTCAGGGGCTGGAGAGGTGATTTAGCAGTTAATAGTGCTTATTGCTCTTGCAGATGACCTGGATTCTATTCCTGATGTCTACATCAGGTGGCTCACAACCACCAGGTCCAATGGGATCTGATTCCCTTTTCTGGCCTCCACAGGTACCTACATGCATGTAGTGCACATAAATCTTGCACAGACAAACACACATGTACTAAAGAAACAAACAAATAAATATTACAGGTTTCTGCTGAGGTAATATTAATATCTTAAAAGTGGGAGAAGACTAGCCCTAATGTCTTTTGTTCCTTTTTTGAGTCCTTAATCAAAGTGTGTTCCAACTTCTGAATCTTGATACATCCTCACCAGTTAGCCATTGTTGCTGCTGACTCAGTTCTGAAAACAACAGTGTACTATTGAGATGCAAGGAGGCTGGGCTCCTTCAGAAATGGCCAAGAATCACTGAATTGGCAGCAATGAAGTAGTAAATGCTTACTGACACCAGGACGTAGAAGTGGACTTTGAGGTAGACAAGACAAAACTTCAGTAAGTTCAGGCAACAAACAATAGCAAGGGAAGTAGCAAATTTGTCTCAGTGAACACTCATTTGAAGTATCCTATTCTAACATCAAAAGTTCAGCAGTACACCATGGGATCAGGGCACAAGCTAGTGTTGTTGAAGAGCAGGAGGAATCCAAGACCCAAGGAGATGCATGGAGAGCTATGTGGGCAAACTGCTACCTAGGATTCCAGAAGCTCTGCTTTGAGAATTTCACTCTCTGGACAAGAAGTAAGACAAGATCCAGGTTCAAATTTTGGTTATATGTGAGAAGCTGAGTCACAGTTTATCAGATGAGATTGAGGAGTGAGTGAGGTCTCCCTGAATGTTCTAATGGACCATCTTTAAATGATTCTTATTTCAGATAGTTTTATTGTTGTGGGGTTTGGAGAGTTTTTTTCCATATGACAAAGAATTGGATGTTCAGGAAATAGCAGAGGAACCAAGCACAAGAAATCAAAAAGGCACAAGCAGGAGGATCAGGACGGGAGAGGACCACAAGCAACCATGCTGACAGGTCAGCGGAGGCAGGAGATCTCTGCAGCAGGGGCAGTAGCGAGTCAGAGAAATAAGGTTGAGAGGTGGTGGGGGGAGAGAGAGAGAGGGAGGGGGAGAGGGAGAGAGAGAGAGGGAGAGAGAGAAGAGAGAGGGAGCGAGAGGGAGAGAGGGAGCGAGAGGGAGGAGAGAGATAGAGGAGAGA